>NC_047093.1:128019967-128337686 GCF_902459505.1 Geotrypetes seraphini
TCATTCATATTTTTCGTACACATACGCTTGTATTCATATTTTGTGGTGATATTTCCAGTAGCTGGATTAGCATGTGAGTTAAAGATGCATGCTTTTGTTTCCTCTAAGTATGGATGTTGTATCAGATGTAACATAAAAGGGACATATCAAGTTTGTGGGTACTTTTCTCCTTAGGCAATAATCAAATAAAATGAGCTTTTGGGCTTTTGTCCTTATTTTAGGTTATATTGGAGTTGTAAATAGGAGCCAGAAAGACATTGATGGAAAGAAGGATGTTAAAGCAGCTATGCTAGCAGAAAGGAAATTTTTCCTCTCTCATCCAGCGTACAGACACTTGGCAGATTGCATGGGGACATCTCATCTACAGAAAATACTTAATCAGGTACATGAGGGAAAGTTTGTTTCTGGGGGTTTTTTTTTTTAAGAAGCTGTCTTTTTCTGAGATGATGGTCTAGAATGCAAGAAATGTATCAAATGTATATTAGGGCACAGTGTTTTTAAGCCATTCTGGAATACCCCTTAACCAGTCTGGTTTTCATTATCTCTTAATGCATATCCATTAATATCCTGAAAACCAGACTGCTTAAAGGGTATGTTAGTAAAGGCGTGAGAGATTTTCAGGATGTAGTATGTGTGAGAGATTTTCCTGCATTATTGTCACTATGCGAGTATATTGCATACACATCTATTATGAATATCCTTGGAATGAAGCTGGGCAGGTGCAGGGCTGTGGAGTCGGTAGATAAATGTTCCGACTCCGACTCCTCAGTTTTTTGTACTTCAGACTCCGACTCCAGGTACCCGAAATTGACTCCAACTCCGACTCCACAGCACTGGTTCATTTTCAGATCGTTAAAATGGAATGTCAAGTTGAGAGAAATGAGCATTTTCGACACCACCTTCTTTTTGCTTTTAATCAAGGTTCTAAGGCCGCAGAAGCTGCTCGCAACATTTGTGCTGTGTATAGAGTGGGTGCTATAGCTGAAAGAATCGCTCGTGATTGGTATGCCAAGTTCAAAAATGGAGTCGGTAGATAAATGTTCCGACTCCGACTCCTCAGTTTTTTGTACTTCTGACTCCGACTCCAGGTACCCGAAATTTCCTCCGACTCCGACTCCACAGCACTGGTTAATTTTCAGATCGTTAAAATGGAATGTCAAGTTGAGAGAAATGAGCATTTTCGACACCATCTTCTTTTTGCTTTTAATCAAGGTTCTAAGGCCGCAGAAGCTGCTCGCAACATTTGTGCTGTGTATAGAGTGGGTGCTATAGCTGAAAGAATCGCTCGTGATTGGTATGCCAAGTTCAAAAATGGAGTCGGTAGATAAATGTTTCGACTCCGACTCCTCAGTTTTTTGTACTTCTGACTCCGACTCCAGGTACCCGAAATTTCCTCCGACTCTGACTCCTCGACTCCAACTCCACAGCCCTGGGCAGGTGGCCCTCAAGCAGTGAGTTGATATCTGCTGCCTTAGACTTGTGTTCAGCTACAAGAAGGTCTTATAACCATCCATTTGGTTGACAGTACTGAAGAGAAACTTGTGCTCATTAGATGTGTCTGTGGTTTTTTTTTTTAATTAATTATCTGATTTTTAAAATGTGACTCAAACTAAATTTTCAGGGTTTCCTGTCGGAAAGGAGAAGAGAAGGAGGGAAGAGATTTAGCTCGTGCTATTTTCAGTTCTGGTTCAAGGTGAGTTACATTCTGGTACAGTAGGTATTTCCCTGTCCCTAAAGGGCTCGTAGTGTTTGTACCTGAGGCAGTAGAGGGTTAAGTGACTTAGCAGAGATTCCAAGGATCCACAATGAGATTTGAAGTGCTCTTTAGCTCAGCCCACTGATCTAACCATTAAGTGGCTATAACCAGTTGTTTTATGGGGTGACAGCTGCTCATTTTGATAACATAGCTGGCTTTAAACCTCCTCTAGGATATTAAGTTCAGTGAGAACCTTCATTCAGCTTTCTCTTGTCACATAACATTTTTGTGGAACACTTCTTTCTCTTGTCCTTATGAGTTCTCGGATTCAAACACAGATGTGTGGACATATTTTTGGGCAAGACCTCAATCCAATGATTCTTAACCCATCCCTTTGTATACATTTGATCAGTCAGATTTTCAGAATATTCTCAGTAGATATACATGAAATAGACTTTCAGATAGCCAAGAAAATGTGAGGCTAGTGACTAGAGCAGCAGGCAGAGAACCAGGAAAGCAAGAATTCAAATCTCGATAATGCTTCTTCTGACCTTGGGCAAGTTGCTTGGTCCTCCATCGCCTTAGTTACAAAATTAGATTGTAAACCCTTTGGGGACAGGGAAATACCTTCTATACCTTAATGAAACTCAGCTTGAGATATCAATAAAAAAGCAACAGCTCAATCCAAATATCTATTGTAAGGATCCTGAAAACCAGCCTGACCAGAAGTTTTATGAGGATTGGATTAAGAACCACTGCCTTAGTCTCAATATTGCTTTAATTCCTTAAGAATCATGAGAATATTTTTGCCTCTAAGTGGCTAGGTAGTACATATAGTAGAACTCCTGTGAGATGATGGTGACAATGCTTTTATGCATCAGTTTCCCTACTGGGATTTTGCTATATGAGGATAAATCTGCATGGACTTGCTTGGTTCATAATTTTTTTTTTCTTTTTTTAATAATCTTTATTCATTTTAAAATAATTTCAATAAGTGAAGAACAATAAATAAAACATTTACACTATAGACATCACTTAAAATATTACAATATTCTTACAGACCAATAACCCTCCCACCCAAATTATTCTTTATCATTCAAGAATCTATAGACCTATCATAATTCCGTAATTCATTACATATTTTAAACATAAAATTACACATTTATCCACTTAGACATATTTTAAACTTATAAACCACCCTGCCCCCATCCATAATAATATTTGATTATAACCTATATATTCCTCCCACCCTGAATGTGCAATTCTTCTAACAACAAATGTATAATTATGTTAAATCTACAAAAGATGTCAATGGACCCCATATTAGATTTTTAAAATTCCCTAACTGATCAGCTCTCATTTTTTCATATTGATATATTTGACATAAACTTGCCCACCAGAATGTAAAATTGAGACGATCCCAGTTTTTCCAGTTATGTGTAATCAATTGTATAGCTGTACTTGTCATAATTGGTTCATAATTGAATCAAAAGAGCCTTGACTGCATTTAAAAATTCTAAGGACTTTACAATTAATGTTGGGTCCTTGATCATGTATATGTGTACTGATCAATGATAAAGTGGGTCTTTACAACAAATGTAGCTAGATGCTCGCACCAATGGTCTCTAAAGGAAGATAATTAGATATGCCCAAGCACAGTATGTTAGTGCTACAAGGAATGCCACAAGGATGTGTTTGCTTTATTTTTCCAACACAGTACACTGAGGTACATTAAACCAATAACATGTCAAGGAAAAAAGTACAAGAACAAGCAGGCATTATTTTCTTATATATGGTTAACGTCCTCTACGGAACCTGGTTTGGACATTACTGAGTGCGCTGTCAGGTTAAATTTTTTTAAAGTTCCCATACTGCACATTTTTTGGTACCTTCCCACCCAACGTCATCTCGCAGGATCTGTAGTTCTGTTTTCTCCATGGAGCTGAGAAGCTGACTTCAGTGTTTTCTTTTCAGCCCATCAAGCTTTTTAATATTTTGGTACTTTTCTATCATCATTTTTCTTATTTGTTGTCATTATTCTTTAAAAAAATGCTCTTGATGCAATAGGACAAACAGCAAAAAAGGAACAATAATAGTTATTAATACAGTTTCAAAAATGGCGTTTAGAATCCAAAAGTAGAGTAAAATAACAGCATAGGGAAAAACCCTTTTATAAACTTTCATAGAATCAATCATCTTGTTAGAATAAATGATTTTTAAATAACTTCATAGATTCATAAGTAATTCTTAAATCTCCATAATGTGAAAATAAAGTCCAAAGTCCAAAGTTTTGTGAAAAGCTAATATAAGTAAACAGATTTAGTTTCAATGTCTCTGCAGCGGTGACCCAGCGGGGTTCTGACGCGTTTCGCCGTCCTGGCTTCCTCAGAGAACCCGCTAATGCTGTGTGTGACAGACTTGTCAGTTGGGTACCTAATTCAAAAGGGAAAAGAAACTTCCTCGTGTTCTATGACATGAATGCTCATGATGCAATAGGACCATTTCAGGCTCTGATCCACATACTGTAATTGGTGCATCCAGTGCCTGGGTCATGACCATTGGGACATTACCTATATCCTCTGTTCCCATATGCAAAACAGGTCACTTAAAGCCTTCAAACTTCAATTCGAAAAATATTTTGGTACTGTGTTGGCATTGACATCGAGCATGAGTAGGGACTCGGAACCCAACACTAAGTCGGAAGTAACCCTGGCATTAACATCGACCCCCAACTGCATTGACACTGCATCATGAGCATTGAGCTCCTTGCAGCACTGAGACTCTGCTTCAGCATCATCAATGCCTTGAGCATTGAAGGACATTGCACATAAGAAAGCTAAGAAACATAAACATTCTTCCCCTTCTAGGCATGCCACGATGTCATCCCAAGCATCGATTTCATCATCAAATAGTAAGCATTGATGCCCAGGTGACCGTTCTACGTCCATCCAGATGATATCTCTGCAGAGATGTACCTCAACATTGAAGTCTTCAATGCCAGACCAACTGGTACACAAGCAAAAACAAGAGGCAAAAGAGATGTCTACACCGGCCAACAGCCACATTTATTTCAAAACAGCACAGATAGCTAAATCAATCAGTCAGTCTATAACAGTGTCCAGGGTCTTTAAATAGACCGTTTGGAATCCCAAGAAATGAAATCCTAGGGAAGTCCCAACCAGGATCCAGGTTTCAGTATAAGAGTTTGCCTTCTTCAGAGGACAACTTCTACCTGCTCAGGTTTCTTTTTACGGGCTGTAATCACATGTGCAGTGTGGGCAGTTCACGAACTTTCTTAAGTTCTTAAAAGTGACTGCACTTTTAAAGCTGTCGGGCAATTTCTTGAAACTTGTTTCTCAAAGCCATATATGTACAAGGGATGCTCTAGCCAACAAACTCAGCAGATATCTTCGACCACGTGAGTGGACTCTCAGCTCCAGAGTTCTTCGTCAACTCTTCTCCCTATGAGGGACTCCTCAGATAGACCTGTTATTGTCTCCCCACAACCACAAGTTACCACAATTCTGATCCAGACAGTACTCTCATCATCTGGAAGTGGATGCATTTCTTCTGGAGAAAACAAAGATACTTACTCTTAACAGGTGTTCTCCAAGGATAAAAAGCATATATTCTCACAATCTGCCTACTTCCCCTAGTTGGCTTCTTAGCTTTATTATTGAACTGCAGGTCCTACGAGTTGATGTTGGGTATGGTACGGACACTGTCTTAAAAAATTTAGAGAAAGAATGCATTTGATAGTGTGTTCCGTGAATGACGTCAGCCACATATGAGAATATACCTGTTGTCCTCAGAACACCTGCTAGAGGTTAGTAAGTTTGCTTTCTAGTGGAAGGAATGCAATTTGTGCTCACATCTTCTTGTTGTTGTAACACCAAGATAAAGCAATAGGTTTCGTCCAGCTTGCTGAAACAGTACCTTGCAAGCTGAAGTTGGCACCGTTTCTTCAAATTTCCTATCTTTCCTCTTTAAAATTTAATGTTTTACTATTCCTGACCAGATGGAAAACACTTGATGGAAAACACTTTGAACATTTCAAAGCAATTGACTAATGAGCCTAGTTTGTAACACTTTACATAAGAACCTAAGAATAGCCATACTGGGTCAGTCCAGTGGTCCATCTAGTCCAGTATCCCGTTTTCCACAGTGGCTAATCCAGGTCATAAGTACCTTGGAAAAACCCAAATGGTAGTAACATTTTATGCTACCGATCCCAGGGCAAGCATTGACTTCCCCCATGTCTGTCTCAATAGCAGACTAAGGACGTTTTCTCCAGGAACCCATGTATGTTAACTGCTGTTACCACATCCTCTAGCAACACGTTCCATAGTTTAACTATTCTCTGAGTGAAAAAAATTTCCTCCTATTGGTTTTAAAAGTACTGTAATTTCAAGTGTTTCCTAGTCTTTGTAATTTTTGATGGGGTAAAAAAATTGATTCACTTGTACCTGTTCTATGCCAGAGTTTCTCAACTTCTTCAAGCCAAATACCCCCTAAGTCTAACAAATATTAACCGAGTACCCCGCCCAAGCTCTGCCCCAGACCCTACCCCTATAATAATAGTACTGATTGTAATGCAATTTCTTTCATCCATTTTTCATATATACACAATATAATCTTATTAATACATAATTGTAACCACAAATTTAAAAAACACAAAGCATACTCTACGCAGAGAATGTTATTTATATTCTTTTTTTTTCAAAGAGATCAAGGCAGATGACTTTATGCCATGTCACCTCAGTAACAACTATAGAAAAGCAGACAATATATAGTGCAAAATATAGACAGCAGATATAAATTCTCAAAAATGACACATTTCAATCACTAAATTGAAAATAAAATCATTTTTCCTACCTTTGTTGTCTGTCTGATGATTTCATGAGTCTCTGGTTGCACTTCCTTTTGACTGTGCATCCAATATTTATTTATTTCTGCCTCCTGCACGCTTCCTCTTCTCTGGACCTCATTCCCTTCCCCAACCAACATCTCTCTCTGTCCCTCCATGAGTCCAACTTTACTTCCTCTTCCTCCACCCCCATTAGCAACATGTCTCCCTTTCTCTCTCGCTGTCCTTCTCTCATTCCCTTACTTGCTGCAAAGGGAATAGGGAAAGAGAGAGAGATCCGGGGTGCATCTCTCCCACTCCCTGTACTGCCATATCCAACATTTCTCCCTCCTTTCCACCAGTCCAACACTTCATTCTCTCTGCCTCCTGCACGTTTCCTCTCCTCCAGTCCTCATTCCCTCCCCAACCATCTCCCTCCATTCCAATTTTTTACTCTCAGCCCTCTTCCCCTTCTCCTTCCCCTGAGTGTGAAATTTCTCCTTCCCTCCCCATCTCTCTCTCCGAGTCCCAACACTTTCTGCCTCCCACATGCTTTCTCTCTTTCTCCTCGCCCCTTCACTCAAGTGTGGCATCCCTACTTCCCACCCCGTCCATGTCTCCCCAACCCCACTCACATCATGTTCTCTTTCCATGCCCATTTCTCCCTCTCTCATCGCTCACTCATCCTGCAACAATTTTCCTTCCTTCCCTTCCTCCAGCCCCACTCACAACTAATATGCTCTCTCCCCATGCACCATCTCACTCTCCCCTTCAGCTTCCAAATGAGGTAATAGGACAGAGTACAATACTGGGTTTCAAAATGGGACTGGATGACTTCCTGGAAGCGAAGGGGATTACAGGGTATAGATAGAAGGTTACTCTACAGGACATAAGTGAAAAGCGTATGACAGTTTTAGGGTATGAGCACTATCAGGTCCTGGACCTGAGGGGCCGACACGTGAGCGGACTGCCGGGCACGATGGACCTCCGGTCTGACCCGACAGGGGCAATTCTTATATTCTTATGTTCTTACCCTCTAGCATGCAGCACCTTTCTTTCCCTCCCCTTCTCCTTCAAGTCCAGCAGCATCTTTCTTTTCCCCATCCCTTCTGCCATGTCCAGCAGCACCTCTTCTCCCTTCCCATCCCCCTTGTCCAGCAGCACCACTTTCCCCGGCCCTTCCCCATGTCCTCTCCCTAGCGGCAGCTCACTGCATGCTTTTAACTTCCCCACACAGCTGCTGCTAGTGTTTAAACCACGGTTCCATCAGGCAGCCTCGGGTCCTTTGCTAGGTCGGCCCGCCTCCGACAAAAGAGGAAGTTGCATCATCGGAGGCAGTCCGGCCTAGCAAAGGTCTCGAGGCTGCCTGATGGAATTGTGGCTAAAACTAACACTAGTGGTAGCTGTGTGGGGAAGTTAAAAGCATGCAGTGAGCTGCCGCTTGGGAGAGGAGAGGTACTGCTGGGCCAGCAATTCCATCAGGCAGCCTCGGGCCCTTTGCTAGGCTGACCCACCTCTGATGATGCAAATTCCTTTTTCGTCAAAGGTGGGCCGGTCTAGCAAAGGCCCAAGGCTACATGATGGAATCGCTAGCTAAACCAACGTTAGTGTCAGTTGTGTGGGGAAATTAAAAGCACACAGCTGTCGCTGCTGGTTGGGGGGGGGGAAGGAGAGGGAGGTTGGGGAGAGAAGATGAAGAAGGTAGGAAATATGCAACGGCAGAATGAAGTTGGGAGATATAAAGTGCCGGCTCCGCATATCCCCTGTTGAGAACCTCTATTCTATACCACTCAGATTTTATGCTTTTGTCTCTCAGTATTATAATAGATCATAAAAGGGATATTTGACTAGTTGCTTAACACATGTGGCCATTAGGATTTGCCTCCTAGCACATCCCAAGGCATTTAATTATGACTAGATAATTCAGATTCTATCATAATAGGCTGTTACCTAATAGGATTCATATAAAGGATGTGCTGGCCTTGCCATAGATTCAAGATAGAGGGCAAAATGCATCCATGTTCCTGTAAATTGTGGATTGATTTTATTTATTTTAAATGAAGCAATTGACCAATCATATTCGAGATACCCTGCCAAACTTCAGGAGTAAGCTACAGGCTCAGCTGCTGTCCATAGAGCATGAAGTGGAGGAGTACAAGAACTTTAAACCAGAAGATCTATCTCGGACAACCAAAGTGTTACTGCAGTAAGTGCATTATGTCAGCTGTATTGCAATTTAGGCATTTTTCTGTATTTCTGTCATAGGAACTGCAACATTTTGTCATTTATACCACATGTTACCCTCTTACCCCTTCTAACTTAATTTTTCTCTCTCCATAACATTCTAGTTGTTCCCTTGAGTAAATGGGGGTCAACTTTAACTGCCTTTTAACTCTTCATCTCAATAACCAGTTACCTTAAATAAAGCTCTATTTCATAATGTTGTGCCTGAGATGTGACTGGTGAGTTGATGAAAGGACTTGATTTTTTTGAGGGGGAGAGGGGCAGGTGGGAGTGTTTATGTTGTATTTTTTCTTATATAATTGTAAGTTTGAGGGTTTTTGGATCAAAATAAAGTATATAAATAAATACATTATCCCTTTCTTTCTTTTGTGCTTAAGCTCAGTTCAGTTGAACTATTTTGGGTTTTTTTTTTTGTTAGACACTAGCACCATGGACTTTTATTTGCAACTATCTTGTAATCTCTACTCTTTCACTAGTCCAACCACGGCAGAGGTAGCTCTTCGCAGGGTTTCAGAGATCTTGATTTTCCTTAGTCTAGCCCAGGGGTAGGGAACTCCGGTCCTCGAGAGCTGTATTCCAGTCAGGATTTCAGGATTTCCCCAATGAATATGCATTGAAAGCAGTGCATGCAAATAGATCTCATGCATATTCATTGGGGAAATCCTGAAAACCCGACTGGAATACGGCTCTCGAGGACCAGAGTTCCCTACCCCTGGTAGCCAGTTGAATTCCCTATTGAGCAATAACTGAAGATGCTTATGCAGCATTTTCAATTAGCTCAGGGATCATATCCAGGTTTTTGCTCAATTGAGCCACTGAGTTGGTTTGTGGTTTATACCCTGAACATGTCAAATACACATGTTTCTTTTTTTTTGTTTGTTTTATGTTTTTTTTTAACACAGTTCATTAAACAGAACCTAAACGTGTTCTCTTATAACAGGGCTTATCCCAGGCAGCATATTTTCACATGTGGGTGACGTCATCCATAGAGCCCCGGTACGGACAGCTTTAAAAGTGCATCACGAAGTATTGAATCATTTACCTCTTTGTGGGAATCTCCAATTTTTGCCAGGACAAGATAATGCTACCTTTCGGAGATGGGGCGGTTTGGGTGTGTCTTTATCTCATGTTATAGGGGACGATAGGTCTTTAATAAATCCTGGGCAGATTTTCAACAACAGCAGGGGTTGAGGCTAGAGAAGGTTTTGCATACTTATAGTTAAACCATTATGTGCACTTTTTAAATGTCGACGGCTTATGGGTCGGCTTGGGTGGTAAGCTTAAGTTTTTTAAAAATAAATTTGTGGAGGAGGGCCTCTCCATTACTCTGCTTCATAAAGCCTTTTTCATTCTCATGGTAAATCTTGGGAGGTCTTATGTGCCCGATGGATGCCGGATCTTGGTATCTCGGCCCGGGATTTGGACGTGGGTTGTCTTATAAGTCGTATTCCCTCTTTTTCAATTTTGGCTGATTTATGTGAATGCTAATTTCGCGTATTACATAGAGCTTGTTTTACCTGTGCACAACTTTTTAAGTCGGGACTGTCTGAATCTCCCCAATGTGAACACTGCCACCAAGGGGTTAAGTCCATTTTCCATGCTTTTTGGAGACTGGTGGTACGATATTTAGAAGGTTTATTGGGATGCTCCATTCCCTTTATACCTGTGGGATTTCTGCTGGACAAATTTGAAGCCTTCCGGTTGCCTGCTGGTTCTCATAGACTCTTTATTAGGAAAGCTGGTGTTTTAACCAAGAAAGTAATCTTAGGGGTGTGGATTTCCGAATTGCCCCCATCATTTTGGGTGTGGCATAATCGGGTACATGCTCTCTTGCTTCTGGAAAGGGGTCGGGTACAGGGCTCCTTCTGACAAAAAATTTTTTCTTCAAATTCTTTGCCTCATAAGGCTTGAAGTTTTATTTTGAACACCCTGTAGATTAGTGGAACTCAGTGATGGCTAGATCTGAGATGTCACAGGCACCAGCATCTTTACTTCTTACTTCTCAACTGCCATATCCTCAAGGTTTGTTTTTTGTTGTTGGTTTTTTTTTTGCTTTGTTTTGTTGTTCTTTGTCTGTATTTGCTTTGTTGGTCCTCTTTGGTATCTTGTTTTTGCTGTTTAGTTGTTATTAATCACAACTAGTTTCATTATAAATCTAGCTCATAAGAACCCAGGGCCTTTGAACACTACATATTCTTTACCTGGTGGTTTTGTGTCAGGAGTTGGGTCCTAGGTCTGCGTTGCGGTCCTCTTTGTCTTTGCTTCAACAGCTGTGGAATTTTTTTGCCTTGATCATTAGGTAGAGCCATGATTTGTTTCCTGTATGTTGCTTCTACATATTCTATTAGTTTTTTTTTGAGTGTACTGTTTTACAGGATCGTACATAGCACTGTTAATCTGTCAAAGGCTTGTATACTGGGGGGGGGGAAGTAGAGCTAGTTGAATTATGAACTGGCTGACATATATTGGGCCATATCATCTTCAATTTTACTGTATTTTTCTGCCATTTTTATTACATTATTTACTGTTCTGTGGGTGGGGGGAGGGAGTTCATGTGGGATAATGAAAAATGGATGACAAGAGATGTATTATTGTATTCCGTTTATTGTTGTATTTTTGTGCTGTCATCAATTTAAAAAACGGTTTAAAGTTAAAAGTGCATCGCAACTTTAAGAACTTAAGAAAGTTCGCAAACTGCCTGCACCGCACATGTAAGAGTGCCTTCCCACCCGACACAGGCTGCGGCTCCTCAGTTCTTAGTTTTCTGTGGAGCTAAGAAGTCATGTCTCTGAACGTTGTTCAGTTTTTTTGCCATTTGCCTTCCAGCTCAAGCGTTTTTTCCTTTATTCTTACACTTATTTCTAAGTTTACTTCTTTTTAAAAGAAAAAGAGGAACATTTTTTCCTCTTTTTTCCTTGGGGGCTTCGGCTGCCGAGACCTTCATTTTTCATCAGCCACTGAAGTTGATTTGACTCAGTCTTTTTGACCATTCCAGGCCACTAACGCGCTAAAAAAAAAGGTGCTACAGGTGCCCAAGGCCAATCTCTCTTCCCAACAGTTGGTGCTTCTAGTCCCTTAGTCTAGAACACTGGGTGGAACTTGTGCCTGGTTTTCTATACTGCAGAAACGTTCAATAATCACCTGGAAACTTCAACAGAAAAGATTGTTCAGGACCGGCATGGGCATTGATCATACCTCACAACCTTCGTCATCGAGGACATTGACACTGGCATCGGGAGACATTGTTCCTTCTGGTAAGCCAGCACAGAAGCTGCCAGCTTCCCAACCGGCATTGCAGGTCACTTTTGCATTGAGTCTCTTGATGCCGACCAAGCAGTGCTCGATGCACTGTTCTGAAGGGATTTGGGTAATGCATGTAAACTGCTTACCCTTGAATCAACTCCCTCGGTACCGGCCCAACCTAAGTACATGGCTACCAGTTCCTATAGTACCACAGCTGGATCTTCGGAGTGACATCGACGTTCCATGTCTAGATATCGATCCTCTTACCACCGGTCCAGCTCTTCATCGACAGTCCAATGAGCATCGTTCCTCCTCGCATTCTTCGAGGAGAAAACATCGCTTTCTCATGTTCTTTGAAGAGATAAACAGCTTCACATCATACCTCTTCCTAGTCATCGGACTAGTACCAGACTCCAAGTAAGCATCAATCTTCTTGATGCATTTCTTCACCAAGGCCTTCATATCCCTCTGACTTAAATTCTGATTCAACTGAAGACTTCTCTGAGTCTAAAACAGAGTCTTCCGACACTCCTTTGGAAAAGTCTCCATACAAGTATCTATTAGGCAGTTGGGGAAAGAACTACCACTTGAGCTAGAAGCTGATTCTGCCTACAGTGCTGAATACTTGGAGGATTTAGATTATGATCAGCCTCCTAAAGAACTTTTCAAATAGACTCTTCATAAGAACTAGGAAACGCCCCTTACCATTACAGAGGCTCCCAAAAACTTTGACTCTATATATAAAAACCAGTCACTAGTGTAGAGTTGACTTTGAAAAAAATCAACTCCATTGAGAGTCTATGACTCAGTGCCACCAGCGCATGAAAGGTGCACTTTGGGCACATTTGATTGTCTCTTGTACCAAAACTCCATGTTGGCGAACAGAGTACCAAATAACAATTTCTATATCTCCTGCTATGTGAAGCATCTTGTTTGGAAATTGCCTTCTTTTGATGGATACCTTCCTTCTCAACATCTATAGGAATTTCATCATATCTCGCAATCCTTTCCCCTACCTAGAATGTATCGGGATGGATCTGCTTATCTATGGCCTAGCTAACTAACTATAATCTAACTAGAGTCTGTAAAGTTGGATTCCTCCACATGGTATTCAGCAAGCAACTTGACATGCATTAAACGAGTTGTGACTGCTTCAGGATTCCACCATAGGGCATAGAGCCTTTAAGACGGCTGTTTCCTGTTGTTTCTATACAATTATAACAAGAAATGGCGGGATTTAACAGGGGTATAGAGCCTGTAAGTTAGATTCCCGCCGTCTTAGAACCTTCCACTGTTTTATCCTTGAAGCAGGATCAACCAGGTTGTTGGGTTTTTTTTTCAGCATGTCTTCCACTGTTTCATTAATGTTTATACAGTACCTTCTAGAAGACATCATTTACTTTGTCTTTTTCCCTACACCTGTTCCTTAATGAACATTCGCCACACCACTTTTACTCCATCTTGTCAGTAACGTGACAGAGTGAATTCACGGGCGGACAAGGCCGAAGCAGCCTGTTTAGAGTGCTGCCGGCCCGACGCTGCTTAGGGAGTATGGCTTGCTTGTGGTCGGCGGGATTCAGATGGGGGAGGAAGGGAAGGATGGGGATTCGGCTGCGCGGCAGAGTCAGGTGCTCGGGGGGGGGGGTGCTCACTCAAGGTTCTGTTGCACAAGGGAGGGAGGGAAGGGCAACTGCCAGCGAATCCCGGGACTACGGCTTATATTAAGACCTACCCCGAAAATCCTGCTAGGGCTTATTTGGTACTGAGCATGGACTATCTCTTGAATGTTTAATGTTCAGCGCTGTGTACGTCTAGTAGCATTGTGGAAATGATTAATAGTAGAATTAGGGGTTTAAACACTTTTGCAGATATTTGTATTTGTAGTGTGATTCTGCCAGAAGGTCTTGTTCTGTTTGCCAAATCCTGTTTGTCTTTATTCATGGCCTCTCTCATATCAGAAACAGCAGAGCTGCAGATCTCAAAATGGGTACTATTTTTATACAGAATATCTGTGGCTTGTTGTCTGATCTGAGAACTGGTGTGTACATAATTTGCAGAGAAAATCTAGTTCGAGCCCAAGGAACCCAGATAAGGGAATACTGTATTTCCTTTTGTCATGGTAGTTTATATCTTTTATGAATAAACATACTTTATAAATTATCATAATAGTTGTTATATTGTGTGCAACTAACAAATTAAGGGGAGGGAAAGGAATTCATAATTGAATAATAATTGATAAAATTATTAAAATTTTATATGATGTCTAAAATTATAGTAAGGATTATATAAGATATGTTATATGTACAATATGTTATGGAGATATCAAGGTTATACTTAAAGTAACTATGAATCTTTATGACACACTTGTTATATGAAGAAAAAATCAATAAAAAATGTTAAAACAATAAACATACTTCCAAATACCCTCAAATAACCCTAACCTTTGTACTCACTTTGATATTTTTTTCACTAAAATAACTGCTTTGTTAAGAAAATTTAAGCAGTGTTTTTATTTCCAGGGTGAATGTCAGCCAGCTGATGAGCAGTGATTGCTTTTTCATACTGTGAGAAGTGTGAAAAGAGAATTTTTATAATATTGTGTTTATACTAATAGTTTTTCTAACACTTTTTGTATATTCTGGTGTTAATTATTGCATGTTGCAAATACATCCAGAAACAGTAGGGGGGGGGGAGAGAGGAGAAAGAATTGTCGAATTGCTTAAGAAGCAGAAAGGAGGGGAGATGAGACATTCTTTGCAGCTATCTGGAAACACATAGTTTCAGCACTACAGAATGCAGGCTTTTGTTAGAATAACTAATTGAAGGACATAAACATGTGACTAAAAGACTGGGCATGTGAAGGAAGGAATGTGCAAATCTGTCCTCTCCTGGTTTGCCTCCTAGCTTTCCCAACACACCTTTGGTGTATGTGTTGGGGGGTTCTCTTCTGCTGCTACCCCACTAACGATTGGCATACCCCAGATTTTTGTCTTAGGACCTCATCTCTTCTCTCTCTACCTCTTCCCTTGGTGCCCTGATCTCCTCCCATGGTTTCCAGTATCACCTACAGTATATGCTGATGATTCCTAGATCTACCTCTCTACTCCTGAAATTTCACCTAAAGTCCAATAAGAAGTCTCTGCTTGTTTGGTTGACATTGCTGCCTAGATGTCCTGCCATCATCTGAAACTATATATGTCCAAGACTGAGTTGCTCCTCTTTTCTCCTAAACCCTCTTCTCCTCCTCTTCCTTTCTTCATCTCAGTAAATAATACTGTCATTGTTCCAGTCTCCTCTGCTCGCAACCTTGGAGTGGTCTTCGATTCTAACCTCTCATTTTCTACACACATTCAACAAGCTGCTAAGACCTGTCATTTCTATCTCTTCAATATCGCCAAAATTCACTCATTCCTCTCTGAGCACAGTACCCCAGACCCTTGTCCATTGTTTCGTAACCTCACGTTTTGATTACTGCAATCTACTTCTAACTGATATCCCACAGTGTCATGTCTTCCCCTTGAAATCTGTGCAAAACTCTGCTGCACGACTCACCTTCTACCAACCTCTCTATGCTCATGTCACCTCTCTCCTTAAGTCACTTCACTGGCTCCCTATCTGCCACCACATACAGTTCAAGATCTTATGGCTGATCTACAAGTGTGTTCATTCTGCAGCTCCTCAACATCTCTCCCGTCTTCTCTCTCCTTATAAACCTCCCAGAGAACTCCGTTCCTTAGATAAGCTGCTTTTAGCTTTACCCTTCTCCAGTGCCAATTCTAGACTTCATTCCTTTCATCTAGCTGCTCCCTATGCCTGGAATAAATTAACCGAGTTTGCCTGTCAAGCCCCTTCCCTTGTTTAAAAGCAGACTGAAAACCCATCTTTTTGATATAGTCTTCAATCCTTAACCCTACTCCTCTGCCCTCCAACCCAGCCTGCTGATTAACCGTTCCCCTTAACTGTATACATAACATCCTGTTTGTCTGTCTTGGCTGTTTAGATTGTAAACTCTTTTGAGCAAGGACTGTTTTCTTCTTCTTTGTGACTCTGTCCAACGCTACGTGCATCTGGTAGAACTATTGAAATAATTTAATAGTAGTAGTAGTAGTAGTAGAAACAGAGGCAGGGAAAACGGAAGTACAGAAAGTGACAGTTGATAGGTTGTTTAAAAATGTGAGCTATCTCTACCCTGACCAATGGGCAAGTAGACAGGAGGGACTAGAGATGTGAGAATTAACTACACGGCATCCTCCCTCCCCTAATTCCACTATCGTGGAACTCCTCGAGTCCTGATACCACCAGGTCCACCCAAAAACTTAAACTATCCTTTCCCTTGCTAAAAGGTATCCTCTATGTGGGAAAATTGGGGAAATCTCTCCTCTTCAGAATCACAGGACTTTGGAATAACCTTACTGCCCCACTATGGAATCTGGGCTTCTTCCAACCATTCCGAAAGCACCTGAAAACTAGGCTATTCACAAAAATGTAATACTCTCTTCCCCCCTAAACTCAACCTCCAACCCCATTATGCTGTTCTTTCCTATATTAAGCTCTTGTAAACCGTGCCAAGCTCTATAATTATGGAGAGGATGCGGTATATAAACTTAAAGTTTAGTTTAGTTTAACTATATAATGCATAACCACAAGCAGCTTTGTGTGCCTACTCTATATAAAGCACCCTTTCTTGCATGAAAGAAAAATAAAATTGGATTCTGCTTCATCGTGTGTCTCTCCTAAGGGTTCCAGTGGGAATCCGTTATTTCTCACAGTACTAAGTAATCAATTGTCACAATCTCTGTGTCGCAATATGGCAGTCACTGAAATGTCACTTTCTCTGTAGAGCCATCTCAATTTGTACCTAGCCAGGCACTGTCTGTACTTGCCATTTTTATCATCAGTAGATGTCACTGTAGACCTTAAAAATAAGAGAAGTGATGAATGATTTGAACAGTATAGGAGAAACAGGAGGTAAAATGGAATTGCAGAGTGCCTGTACTGTGTTTCTCTTGCATTAAAGGATGATTCAGCAGTTTTCTGTGGACTTTGAGAAAAGGATTGAAGGATCAGGGGATCAAGTGGACACTCTGGAACTTTCAGGTGGAGCCAAAATCAATCGTATCTTTCATGAGCGATTCCCCTTTGAGCTTGTGAAGGTGAGTATCTTAAGTACGTTCCTAAGAGATTTAAACCCTTAATAGGATGGTCATAACTTGCAAATGCAGCATCCTGCATAGTGTTAAACTAGAATTGGCAATATATGGGTCAATTCTATAAACTGGTGCCTAGAGGTTCATACCACTTAGGCATGTCAAGAATGCCATTTATTAACATGCCTTAGGCACTATCTTATAGAACAAGGCCTAGTGCAAGTGCCATAGGGACTACCTTCAAGGGGTATATGTGTGGACAGAGCATGGGTAGGCCATGGGTGTCTCCCAGTCACTTGGAACACCACTAGAAAATATATATGCAAAAGTCCTGATTATCTTAGTTTGATCATTTGATTTTTACCTTGTCCACCATAATGTGCATCAGACCTTTAAGTTTATCTTCTTAGCTTTTAGTACAGTACTTCCCCAATATTTGCGGGGGGTTCCATTCCATTCCAGGAACCCCCGCGAATCTCAAAAAACCGCGTCGGAGCGACAGCCATTGTTAAAATGCTCTTTGGTTTTGTTGTACTTCCAGATGGAGTTTGATGACAAGGCCCTAAGGAGAGAAATAAGCTATGCAATCAAAAACATACATGGAATCCGGTAAGTGCTTGAATAAGTTTGACTTTAATTATAATTTGATTTTCAGTGCAGTAGGTGTGTCATTCTGGACAAGCGGGTGATTGCCCCATGGCCGCAAGCCATATGCAAAAGGAATCCACTCTGGATTTTTCTGTGATCCTTCTACTTCATTGCTACCTGTAGTTGCTTCACTGCTACTGCAGTTTTTCCCTTCTGCACACGAGCCGGAAGGAGCGTCTCTGTTCTGTTCTCACCCTTTTTCTTATTTTATTTGGTGTTCTTGACTTTTATTCTGTGTGTTCAGTGCTTGGAGCTTTCATCTTGGTTTCAGCTCTTGCTTCATAGAGAAGAAGCAGACTGTGGTCTGCAGCTGACAGGCTGATCCCTGGTGGTACCTGTTAGCATCGAGGGCATGAGAGGGCATGGGTTAAGGACAAGTTGGATACCATTTTCTCAGCTATGCCACCTCAGCTTAATACTCTGTCCTACTGGTATAGACGGTTGAAATCTTCTATTCCTTTATCGGTGCTTGGAGCACTGCGGGCGCATTGGAATTTTTTAAGACCTTATATGCTTTTACTAAATCTGCTGATTTTCAAGAGCTCCAATAAAAGGTCCAATAAAAGCCTATATTACCTGACAGAAAGGAGACCATTTTGGGCTTTGGGAGGGTGACCTCTGTGCAAAGTGACAATGTTTGGCTGATACTTGCATCCATTTCTTTTTTGAATGCTCCAAATTGTCCATCTGGGGGAGTGAGCTTCCCCTTCTTGAGAGGGTGGTGTGTTGCCCAGTTGAGTGGGATTACGGAACTCTTTTACTGGGGTTACAGGACCCACTTTGGGCACAGGGTTTCACTATCCCACAATGCAGATTCATATATAAATGCCCTTCTCTTAGTTAAAAAGCTGATTCTGACCTACTGGGTTTCGGAGGATGCTCCACCGGAGGCTCAATGGAAGAGTAGACTTCGGGATCTGGCCCTATTTGAGATTCGAGCTTGTACCCTATCTAGTCATCTGGCTCAGCAGCATTATTTTACCCTGTGGGAGCGCTTGCGTGATCTAGTGTCTATTTGAGTGGACCATGGTATGCCCTTCTTGTTTGTCTGCTCCCTGTGTACTCCTTGCATGCTTACTTGTCTTTTGGGTACCTCAGGGAGGGGGGTTGGAGACCTTTTGTGGCAATGTAGGATGTGTGCTGGTATGTGTGTTGTAGAGGATGGTGTGTCTGAGTTTGTGTGGGATGTGGTGCGTATATAGTCTGTGTGTATGGGGGGTTATCTAAAATTAGTGGAAAGTTGCTGGGATTGTTTCTCATGTTTGCTGCATTTCTTTACTGTCCCTGCCGGTTCTGAGAGTGGCTCAGTGTCATCTCCAGTTGAGGACCGCTGGTTCCTCCTACGGGGGGATTTCTTGAGAGGGGACTTGTTGATTTTGATTGCCTTCGCTGTATATGATTATCTTGTATTCTTCTTGCCTTGTTTTGTGCCATTTGTAATTTTTGTACCCCTTTCCTCTTTCAATAAACATATGTTTGGGGGCGTGGCTTAGCGCGCACACAAAATGGACGTGTGATCGCGGCGCTCCTCTTAACTAGGCAACGGTTGTTAAAAAAATGTTTTCCCCTTCAAGCCGATTTCGGCAAAAAATATCAAAAAGAAGAGCAGGAGCATGGCAAGCACCCGACAAAATAAAAACGAAACTGGTGGGTCGGCGAAAAGGCAGAAGCAGGATCAAATTACCCCGAGTAAGGTTCTGCTTCCTGCTGAAGAGTCGGAGGAGCTTAGCAAAGCCGAAGTTATGGAGGAACTGAGGCAAATTAAACAAATGCTGAAAGAGACTGTGAGTAATATGGCTGAAATGAAAGAAGAAATACTAAATATCCACAGACAAATGGAAATAACTAATAAAAGAACAACAGAGTTAGAAGTTAAAATGGAGGGTTTAGAATGTGAAGGAAAAAGATGTAAAAATGACAGTTTGGAACTTATTCAATTGAAAAACCACCTGGAAGATTATTAAAGCCGAGGAAGAAGAAAGAATATAAAACTTTTT
The DNA here is from genome assembly GCF_902459505.1 of Geotrypetes seraphini. Lineage (NCBI taxonomy): Eukaryota > Metazoa > Chordata > Amphibia > Gymnophiona > Dermophiidae > Geotrypetes > Geotrypetes seraphini. The sequence continues at coordinate 128,039,789 of NC_047093.1, forward strand.
GGAATGCAGGAAAATTTGGAAGGGAAAAATGCCATACAGTTTTTAGAAAATCTAATTCCTAAAATACTACAGTTGGATTTTAAACAGCCTTTGGAAATAGAAAGGGCGCACAGGATTCCAACAAAAAATATGGAAAATCAAGGGAGGCCAAGACCATTAATATTCAAAATGTTAAGATACCAGCAAGCAATAGAAATTTTAAATGCTGCCAAGAAAGATAAAAATTTAAATTATAAAGGATCCAAAATATGGTTTTTGCCTGATTTTGCTAAAAATACAGCAAACAAAAGAAAGAAATTCCTTGAATTGAGACCTCAATTAAAGGATAAAGGATATAAATATGGGTTGTATTACCCAGCAAAAATGAGGATATCTTGTGGGGATAAATCTTTGTATTTTGAAGATCCGGAAAAGCTAAGGACCTTTCTTTCAAAATCAGAACCAATGTCATTTTAGCAGAATGGATGTTGAAATGTAAAGAAAATATTAAGTCTGGTTTGATGGATATTGAACAAAAAATTAAAAAAAAAACCAAAAAAACTATGAGACTTTGGAGTGTTGAAGAAAGAAGAATATGAAATAAAGAACAGGAAATAAAATGAACAAGGGAAAAAGACAATAAAAGAAAATAAAGAAGTAAAAGCAAGAAGGATGGACTGAAAACTCATGAGACTGAACTTTAGATGATTAAGGAATGGATGGCTAGAGTAAAGAGTAAACAGAAAGGAATAAAGATTTTGAATAATTTACAAAATGAGAAAAGTGAAGAATGGACAAGAAAATAATACAAATGGGAAAAAGAAGAAAGCAGAATGGATAGACTAAAAAGATATTAAATAAATTGACAATTGGCAGTCAAGAATCTCAAGGGAAGATGGATATTGATAAGAAATAAATATGAAAGATCAATTAATTTAAGAAGTCAATAAATGAAAAGTAATGAATGAAAGGAAAAGAAAAAGAAAAATGCAGAATGGACTAATTATAGACAGAAAAGATATATGATATTTAGATGCAAGTAAAAGAAAGGAAAATGAATAATATATAAGAAAGATACATAATATGAATTTATTGGTAATTGAAGGAGATGACTAGAAGATCAAATGTAAAGTTTGATTTTGTAATATTATAGTTTCAAAAGGATTGGATTTTAATTGGAAAAGAGGAAAATGTATATAAAAAAAAATTAATTAATTATAATATGAAAAATTTATTTTTCAGAATGAAATAAAAATGTTTATATATAAATAGATGATAAAAACAATTTAAAAAAAAGTATATGAAGATATGGATATTTGTTTTTAGATATTAAAAGGATGATAGGGGTTGCTAGATTAGAGTGTAAGAGATATAGGAAAAATAATACTAATTTATTAAATATATGTTTATGATAAAATTTTATGGTATGAACTAAAATATTGGGGAAATGAATTTAAAGATTGATGAGAAGACAAAGATACATTAATGGAATGTTAGGAATTAAATATGGTTACTGTGACCAAAGGTTAAATAACAGATAGAGAAAATAAATATTTTAAAATGGTAAAAAAAAAAAAAAAAATTTTATGAATAGAAGAGAGATATACTAAGATACATTGTGGAGGGAATAGCCTTACAAGGTCAGATCAATAGTCCACCTAGCCCAGTATTCCATCTTCATAGTGGCCAATCCAGGCCACAAGTACCTGGCAAAAACCCAAATGGTAGCAAAATTCCAAGCTACAGATCCAGGGCAAGCAGTGGCTTCCCCCATGTCTCTCAATAGCAGAATATGGACTTTTCCTCCAGGAACTTGTCCAAGCCTTTTTTAAAACCGACCACATTAACCACTCTTACCCAGAGCTTAACTATTCTCTGAGTAAAAAATATTTCCTCCTATTGATTTTAAAAGTATTTCCCTGTACCTTAGAGTGTCCCCTTTTTAATTTTTGATGGAGTAAAAAATCAGTTCACTTATACCCATTCTATACCACTCAGAATTTTGTAGACTTCAGTCATGTCTCCCCTCAGCCATCTCTTTTCCAAGCTGAAGAGCCCTAACCGTTTTAGTCTTTCCTCATACGAGAGGAGTTCCATCTTGGTCGCTCTTCTTTGAACCTTTTCTAGTGCCACTATATCTTTCTTGAGATAAGGTGACCAGAATTGAACACAATACTCAAGGTGAGGTCACACCATAGAACGATAGAGGCATTTTAACATTCTTAGTCTTGTTTACCATCCCTGTTGTAGTAATTCCTAGCATCTTGTTTGCTTTTTGGCTGTTGCCGCACATTGGATGGCAGTTTTCAATGTATTGTCTGCATACACCCAAATCTTTTTCATGAGCGCCGACTCCCAAGGTAGACTGACCTTGATTTTCAAATCTCAGCAAAATGTACTCTTGTATCCTGAGTCAGTAAACCAATCAAATTTGAAAAGCTGTCTCTAGGTAATAGAGAATATAACCTTTTGGGATTGCATAGACTGGAAGAAAAGTCTTACTGAATCAGGTCCTTTTTCATGAAAACATTCAGGAATTCTTGTACACTGTTGGTGGAATTGGGGTAACACTGTGTCATGGGGTGGTGAGGAAGGCAAAGTGTTTCTTGCTTTCATTTTTCCTATCTTTTTTACAATGTTGTATTGCTTTTAGTTAGCAAGTCTTATCATTGTTTCGCCTGTTATATTCTGCTTCTAGAACAGGTTTGTTCACCCCGGACATGGCTTTTGAAGCAATTGTGAAAAAGCAGATAGTGAAGCTGAAGGAGCCTTCGCTGAAGTGTGTGGACCTTGTAATACAAGAATTGATCAATACTGTCAAAAAGTGTTCCAGTAAGGTAATATCTTTTTCACTTTGGCAGAAATGTTTCTTTTCAGTAGTTAGGAAATCAGTTAGTCTAGTTAGAATCATTAGAATCAATTATCAAAATGATTAATAAATGATGGATTAATTGGGAGTTTCATGGAAGAATCTACTGAAAAATAAGAAGCAAGCAGTGAAAGAATATATAACATAGTTATATATTTGATATTTGTTTTTGAATTCATTGATTAATTATCTCACTCAGAAGAATTAGGGCCTTAAATAGAGTGACTATAATATCATAGTAACACAATAAATGACAGAAGGATCATTGGCCCAACTACACTTCTCCCTCCATATTCGCGGTTTCAGCAATCGTGGTTGTTATCTTGCTGGCTCCTGCCCCCCAAATGACATCAGCTTGCATAGAGAAATCGCTGCTGATGCCAAGCGTTTACAGAGAAAACCGCTGATTCCCAGCACTTTCTTCACCATGTTTTGCCTCTCCTTCAGGAACAGACCAGGTCTCCCACCATATTCTTCATTCTTTCACCATATTCACGATGGTTTTTCATAGAAAACAGCGAATAACATATGAAAAAGTTATTTGCGGTTTTTCTGTATTTGCGGTTCTGTTAATCCCCCATCACAGCGAATACGGAGGGAGCAGTGTAGTATGTTCTGCTATTCTATCTATGTTTTGTTTCTTGGAAGCTTCTTACCGCTACTAATAAGTGTGGAGTCAATTCTGAGCGGTTTGCATGAGCTTCAGTAAAGGTGTTAAAATACATGAGCTAAATATGTGTATCTTACCTATTTATATCATCTATATACATATACTATAATTATTGTTTCTGTATTGTGTGGCAGTGACACTTGGACTGGGCCAGAGTGACCCACCCAGGGTCCATGCCACAAGGAATAGATGTTTGTGACCTGTAACCTGCCAGTGGCTCCCATGCCCACTGGTGGGCTTTAGTTCTTTTCTCTTAACTGTGTGCAAAAATAAAGTTCACCACCCAAAGTTTTCAAAAAAACAACAACCCACTTCTCAGTTTAATTCAGGTGCTTTCATGTCAGATGGCAAAATATTCAGTAATCACAAAAATATATCTTGTCCCAACAGTTCAGATTAGAACACCCTTTTTTCCCCCCCAGAATCATTTTTATTTTTCAAAATAAATATACAAAATATACAGATAATTATTATAAATATACAAATATACAAAAGATAACTCAAACATGAAACAGACTAGTTGTACATATCGCAGTTAATAAGCAAAGAGATAGTGTTTGATGGTTTTGTTGAGCTCAATAAAATATATTTGAATATAAGCTAATATAACCAGTGCCTCATGTCAAACAAATCCAGCAGGGCCAGTACATATAATTTCAACTGAAAGTATACATGCAAAACATGGAAGAGAGTTGCCAATGAGCATCACAAATGACTTAGTTAAATGATAAGAAGTGACTCAATATATATTTTATGGATATTACATTGAAGTAATTTATGAGCTAATAGAATGATGTTTTTCAGCTATTACAGTTTCAAATTTGTTGGTTATGTATACCGTGTTCCACCATATGAACTCGAACAACTTGGAAAACAAATTATTTTTTAAATTAAATTTTGCCCTGGAATCCAAACGCTGCGTTGGAAACCAAACGTACGGGAACTACAAGCGTTGCTCAGCCCAAAGCGTCCCCTGTTTCCGTTTGGGCAGTTTGCATCAGAGGGAAGCTTTGGGCTGAGCACCGCTTGCTTTTGCCAATATTGCTGCCTATGCCGGCGGTGGCCCGATCTTGCTGTCTATTTGAAAATCTGAGTTTGTAGGATCAAGGAATGGATTAACCCAGTTTCTATTATTTTCAATGGGAAAAATTGTCTTGGAACTCGAACGGGGTTCTGGAACGGATTAAGTTCGGATTCCGAGGTACCGCTGTATCTAGTTTCCACCAAGGCCGGCAGTAAACAGAGATTTAACAGTTTTGAAAAGTTAGTCTAAGCTGCGTGTACAGGGTCAGATTAATAAAAAGTTTGATTTTTTTTTTTTTTGAGAAAGCACAAAAATTCACATCAACAGAATAATCAAAAATCCAAAAACAGCAGTAAAAAATTAGCCAGCTACAAATATGAGAGGATGTCATGTTAACACTTAGCTCAGTGAGGTCACAGACAGTCCTATAGTGTGATTCCCCACTCCTACTCCTGCTTAGTACCATACGAGTGCAACTGTGATGCCAACCTGCAAAGAATCTTTCTACTTATTTCCTTATTCCCTTTCCTGTCTTGTCCTGTCATTTCTATTTCCTTCCCCTCCCTTTTCTCCTATTTCCCATCCCACTATCTAGCTTATTTAATTGGTTTGATAATAAACCATCCAGATGCATTGTGATGGGTGGTATATCAAGAATTAATTAAACTTGAATATACGAATCAGGTTTTTTCTTGTGTTGGACCTGTGGAGTGGAACAAACTTCCAGTGTATGCTTGACAGCAGTAAGATCTGGGCCAATTTAAGAAACTGTTGAAGTGGCATCTTTTTTTTTTTTTGTCAGACGAAATATGCTTTCTTATGTGATGGACGTTTATGGTGTTGACTGATAATTAAGATCAACTTCTAGGTGCTCTTCTGTAATGATGAGTCTTTGCTGGTGCTTGCTTGTCATTGATTGCTTTGTAACACATATGCTGTTTGTATTTTATTATGTATGTAATGTGATCTGCCTTGTATAAAGGCGGTATATAACTATAAACTATAAACCACAGTATCTCCAACAAGATGATCTATATTATGAATCTATAGTTTTTCTTTCTGCAAGTGAACTGTGCAGAGGTGTTCCTGATCTGCTTTGCTTAGTTTTTCTTATTTTTGATTAAAAGTTCATTTTTTCTGAGACTTTGGTACCCTGAGACCCCATATTTGGGGGTTTTCTGCCTGGGAAAGGATGCAGGTTGGACCTGTGGAGCCAGCTTGCTGTGTGCCACTGTAGGGCTTGAGGTCCGTTCCCCTGGGAGCCAGCTCACCTTCTGAAATTTTCAAAGGCTTAAGCACAGGCTGTAGGCACCCTGAGTAAGAACCATAGGGGTATCGGGGAGTCGGCTGCATATTTGTTCCCCCATCGTGTTCTGAGGTTCTGTGGGTTGGAGGTCTCGGACAGGGTCAGTTCAGCTGGCAGCCTGAAGATTTCCTGGTTGGAGTCCTTTATTTGAAGTTTCTAAGGCAGAAAGTTCTTTTCAACCCCTCCAGCTTCAAGGAAAGCTGGCAGCCAGATACTTTCACAGCACTGTAAGTACAGCCCCATTATTTCCTATGGGAATTTTTTTTTTTTTTTTTTGGAAAGGGGGGTGCATAAACCGTTTTTGAGGAGTTCTAGGGCCAGAATTCAGGTCTCCCACCTCCAAAACCCTTATTTTGACATTTTTGATTTTTTAAAAATGTCTCCACAGGCCGTTTTTGGTCCTTTAGAGGCCAAGTAGTATGATCTTGTTTTAGGGCTGGCGTCTCATCAAGACATATCTAGATTCTGAAAAAGAGCACTATATATCAGGCCCCCAGGGAGGGGGGCCTCCATTCCCTTCTTGGAATCGTAACGTAGTTTTCCCGGGTCTCAGCCAGGCTCCATTTGAGCCACTGAAGGAAGCATCCTTGATGGATCTGATGCTCAAAATGGTTTTACTGGTGGCTATTACCTCAGCAGGAAGTATCTCTTGCTTGCAGAGAGCCTTTCCTCAAATTTACAGAAGCTAGAGTCTCTCCATCCTTTTTGCCGAAGATTGTTTCAGTCTTCCCGGTCATTCAGGAAGTCATATTGCCAACATTATAGTCCACAAGTTCCAAGAAAAAGGTCCGGATTCTGAAGAAGTTGGATGTTAAGAGTGCTTCTCTAATATCTTGAATTCACCAATGAGGTCAGGCTATCTGACCATCTTTTTGTGCTGACAAATTCAGCTAGGCATGATGCACTGGCTTCGAGTGCCACCACGATTGCTATATGGATCTGTAGGGCCATTTTGTCAGCATATCTTGTTTCTGGGAAATAGTCCCCTGTTTCTGTAAAGACGCATTCAACTAGAAGCGTGGTTTCGTCGTGGGCAGAAGTTCAGGTGGTGTCTCTGAGAAGATTTGTAGGGCAGCGACTTGGTCCACTCTACATACATTTGCCAAGTTTTACAGAGTGGATGTGGCAACAAGGGAGGCTTCTGTCTTTGGATCCTCAGTGTTGCGAGCCGGCGCTCTGTTCCCACCCTAGATTTCAGGGACTGTTTTGGTACGTCTTGCTCATCCAGAATGACACACCTATTGCACTAGAAAAAGAGATTAGGTTCTTACCTTGCTAATATCTTTCTAGTAGATAGGTATGCCATTCTAGAGCCCCACCTTGTCATTTATTTCCTGCGCCTGCCTACTGTCTCATTCAGAATGTTCTTATACAAACATGCAAATTGGATGCCAGTCAGAACTTAAGTAGTCTATTGCTAGGATATTTTGGGGTGTTTCTGTTTGTTATGTTTGTTTCACTGTTTTGATTGTTCAATGTTTTGTTATAGTTTCAGAGCAGAACAGACTTGTTCTTCGGGGAGTTTCCCCATACCCATTCCTTCACTTCTGTTTCTAGAAAGGGATATTGCCTGCTTTGGAACGAACTGTAGGTGGCAGCAGAGCCCTCTGTGAAGTTGGAGATAATTTGAAAAATCCAAAGTGGATTCCTTTTGCAAGGCTTGCGAGCACTGGAATATAACCCATTCGTCCAGAATGACATACCTATCTACTAGAAAGAATATTAGCAAGATAAGAACCTAATCTCTTTTTCTTACTTATACTGTAAACGTGTGTGCTTGGACTTCAAATATTTCACAGTGCCTTATCTGCATTCTCTATAGATTTGTACTAACACAACTGCCTTCTGGAACTTTTCAACATCTGTGTTGATGATTTGATGGTAGCCTTGTGAGATTCTCACTATTATGTTTTTCTAACATCATTTACTTAGCAGGGATGACAGCCCCCCTCCTCTAATTTAAGCCCTTGTCAATATATTAACAGCATATAATTATGCATTTGTGGGAGTGGAAATTAGTTGAAATATTTGAGAAGCAAAGTGGTTCATGAATGGGTAAACTGTGTGATGATACATGCACATTAACCTGAGCATGCTCATCTTGGGATCATACTAAGGCCTGTCTAATCATTTTTAGGTAATGAGGGCCTGCTTTTTCAGATAGAACTCTGGATGTCAGCATTTCTCTTTCCTGTGTGAATCATACAGGAAGCCATTGGGATTTGTTCCCTGAGGCACTTTTGCCAGCTTTCTAAAGAGTTCTCTAAGAAAAACATGTATTAATCTTAGTTTGCTCCTTTTTTTTTTTTTTTTTTTTTTTCCTTTCTCCTCATGGTTATGGATGCGTTTCCCTGTCACTCAAGCAGGAAATGAGCTTGTGACTAAAGGCTCCACACAGTAAACAGATTTTGCCAGTGCTAACATTTTTACAGTCAGCAGCTTTATCATGCCATTTGCTCTCCTGCTTGTTTACACGGTCTTGTCAATATATTTTACTTTTATTGATTGTCACATAAACAGTAATGCTATTGAATAACACAGTCAGTTTTCATGGAGTAATTAAATATGTTGGAATGTCTGTGCTCGTGCAATCTAACCTGTACTTTTTTTAATTCAAGGTTTATCGCCACCAAAAGATCAATATTTATTTATTTAATTTGTTTTCTAGCCCTTTGTCCCCAAAGAGCTCAGAATGGGTTACAGGTTTAACATGCATAATTTCTGTACAAATGTACGATACAAGTTTTTATCCTAACTTAATACATGCTAAGGGCTAATGATGATATACAGTTTACGGGTTACAATTTGCTATGGTTATCCTTATGGTGTAAGGTTTCCAGTACCTAATTCGACACACAGAAAGTTACAGTGTAAAATACAAGTTATCCTTGTGTGACACATACTGTTTCTGGTACCAATATACATCTCTTTGTAGTCTTATTGGTCAAGGGTAGAGGTTTAGGTGAAGAGGTATGTGTTTATTGCTTTTCTAAAGCACATATGGAGGAAGCTTAGTTATCACATAGGCTGGTACCATGTCATGCAAGGATTTGAACGCTAGCATTAGGCCCTTGAAGACACAATGTTTGGCTACAGGCAGCCAGTGAGCTGACGCTAGAGCTTGGGAGACAGGGTCATGGGCACGGAGGTTTTTCAGAAGCCTGATTACTGTATTTTGAACACGTGAGACCGTTGAATAGCACATTGCAGTAATCCATGCGGAAGAGTAATAAGGCATAGAGTAGTTGGCCAAAGACAGACTCTGAAAAGTAGTTCCTTATTTTTCAGAGTTGTCACAGGTAGTAAAATAAGGAAGATACCACCTGAGAATTATGGTTGGAAAGCAACAGGTTGCAATCAAGGAGTATTCTTAAGCTGCATACTTGACCTTTCGCACTTATACTAGTTGAATCTCAGCACAGCGAGGGACGGTCACAATCACAGCGATCTTTGCGGATCCAAAAGAGCTCCATCTTGGAGGCATTCAGTTGCAGTTTGTTTACGGACATCCAGTTTTTGATTTCTGAGAGGTAGGTTATGAGTTTCACAAACTGGGTGTCATGGGTTTCTCCTAGCTGTAGGTACAGTTGGATGTCGTCCACGAAGGAATGAATCCGTATTTGGTATTTGCGGGCTATCTCTAGGACAGGTTTAACATAGAGATTGAATAGTACGGGGGGATAGCAGAGCCCCCTGCGGGACACTGTATTTGACCAGTTTTAGTTTCGATAACATTGTTGAGCAGAACGCTTTGGAATTTGTTGCTTAGGAAAGAGGAGAACCATCGTAGCGTAATGTCTCTGATTCCTATTTCAGAGAGCCGCTCAATGAGAAGGGGATGATCAGCAGCACCAGAAGGACATCATTATCCTTGTCCATGAGTTTCCAGCAGTCGTCGATGATGTCAAGGAGGACAGTTTCAGTACTGTGGAATTTCCTGAATCCCGATTGAAAGGCGGATAGGGTGCCTTGTTCATCAATGAAGGAATGTAATTGAGAAACACTGTTTATTCAGCAGGGGTTAACAAGGAAGGAGCAGCTTGTTTCCAGTAAACTCTCACTGATTGGATCATGGACTGATATTCAGTGGCACTGTGAATGTGCCACTAAATATCAGGTCTGACAGCTTTGTCACTACATACCAAGCTAACATGACCCCAGAAGTTACCCTATGGTGCTTTGATTAAACTCTCAAAGTGTTTTGTGCAGGACGCTGCTGTTGTGCTTCAGACATCTGACATTGCACTACATTCTTGTACAATCCCACTTTATTCCAGGACCAGTGGATCTGCCAGGGTCTGCAGGAAACCTCAAAATTCAGAGGCCTTTTCCCTCCTCCCCCTCATACCTCATCACTGAGCTCCTTTGCTCACCAGTCTTTCTTCCTACAAGCCAGGCTATAGGAGCTTATTGTTTCTGCTCATGTTTACTTTCAAGATATAGTAGTACCTTGGTTTTTCGAGCATAATTCGTTCCAGAAGCATGCTCGTAATCCAAAGTGCTCATATATCAAAGCAAAGTTCCCCATAGGCCATAATGGCAACTCGGATGATTCGTTCCACTGAATAAATAGGTACATCTTTCCCCCTCCCCCCCAACCTGACTCCCAACCCAACCCCTATCCCTTCTTCTGTCTTCTCCCACTGCTGTCCTCCACTTTGCCACCCCACCCCAGGAACCGGCTTTGCTTCTCCCCCGAGGCCACTGGCGCTGCTCCTTCCCTTTGCGACCGAGATCACTTCCCTCCTCCCCCTACTGACCGACCATGTGCTTACCTTACCATCCGTTCGCCAGTGCTGAAAATGCCTACTGCTGGTTCTATGCTGAGCTGCTGCGAGGCCTTGAGCATCTGCGCATGCTCAAGGCCTTCTGGCTCTCACCCTCTCCGAGATTCTCATGGCCTTGGGGGAGAAGCAAAGCCGGTTCCTGGGGTGGGGTGGGGGCTTGCATATCGAGTCAAGTTTTGTTCAAGTGTTTTGCTCGTCTTGCAAAACACTTGCAAACCGAAGTTTGACTGTATTTTAGTATTTTTCATTCGCGGTTTTCACCCTCATGCTATGGAGGTTCCCTATGGGGACATCCTTGACTATGGGAGATTGCAGACCGTTGGAGAACATCTGCTTCTAAGGGGTTCCCTGCTTGGCAGTAAGTCCCCTGGACAGCCTGCACATCAGATCGGGGCTCAGGCACTGTTCCTTTGGGAGCTTGCTCACCCCAGGTTCATCTGCTAGTGGGTGGAACGCAGGCTGAGTGGTTCCGTGGATGCGCAACTGGGATTGGAGCCAGACTTCCTCTGCCAAGCATTTGCATGATGTGTCAAAGGGTGGTGGAGGTCTCCAGCCATGGTGGTGAAGCTGGTGGGGCAGTCAGAAGACTTGAAAACAAGTTTTTCAAGTTCACTAAGACACAGGATCTCCCCACTACACTGAAAACTGCCAAATACCCAAAAAACAAAGGAAAACGGTAGTTTCCACTGTAATGTCCCTCCCCCACACCCCCCCAACAGAAGCGCGAACACTTGTAAGTTTACTGGGGGGGTTCCCTCCAACCCCCCTCATAGCGCTAACAGGAACTGTTTTAAGGCCGCACGCATAAGTCTTGTGCGAGATTGTCAGCGTGTTCTTGTCCAGTGCGCTTTAGTTACGGTACCCTCTGCAGCAGCCATGAATGTGGCGAATCTGCCAGATCTCCAGGATCTGGACCTGTGCAGAGCCCATTATTTGGGGAAGAACCCCACTGTGCGCACACCTTGTGGATTTAATCTCTGAATCTCTGCAGGAATTGAAGCTACAGCCGGTCATTGCTGAATGTTCCCTTTTGAGTGACCAGAGGCCACAATCTGCCTTGTTTCCTTATCATCCTGACCTTGTTTAGATTCTTACAGATATTTGAAATGTGCTTGAGCCATGGCGCGACTTTATCCCATGGCAGATGGCTTTAATAAGTGTTTTACTTCCCCGAAGAAGCGCACATCTCTCCCCAGTGATTGCGGAGGGAGGTGGTCCTGAAGGTTGTCCAGGATCGACGCATGGATTTCATCCTTAGGCGTCTGTTTGATTCGGCCGCGGCTGGTGTTAAAGCAGCATTGGCCACCTTTTTAGTGGCTCGGGTATGCTGTTCCCAGCTGTGGTGCTTTGTGATTTGGATTTTCTTATCTCCGGAGTGGATTACATGGCTGTTGCCTTGTACATCATTATAATTCAATTTTGATTTGAATTTAATAAGCTCACCCACATTTTTTTGCCCGTTTATAGGCAAAAATTGGAGCATCATATGTAGAGCCTAATATCAGCCTTGCTACATGCCAATGTTTAAGAATAATGTTTTTAATCTTCAAAGCAAGGGGGGAGTAATGTTGAACGCACACCAAGGTGTTTTCTGCTACTAATTTCTGCTTATATTCAAGGGGCAAAGTTCGATTTGCATATTTTGCCCTCAAGTAAGCTTGATGTATGACTTGTTTCGGGTAATCCCTTGTACAATATCTTGAAATTTTTTGCTAAGCTTGGCATCTATTCTGTGTCAAGTTCAGGACAAATATCAGGAAGTTCTGCTTCACGCAGAGAGTGGTTGACACCTGGAATGCTCTCCCAGAGGAGGTTATTGCAGAATCGACCGTCTTAGGATTTAAAAGCAAACTAGATGCACATCTCCTTACGAGAGGCATAGAGGGATATGGGTGACTAAAAATTACGCCAGGTGTATACCTGGCAGGGCCTCCGCGTGTGCGGATTGCCGGACTTGATGGACCGAAGGTCTGATCCGGAGATGGCGCTTCTTATGTTCTAATGTGATTGAATATATATATACACTTTATGTAATTTTGAAAATGAATAAAGAATTTAAAAAAAAAAAAAGAAAATTATATCTGTTTTTCTAGAAGGAAGGGGATACCCCTGATGTTGGAGGTAGACTTTTAACAATGGACTGAGGCTATAATAAATCTTCTTGCTACTCACAAAAGCTGTGCACTACTTAAATGCTTCCTAATAATTGTCTTGCAGTTGTCAAAATATCCAAGGTTGTGTGAAGAAACCGAAAGGATTGTTATGGGATACATCAGAGAAAGGGAAGCGAAAACCAAAGACCAAGTGAGCATGAATGTTTGAAATCCAGTAAACTGTGACACTTCTTGCCCTTTGAGCATAACTTTCAAAATCCATCTAATTAAGTGCAATAGCTAAAATTGCCCATCTTCTTATCTAACAACAACAGTCAGTCTTTATCTTGTTATTTTACGTTTTTTCTGACTCTGGCTGATACATTGTCCCTGCTGTTGTGGAAACATAGTTGCATCTTCTTATCTAGCCAGAAATACATAAATGGATCAACAATGCTTGAGGAATACCTGTTTTTGGGAGTACGTTTAGGTTAGAGAAAGGATAACACATGCAAATCACACTTTTAGCAGTACATATTTTCAAATAAAAACCATACCTGCAGAAAAAGCAGGTGAAAATCTCTACAGGTTTTCTTTTCTCTAACAGTTTTATAAGAAGTATTCTCTTAGCTTTCCTTTAAACATTTGGGCCCTGATTCTATAGTCAGGAGTGCTTTAGGTGTCCAATCTAAGTAGTTAATGAGCCAATTAAGGACCTTAACAAGCAACAATTGGTACTTAGGCATCCAAAGGACGTAGACGCCACTTTGTAGCCGCAGCCACAATTTCATGGGCGCCCTAACTCAATAGGCGTGGGCGTGGTTTGGGCAATGACTCAATTTGGGCGTCCTTTGATTCATTTACATAACACTGAGTGACCTAGGGCGCCCATATCATGCCTATATTGTAGGTGAATGAAAACCAGCTTAGTTTGGGCTTCAAAAAGATCTCTAAGCTATCATACCACAGGGCAGTCAGAGACACCTGCCAGGAAACTGCTTTAGCTCAACAAGTAAAAGCCCTGTGCTCCGCTTCTAGAGGTCATAAGTAAAAATCCCAACCAGCTCCCCAGCACATATTTTAATTGTGGCATTCTACCTTGCAGGTGCACCTTGATGATCTCACAATGAGGTCACCATTGTGTAGCTGCAAACCTCCATATGCAATGAAGTAGAAGCCATGCTAAGGTCTGTATCTGGCTTTTTTCTGTTTTTAAGCTTTTGCAAATGAAGTTATGTATATTTTTGTCATGTGCTTTCTTTGCTTTCAAGAATGAGCTGATTGGAGCACTGTTTAGTCAGAAAAAAAGGGTAGCTTTTTAGCAAGAAAACTAAAGCTATATTCTTTAGCACTCTCCAGACCAGTAGAGGTTAACTTTACGAATGGTATATATCTAATCATGACCAGCAGGTGGAGACTGAAAACAAAACTTTGGGACAGTATATACTATCCTCCCTTCTCTATTTCCCTCAGTCTTCTTTCAGTCTCCAGCAGGTGTTGAGTGATCTGTACCCATCTCTCTTGGTAGGGCTGTTGGAATTTGTTTAGGGGTTTATTGTCCCTGTTTTTGGCCGGACGGAGCTTGGTCGGGCCCTGTTTGGGGGTCCGTCCGACCTCGGGGGTGTCAAACCCGGCGGGTCACGAGCGGGGTCCCTCCCCCCACTTCCTCCACCTCCCCACATTTTTTTAGAGGAGCCTCAGCAGTAAGCCTTGCCCCCTAAGTCAAGCAAGGCATATTGCTTCGAGAGCCTGTGGAGTCTGTTCTGTAAAAAAAAAAAAAAAAAAAAAAAATCCTGAGGTAGTGCTGGTCTGAAGGGTTGTTTCCCTTTAAGAAAACTGTATTTTACTGTATTTTTTCATGTAACCAGCACTTTTTTATAGCTAGGTCGCGTCTGGAGCAATTGTGCCCTTCTCCGGGGGAGTAGGCCACAATTTTAGTCCAGCCGCGAGGCACTCGCGGCCGGCCTGAACTCGGCGGTTTGGGTCGGTGAGGTGGTGGAGCTCCGTCGGCAGCGGCTGCAGGCGCCCAGAGCTCCCCGCCGATGGTGCCTCGCGAGTCGGCTTGGAGCAGTGGGGAAGCCCGGTCTTCCACAACCGCCCACGGAGGGATTCCCCGAAGGATTCCCTCTCAGCTGATTTTTTGACAGCTGATGCCGACTTGCCTGTCTTAGCGGCTGAGACTGTTCAGTCTTCTCAGCCGCTACAGGCCATGGAGGGAGCATTTTTGGCGGGAACTTCGCCATTTTCTTTGTCTGGCCCCTCCATTTTGTCTGCAACCTCAGGTGACCTTCCCCCTGTATGGCGAACACAGGGGCAGGTTTCAGCATGGACCCCTGCTGGGGCAGGGAGTCCCTGGGGACCCCCAGGGGTTTTTTGCCCCCAATTTATTTTCTTTCTTTGTGCGGACTTTTGGGGGTCCCACGTGCGCCTGGGGGGTTTCGGGGGGGGTTTCCCTCCGCGCCCCCTATGGCTTTGCCTCCCTCTTTTCGTTTGGCGTCCCCTCTTCCTCCTCCCTCATCCAAGCGCCCGCGGGGGGGCTTGGATTGCGAATTGGTGGGCGGAGGAGCGTGTTGGCCTGGTTGAGGACCTGGCTGCTTTGGCGGGCTTCCAGGATCCTCTAGAGGGGACGCCTGTTGGCAGCGGGGCGGCGGGTTTCCCGTCTTCCAGAGCAGATGCGTCCGTGGTGCGCTTTTTTATTCAGAGGGATGAGCTTTTAGACCTGTGTAGCAGGTCTCCTTGGTGCTGCATTTTTGCAGTGGCGCCGCCGGAGACCCCGCGTATGGGGGCCCCTCTGCTTCAGGGGGTCTGTCCTGGTTCCCGCTCTTTTCCTGTGCGTCAGGATTTGCGGGATTTTGTGTTGGCGCAGTGGCCTATGGGCGCAGTTTCGTTTGGTGTGCGCCTTGGCTCTTGGGTATCCCGTCCCGGAGGGAGGTAGGGCTACCTTAATTTCGCCAATGGGGAACGCGGTGGTCTCGGCACTTCCTAAGCGGCATACCGTGCCTGTTATGGACGGTTCTGCTCTTAGGGTCTCGGAGGCGCGTGCGTTAGAGACTCTTCTTAAGTATGATTTTGATGTCTCTGCCTTTGGGGTCCAGGCGGCTGTTTGTGGGGAGCTAGTCGCTCGCGCCGTGTTTCGGTGGGCTGAGCGTGTCCTGGATCGGGAGTCTGATGACTGGTCTCTAGTGGATCAGGAGGTAGCGAAGATTGCGATGGCTGCCTCGTTCCTCTCAGATGCTCTTTATGACTTGGTGCGGATTTCGGCTAAGTCTATGGCATGGCCGCGCGGCGTATTTTGTGGCTGCGCGCTTGGGCAGCGGATTCTGCGTCCAAAGCTAAGTTTACTAAAGTTCCCTTTAGGGGGTCTTTTTGTTTGGAGAGGAATTAGATGAGTTGATTCAGACTCTGACGGACTCGAAGGTGCCCCGTCTGCCTGAGGACCGTGCCCGCCCTGCGTCTAGGTGTGGGGCTGCCCGGGGGCGTTTGCGGGAATTTCGCAAGTATCGCCCGGGGCGTGGGGCTGCTTCTTTCCCGGCTCAGGGTTTTTCCCGGGGTCGGTTCTTCCAGCGCATGCAGCCCTTTCGGGGGGCCCGTCGGGGGGCAGGGAATCCCTCCGCCGGTTCCCCCGCTTCCCGTCCTGCGCAATGACTCCTTGCCGGCGCCCCCTTTGGTTCCGGTGGGGGCCCGGCTGCGCAAATTTTTCCCCAAATGGGCCGAGATCGCGTCCGATCAGTGGGTCCTTGAGGTGGTGCGGGACGGTTACGCTCTGGAGTTTACCCGCTCTCTGCCGGACCTTTTCCTCGCTTCTCCATGTCAGACTCCATGGAAGACGCAGGCTTTTCGTCAGACCCTTCAGCGTTTGCTAGATCTCGAGGCAGTGGTGCCGGTGTCCCCTACGGAGTGGGGCACCGGCAGGTACTCCATTTACTTTGTGGTGGCCATAAAGGAGGGGACCTTTCGGCCCATCCTGGATTTGAAAGGGGTCAACAGAGCTCTCAAGATTCCGTCTTTCCGCATGGAAACGCTGCGGTCGGTCATTCTGGCGGTTCAGCCGGGGGAGTTTCTTACGTCTCTCGATCTGACGGAGGCCTACTTGCAGGTTCCAATTCGGGCCTCTCATCAGCACTTCCTTCGCTTTGCGATCTTGGGGCGGCACTTTCAGTTCTGTGCGCTTCCCTTTGGTCTGGCCACGGCTCCTCGGACGTTCACCACGGTAATGGTGGTCGTCGCGGCAGCCTTGCGGTCGGTGGGCATCCTGGTTCACCCCTACCTGGACGACTGGTTGATTCGGGCAAAGTCGTTGCAGGAGAGCTCCCGGGTTACGGCTCGGGTGGTGGAGTTTCTCCGGTCGCTGGGCTGGGTGGTCAACCTTTCCAAGAGTCGGTTGGTCCCGGCTCAGCGTCTGGAGTGCCTTGGGGTTATGTTCGACATCTCCTTGGGGAAGGTCTTCCTTCCAGAGGCCCGGGTGAGCAAATTGCAATCTCAGATTCGCCTGCTTTTGGCGTCCCGGGGTCCTCGGGCGCGAGATTTCCTCCAAGTCCTGGGGTCAATGGCGGCGTCCCTGGACGTGGTGAGGTGGGCGCGGGCCCACATGCGTCCTCTTCAGTATGCTCTGCTCCGGAGGTGGTCTCCCCGGAGGCAAGATTTGGATGTTCCGGTTCCCCTGCGAGGCTTGGCGCGCTGCAGTCTGCGCTGGTGGCTCCGGACCCCTCACCTGGTTCAGGGGGTGGGTCTGGATCTCCCGCAGTGGACGGTGCTCCTTACGGATGCGAGTCTCCTCGGTTGGGGGGCTCAGTTTATGGGCCACTCAGCTCGGGGCACCTGGTCCGCGGAGGAGGCCTCCTGGTCGATCAACGAGTTGGAGACCAGAGCGGTCAGGCTGGCGCTGTTAGCTTTCCACTCCCTTTTGCTGGGCAAGTCGGTCAGAGTCCTGTCGGACAATGCCACGGCGGTGGCTTATGTCAATCGTCAGGGGGGCACCAAGAGCACTCCTGTGGCGCAGGAGGCGGCTCGGCTCATGGTTTGGGCGGAGTCCCATCTTCTGGACCTCTCGGCTTCTCATATAGCCGGGGTAGAAAATGTTCAGGCAGACTTCCTCAGTCGTCACTTCCTGGATCCAGGAGAGTGGTTTCTCGGCGCCGGAGCGTTTCGGTTGATAGTGCAAGATTGGGGGCAGCCCCTGATGGACCTGATGGCCACGAGTGGCAACGCCAAAGTGCCCCGCTTCTTCAGTCGTCGCAGGGAAGGGCTGGCCGAGGGTCTGGATGCTCTGGTCCAGCCGTGGCCAACGGAGGGGCTGTTGTATGTGTTCCCTCCTTGGCCGCTGGTGGGCAGAGTGCTTCTTCGCATTGTTCACCATCCGGGTTTGGTGGTGCTGGTGGCTCCGGATTGGCCTCGACGTCCGTGGTATGCGGATCTGGTGAGGCACCTGGTGGCGGTTCCTCTTCCTCTGCCTCTCTCGGACGACCTTCTGATGCAGGGTCCCATTCCCTTGTTCGACCCGTCTCTCTTCTGTCTTACGGCGTGGCTCTTGAAAGGGGTCGCCTTAGCAAGAAGGGATATTCAGACAAGGTGATCGCTACACTGTTGGGGTCCCGGAGGCTTTCTACCTCTCGGGCTTATGTGCGGGTTTGGCGTCTCTTTGAGGAATGGTGTCGGGCGCGGGGAGTGACCTCTTTTCGCGCTTCTCTGCCTAACATTCTAGAGTTCTTGCAGGATGGCCTGGATAGAGGCCTGGCTTGGTCTTCTCTCCGGGTTCATCTTGCGGCCCTGTCGACCTTTCGAGGGTTGGTGTCAGGTCAGCGTTTATCGGCTCTTCCTGATGTGATTCGGTTTCTGCGGGCGGCCAAGTTGCTTAGGCCTCCCCTACGGCCCTCGGTTCCCTCTTGGGATCTTAATCTGGTTCTCTCTGTTTTGGTGCGCCCGCCTTTCGAGCCCTTGGACGACTGTTCTTTGAAGGACCTTACTTTGAAGGCGGTCTTTTTGGTGGCCATTACTTCTGCTAGGCGTATTTCTGAGCTGCAGGCTTTCTCTTGTAGGGCTCCCTTCTTGGAGTTGTCTAGGGAGCGGGTCGTCTTGCGGCCTGTTCCTTCCTTTCTGCCGAAGGTTGTTTCTCCTTTTCATGTCAATCAATCGGTGGTTCTCCCGGTCTTGGGTGGTCGGGAGGGCTCTTCTGAGCAACGGCAGCTGCGCAAGTTGGATGTCGGTCGGGTCCTTCGCTCTGATGTGCAGCGGACCCAGGAATTCCGGAAGTCCGATCATCTCTTTGTCCTCCTGGCTGGTCCTCGTCGGGGAGCTGGCGCTTCTAAGGCTACTATTGCGCGCTGGATCAAGGAGACGATTGCTTCCGCTTATCTTCTGAAACAGCAGCCTGTTCCGGAGTTTCTCAAGGCTCATTCCACTCGGGGTCAGGCGGCTTCTTGGGCTGAGTCGTCGCTCGTGCCTCCGGTGGATATTTGTAAGGCTGCGGTTTGGTCCTCCTTGTATTCTTTTGTTAGACATTATCGGGTAGATGTTCAGGCGCGTCGGGACGCGGTGTTCGGTGAGCGTGTTCTGGTATCGGCCCTTCGGGGGTCCCGCCCGTGAGAGGGACTGCTTTGGTACGTCCCATTCGTAAAGTTAACCTCTACTGGTCTGGAGAGTGCTAAAGAAGGAGAAATTAGGTTCTTACCTGCTAATTTACTTTCTTTTAGCTTCTCCAGACCAGTAGAGGTCCCCACCCTGTCTGTTGTTGTTGTTGTTGTTGGGGCTGTTTTCGCGGGCAGTTTTTGTTTTTTGCTGCGGGTTCTAGTATTTTTCTAGGGCCGGGGAGAATTAAAGAACAGCGGCTGTGGCTCGGCTGGCTTAGCTGGCGAGCTGTGGGGACATTTTCCTTCGGGTATTTCTCCTCTGCATTTTCCAACAGCATTTGGGTATGTTATTTGTTACTCCTGTTCGGAGTATTGTTTTCTTCCTGTTTTCCAGTTCTTGGTTCTGCTTGGCTATTCGGCAGACTGAGGGAAATAGAGAAGGGAGGATAGTATATACTGTCCCAAAGTTTTGTTTTCAGTCTCCACCTGCTGGTCATGATTAGATATATACCATTCGTAAAGTTAACCTCTACTGGTCTGGAGAAGCTAAAAGAAAGTAAATTAGCAGGTAAGAACCTAATTTCTCCTTTTTCACGTGCTGTGCTTCAGTTAATGGATCTTTTCCTCTAATTAGCAAATAAGATTGTTCTTTGTCCACAAAAATAGGTTTTGCATGCAATATATCTGTTTTGATGTGCCCCGTTTATGTGGTGCCTTATTAAATGTATTTTGAGCTTAATAAAGCAAAAATAAAAACCCAGAGAGCTATTTAGCAGATCGCATTAAGGACATCCAAACTGTGCCTAAGTTCCGGAAGAACGTCCAAAGAGTGCCTAAGTTCCGTCCATAGAACTCGAGTCTATCTGAAGCCTAAGCACTTCCTTACAATGCCTATAAGACCCAGTTTTACAATTGCTATGCAGCTTGCTAGCTCACTCTGTAGTACACTGGTTAAACTATACACTTTTATCCTAATGTTGCTGGTTCGAATCCCAGTCACTCTGTCTAATGGAAGAGAAATAAATAAAAGCATTAAACAGATCCAATGCCTAGTATTACAATTATAATGAAAAACAGCATAAAATTGCCATTCTAATAACATAATAATAAAATATTGTAACATTAAGGGCATTGTTTGGACATCTAAATCTCACCTAAAACCTGATTCTCTAAAGGATGCCTAAAAAGTTAGACGCCTAAACAGTGCTGAACGCGATTCTACAAAGGACGCCAAACATAGGCATCTAAACGGTGCCTAACTCTAGACGCATTTTGCAGAATCAGGGCCTTGGTGCAAAATCTTGAAGTAAAAGTACCCTTGGATTTTCCCCACTTGTGCCTAGTTCAAGGAACACTTAGGGCAATTAGGGTATGACATTGCACCCATGCTATTCATATTTGTGAGGTAGCAGTTAGTGTGTGCTTATGGGTGTTATGTATCTAGAAGCCTGGACCAATCAGGCCTTAGGCATAGCGGGTCCGCCCATCCCCACTAAGTCTAAGGCCTGATTGGCACAGGCGCCTAGAGGTTTTGGGCACCCTCCTGCCAGCAATTGGACAGGCGGCCACGGCCCGCTATACTTATAGCAGCAGAGAGATCCCTTGCCGCAATAAGTATAGCGGCCGCGTCTACTTACAATGTAAACCAGCATTTTGTTGGCCTACATTGTAAGCGTCTCTTCCTCTACTAGGGAGACGCGTAGGGCCACCTAGGTTCGCCTAAGGCCCTTAGGCGAGCTTAGGCGTCTTGCGGGCCTCCCTAGGCTCCCGGAGGTACCTTCAATATAGGCGGCCTGCCTGGGGAGCATTTTTTTTAAAACGTGCATCCCGATTGGCTGATTAGACAGCTGTAGGACGCCTACAGCTGCCTAAAATCGGGACGCACTTTGTAGAATCAGGGCCTTTGAATCTACAAGAAAAAGTGTGTTTTCTTGTGCTGGGCCATTAGAATGGAATAAATTTCTAGTGTATCTTCAGCAGCAAAAAGATCTGTATTGATTTAAGAAAATGTTGAAAAAAACATATATATTTTTTAAATCGGGTGAAATATGTAATGTAATGTAATGTAATGTAATTTATTTCTTATATACCGCTACATCCGTTAGGTTCTAAGCGGTTTACAGAAAATATACATTAAGATTAGAAATAAGAAAGGTACTTGGAAAATTCCCTTACTGTCCCGAAGGCTCACAATCTAACTAAAGTACCTGGAGGGTAATAGTGAAGTGAAAAGTAGAGTTAGAGGAAAAATAAAAATAAAATAAACATTTTAAAAAGACAGCATTGATCTAAATACTTTGGAAGGTAGAAGAGAGGAGAGAAAGGAATAGAAGCAGAATGGGTCAGCGTCAGTGATGAAGTGGAGCAAGTAAGTTTAGGAGGAGCGATTGACGTATCCAGAAAGGGCTTCTTCTGGCCGACAGTCCCAGGATGCCTATGTCTCCTCCCCTGCGATGTTCTCCCATCCATGCATTCCCTCCCAGACACACTGCCCGTGCCCCAGCCGCTCCAAGGAGGCTGCCCCAGATGAGGTCCATGGTGAATGCAGGATTCTCTCCTCTGCGGGAAAGCCGCCCGGAGCCGACAGTCGATCTTCTTAGCGGATTGCTGGGGGGGAAGAGTTCACACTCTTGGTAGGATCGGGTCTGAGTGCTCTTGGTGGTTGTGGCTGGTCTCATTGCTGCTTAGATGTAAAAGCAGTTGATCTCCACTGCTGCTGATATTTAAAAGCAGGCAGATTGATCTCTCCAATGGACTGCAGGGGGAGGAGTTCACGCTCCTGGCAGGATCGGGTTTGTGGGATCTTGGTGGTTGTGGATGTACCCGCTGCTTCTTAGGTGTAAAAGCAATTGTTTTCCCAATGCTGCTGATATTTAAAAGCAGGCAGATTGATCTCTCCAACAAATTGTATGGTGAAGAGCACACACGTCTGGCTGGATTGGGACAAAGGCTCTCGATAGTGGCGGCTGGTCTTGGTGCTGCTTAGGTGTAAAAGCAGTTGATCTCCTACTTCTGATAATATTTAAAAGCAAGCATATTGATTTTTCCAACGGAATGCTGGGGGAAGAGCTTACTTGTCTGGCTGGATCAGGGCAAAGGGCTCTCGGTAGTGGTGGCTGGTCCTGTTGCTGCTTAGGTGTAAAAAACAGTTGATCTTCCTAGTGGACTGCAGGGGGAGGTGGAGCTCACACTCTTGGCTGGATCGGGTCTGTGGGCTCTTGGTAGTGGTGGCTGGTCCTGCTGCTGCTTAGGTGTAAAAGCAGTTGATTTCCCACTGTTGCTGATATTTAAAAGCAGGTAGATTGATCTCTCCAATGGACTGCAGAGGGAGGAGCTCACATGCCTGGCTGGATCGGGGCAAAGGGCTCTTGGTAGTGGTGGCTGGTCCTGCTGCTGCTGAGGTGTAAAAGCAGTTGATTTCCTACTGTTGCTACTTAACATACAGTTTCTAATAGAAGCATTGACTTTTTAGTTTCTTCTTTTTACTGTATAATCTTTGAGATAAGTTTTTGATTGTTTTATGAATGAGATATTTGTATGTTATGAATCTGTCTAGTGTTTATTATTTATGTAAAACTTGGAATCTGCTTTGAATAAACGTGGAATAGAAATAATAAATTCTCTCTCTCTTTCTCTAAATCTATCTAATCTATTTAGGCCACATTTCAGGTACTGTGGGCCCAATAGTCAGCATTATTTAGATGGCTGGGAACGGCTCCTGGCCATCTAAATAGTACATAGCTGGCTTTCCGCTGACAGCAAACTATCACAAGCTGAATATTGTAGTCTCCGGATTGGTTGGTGACTAGATGTGTCACATGACATGGTTGGTCACCACTGATATT
This sequence comes from Geotrypetes seraphini, assembly GCF_902459505.1. Lineage (NCBI taxonomy): Eukaryota > Metazoa > Chordata > Amphibia > Gymnophiona > Dermophiidae > Geotrypetes > Geotrypetes seraphini. The sequence continues at coordinate 128,062,928 of NC_047093.1, forward strand.
GAGCAGCTTGTCGGCCAAGTTCATTAGGCAAAGACAACCACTTAAAAGGGTGTTATATCTTTGGCTATTGAGACTTAACCTTTAGCTGCTGAATATTGGCACAACTGGCCAGCCAAAAATAGAACACATCACTGAATTTCCAGTATTGCTGCAATCTAACAGAAGGCAAGGGAGGCGTCTTTTTAACCAATAATCAAGTCTTATGGGAGAACACCGGTGATTTCCCGCTGTCTGAATATTAGGCTGAATATGTTCTATTTGACTGAAAATGTCAATAAAAATATTTGAAATAAAAAAAAGAAATCCAACGTAATTATGTAAGCTACAGCATTCAACCTTTCCTAGTAATATACTCTTACTTTTATCCAACACAATAGCCAGTAGAAATAGTTTCAATAATATGTAGTGATTTGGAAACTGTACCCTAAAATAGAGAGTAAGAATCCTTCTAGTTCAAGTCAAGCAACCTAATTAATGTTTGTTTTACTGATGACATACACTAGCCTGAGTGTCTGTAGAAGAAAAGTAGGGTAACAAAGCACCTACCTCTTTGATGCTTTCCAAGGTCATTATATTTTGCTTTTTCTTGATAGGTGCTACTGCTGATTGATATCCAGATCTCTTACATCAACACAAACCATGAAGACTTCATTGGGTTTGCAAAGTATGTATAATGGCTGTATGAAATAGGATCTTTAAATACTTCCTTTCCTTCATACCCTGGGATTGGCCCGAAGCGCTTTTTTTTATTTTCACCAACTATTTGTTCAGTAACACTGTTGAAAGCCAGTTTACTAACTCACAATAAAATGGTGCATTTTAGTACTTTTTAGCCATCAGGCTCAGAAATGTATTTAAAACTACTCCTTTTTAAAAATAATGAATACATAATTTCAACTACCATTTGGGTACTGATAATCCCATCTCCCCACAAGACCCATCTCATCTTATTTTGTAGAACCTCTTAGGGAGCAGGAGCAACCTCCACTTACCTTTGTACCACTGGCACCATCTTGTAAAATGATTGTAGGTCCTCTTTTATTTTATATTTATTTATTATGATTTATTTACCAACTTTTTGAAGGAATTCACTCAAATCAAAAGAAAGCAATAGATAATTAAGCAGTAAACATAGTCAAACAACAATACAAGGTACGGCATAGTATGCTATATCTCAAAAATCAGGTTTGCATATCTTAGGACAGACTCTGGGGGAAACCAAACTGATAAAAATCTTTAAACAATTTACAAACTAAACCTCAATAGCTCCACAGGTGTATTAGTGTACAAAACACTTATATTGCACCCACTCTAGTGAAGGCTTAATTGTATCATAGGTTTGCAACAAATGGAGAAAAAAGGCACAGAAGCAAAATCTCCTTCATTGCAGGGAGAAAAATTGTCTAACTAAAAACAACTCCAAAAGACGTATACATCAGATAGTTTCCCACAAAGAGCTCCTCCTCTTCATAAATCTCAATATATATACTTTGGAGGTAAGGCAAGAGAGGGGAGATATGAAAGAGATGTTTAAATACCTATGGCATAAATGTGCATGAGTTGAGTCTCTTTCATTTGAAAGAAAGCTCTGGAATGAGAGGGCATAGGATGAAGTTAAGAGGTGATATGCTCAGGAGTAATCTAAGGAAATACACTTTTTTACAGAAAAGGTGATAGATGCATGGAACAGTCTCCCGGAAGAGGTAGTAGTGACAGACTGTGTCTGAATTCAAGAAAGCGTTGGATAGGCACGTTGGATTTCTTAGAGGAAGGAAGAGATAATGGTTACTGCGGATGGGCAGACTGGATGGGCCATTTGGCCTCTATCTGCCATCATGTTTCTATAACCATAAAGCTCTATGACCTCACAATGCAGGTGTAAGGAGCCTTAGCCAATAGGAAGAGGAGATGCAAATGTTAAGAGCCTTAGCCAATAGGGCCTTTATGTAATCAAGTTTCAAGTTTATTAGGATTTTATATACCGCCTATCAAGGTTATCTAAGCGGTTTTACAATCAGGTACTCAAGCATTTTCCCTCTCTGTCCCGGTGGGCTCACAATCTAGCTAACGTACCTGTAACGTAATGTAATGTAATGTAATTTATTTCTTATATACCGCTACATCCGTTAGGTTCTAAGCGGTTTGAAGAAAATATACATTAAGATTATAAATGAGAAGTAAGAAGGTACTTTAAAAATTCCCTTACTGTCCCGAAGGCTCACAATCTAACTAAAGTACCTGGAAATTAATAAAGAAGAGAATATCTGCCATTATGTTTCTATTCTGAAGCCAGCAGTCAGAAAAGAAGTAGTGCTCTCCTTCTGCTGGTGGAAGAGACTGCATTAGGCAGTAGACAAAAGTGATAAGTGAGGGAGAGATCCAAGGCAAGCTATACAATAAATGTATTAAATGATGACAGATGACCTAGTGGCCCATGCAGTCTGTACCTGCTGTATCTGTTACGGGAAGTAACTGTGTTTTATCAGTAACAGTTCCTACACTATGGATTGCCATGCCTTCCTATCATTGTCAAGAATCTTCCTTGCATAGGTTTGAATCTAACTTCAAAACTTTCAAGAGGCTTCTTTCGCCATTCTATACTCTCTTTTTACCAAATAAGAACGGGACTATTTTAACTCAAACTTAGGGGTCCTTTTATCAATCTGCGGTAGGGGTTTAATGCGCGTAATACCGCGCATTAAACCGCCTGCCGCGCTAACGCCTACATTGAGCAGGCATTAGTTTTCTAGTCAGCCGCGGGGGTTAGCATGTGATGAAATGTTCGACGCGCTAACCCCGCTAGCGCGGCTTGATAAAAGGAGCCCTTAAACAAAGATTGGACAATTTTAAACATATTCCCTCTCCCTTTATGTTTTACCTTTGTATTCTTTTCTGCTAAAATATTGTAATTCTCCCCCTCTTTCCTTATTTATCCTATCAATTATCTTTTTTTGTATTCCCTGTATTTGTATTTTAATTTTTCTATTTATTTTTAATGTAAATTGGTAAGACATTTGAAGAGCGATATATCAAAATTTGAATATACTTGAAACTTAAATGACAGCTAAAGACCTAAATGGTCCATCCAGTTGGTTCCACAGTCACTCTCATTATTTATATATTTTAACGTAAGAGGTAATTTACCTATGTGCAGTCAAAGACATGACTTCCTTGTGGAAAATGTTGTTGAAGCAAAGTATGAGATTTCTACTATTAATTGTTTGTAGTTTTTGATAATGTAAATATTTCAGGAGAAGAATCTTAAGGTGAAGTTTGGAATGAAGGTAGAACAAAGCTTATAGAGGTCTCAGGACTGATCCTAGCACAGTATTGACCATATAAGAGTGAGTGAAGTAGAGTTAATTAATTGAACCACAAATTAATTTTTTACCCCCCCATTAGAGACGCCTTTCCAGCACGCTAATGATTCTGGTTTTTTTTATTGCAGTCCTCTTTGGTACGATTAATACAATTGATATTCTAAGAAATACAATGGAAACAGTCAATAATCACAAAACAGACAAGAAGAGTAGCAACTGATGTTTCAGCAATCCAGTAATGACTTTTGTATGGATGACACTTCCGTAGGCCCTATCTCATATCAGACCTATTTTTTTCTCAGTGCTCAGCAAAGAAACAGTCAGATGACTAAGAAGAGTACAATTGGAAATCAGGTATATATGTCTTGAGTAAATCTTATGGCTCTTTGAGCACAGCTGCTCCTCAGTATCTCGGAAAGTTTTTTCTAAACTGTTTTCTACTCCTTCATCTCTAGATCGGGCAGTTATATTTTGAAAGTTTTGCTTTCTGTTTTTTTCAGCTTTTTTAAATTTTAGATTTTTATTACTAATTTTCAACCCTTTGTTTAACTTGAGTGGAACTCGCTCTTTTTGCATGAACCTAAGCACTGTCAGGATACGCTTGTGCTCTTGTTTCTTCTTCCTGTTTCTCTCTTGTGCTGACTGATTATATTTTGGCGGAGGCCAGTGGGAGGTACCCTCTTTCATACAGTGCCTTCTCTTAATACTCAGTTTATACATCAAAATTGGGAAGGGAATTTCTATTAAAATCATTGTGCACTTAATATGATAACTTCTTTTTGGAAGTAATAGACTTGTTTACTGAAGAAACTCGGTTTATCCTAGGTCAAGCAGGCAGCATATTCTCACATGTGGGTGATGTCATCCATGGAGCCCAGTACGGACAGTGCTAAAGTGTACTGCCACTTTAAGCTTTAGCGAAGTTTTGAGACATGTTAGTAAAATATTTTTGCTTTGAACTATGGATAGCTAAATATTAGGCTTCACCTGTGAAGTAATATTCCATATTGCTGTTATCACAGTAACTTCCTTTAGATTCGGCTTGTAATTAATACTATACAATGGGGGGGTCTATATGTTAATATTAATCTTCCATTATGCAGTCTAGTCTGAATTCTGTCTACAGTAACCCGTTCTATGATCCCATGTACAGATACAAATTCTTGACCATTCCTTAGAGATCTCATGTATTGCCAGCATTTTCTTGATTACACCTCTCGGGCTCAGTGTAGGGTAGATTCATTATGCATTATAATAGATGGCATTCGCCAGCAGTTTGCCAAGGAATCTACAAAGGTCACATGACCATAGACAGGACTGCATAAGATTCTTCATGAGCTTTTCTGGAAAGGGAAAAGACTCTCTATGACCATGGATTTTAAATTGCATCTTATTTTTTTCCTAAAAGGAACATACTCCAACTCCACATGATTTCATGCCTGATTTTGGAATATGGAAATCAATGGAAGAAGAAAATGTGATGCTGTAATTTGTATAATAGTTTAAAATAGCCATATGAAAAAAGTTACTTCTTTGATAATATCAATTTTTTTTTAAACTGAACCAATTGTTTGAACAATCTCAAATTTAGTCAGTCTTTTGTATCTGTGGACTTGTAGTTCCATTTTCCTCATGATATAAAACCCAAGACAGGATTAGCCTTTCTTATAATATCGAGCTATGTGCTTAACTTCCTTATCTTCCCACCATACTAGTCCGGATACTTGAGTTTGTGCTGTCCTGCAACAGGCGGAGACTGAGAACTGCTGATCTGTTATGTCTTCACTTAAGAACCATGCAGGTCCCTAGCCAGCCAGTATCTCTTAGGCTGCAGCAAGTGGTAGGCTTCCCATGCACTGGTCTTTGACCTAGGGGCTGCCGTGGGAGTGGCACGATGAGCCACTGGTCTGACCCAGCAGCGGCAGTTCTTATGTTCTTTCATGGCCTGGTAGGACATTTATTTCTATTTCCTTAGTCATTCATATTAAAAACAAACAAAAGCAGCTGTTTAGGTAGGGATTTTAAGACTGTAATACCTGGGAGTCCTAGGTCCCCCTTCTCCAATGAGTCCTTTTCAGAAGAAGTTAAGTTTTACTTGTTCCTCGGGAGGGAAAACCTTGAGTGCCCAAACCTAATTGCTGTTCTACAGTTTGACTTGAAGTTGCCCATATTAGCAGTGGTCTTTATTTGTCTGCTGTGGTTTACCTGAGGGAGTGGGGGCAGGGAAAGGCTGCTTTAGAAAGGTTTTGAATTTTGAGTTTCTTCTCAGACTAGCCTCTGTGCAAAGTCACTGGGGTGTGTTCACTAAGAAAATGCTAGAGGATAAAAACAAGTACTGTTCACTTTATGGGATGCGAAGGTGTTGATGTCTGGGTAGGAGACAACTGAAGACTTACTTATTTTCAAAGTTCTTGGGTCCTTAGTTCTCTTTTTCTTTTACAGTGTATTCCTAGCTAATCTTTTATAAACTGCAGAGAACTCAAAACTAATGCGGTCTAGAAATGTTATGAGAAGGACTGAGAAGATAAATACAAATGAGCATGGTAGACCCTCAGTGATTTTCAGAGGGCATTGTTTTTGAGGAGCAAGCCAAACTAATGATAGACAAAGCAATGGGGCCGGATGACATACATCCGAGCATTTTGATGAAACTTAGGGGAGTTCTGACAGCTCCACTGTCTGATCTTTTCATTGCTTTTCTAGAGTTGGGAGTGATTCTGAAGGACTGAAAAAGGGTGGATATAGCTCTTCTCCACAAAAGTGGAAGTAGGGATGTTGGGAGCTACAGGCTGATTAGTCTGATCTCTGTGGTATGTAAATTAATGGAATGATACAATGTAGAACACTAAATTGGGCACATGATGCACATGAATAAGACCTCAAAGAACCCCAGGAGTCCAATCAATAAGCAGACACCAATTCGGGGTTTGGAGTACTAGCACAGGTCAAAACCTCCTTTTTTTGGTTGATAAATTTTCATAAAGAAAATTTTTTTTTCCAATTTATATTAATTTATAATTTTTATGTGTAGTTTTTAGATAAATAATTTATAATAAATAAACATTTCATTTAATTTTCTCCCATCGTTAAAGGAACAGAGGGCTGGCAATCAACCAAAATAGTTCTATGAATAAAGCTGGAAATAATGAGCTACATAGAGCGAACTTTATCTTTATCAAGAACTTTATCTTTAGATCCCAACGGAGGCCAAAACCGTTTCACGCAATCCGGCTTCTTCAGGGGAAATGCTGTAAAGTGGTAGAAACCAATACCAGCTAATAGAAGGTTGCACAGTTATCTGAAAGATGAAAGAAAAGTGATTTAAGAGGTATCGTGAAGAATATATAACACTGTTTAGATGTTAAGAATGAAAAGAGGCAACAAACACAACTTACTTGTTAACACAGTTGCCCTGGGTTTGCTGTTCCGGTAATTTCAAAATGGCGTCTGTATTTAAACAGGACGCCAACATGGAAGCTGATCAATCAGCTGACGATTTGGAGTGGACATCATAAAGACCGCCATTTTGATGGAAATTTAAAAACCCAAATGTCATATGTACTGACTATGACAAATTGCTAAACTTGTGTCAAAAGTTATGTGAACATTACAGCAAAAAATATATTGAGCAAGTGCTCTCAAATTTGGAGATTCATGTGCATCATATGCCCAATTTAGTGTTCTACATTGTATCATTGCTTTAGCTGTATCTTTTGAACACTTAATTAGCTGTTCCACTTCATTCAATTCAACGTACATTAATGGAAACACTTCTAAAACAAGAATAGTGAAGTTTCTAGAATCCAATGAATTGCAGGACCCGAGACAGCATGGTTTCACTAGAGGCAGGTCGTGTCAGACAAATTTGATTAATTTCTTTGAGTGACCAGAGTTGGATCAAGGATGAGCACTGGATGTTGTGTACTTAGATTGGTAAAGCCTTTGACACAGTTCTGCATAGAAGACTTACAAATTGAGAGCCCTTGATATGGACCCCAAAGTTGTGAACTGGGTTACTAATGTGATTGATCCATCATATCAGATTATTGCTGATTACAGAATTTACAAGTTCAATGCAGCTGCATGGTTGTGTGCGTTGTTCGCGGGAGTTAGTGGCATTAAATGCATCAAACTGCACTTTGTCATTCCAAAAGTATCTGATGACAGTTTTCAAATGGATATCTCTCAGGGAAAAGAATGCAATCTTTGATTAATCTGTTTATGATGCTGGCCTGATTTCTTTGGAAAAAGCTGCCTAAAGAATTAAGACTGGCACCTTCTGTCTTTTTCACATGGATTAAAAACTTGGCTGTTTGGACATACTTTAGTTGAGTTGAGTCTCTTTTTTCTTTTTCAGACTTAAATTTTATAATGTATGTTTTATGTTGCTTCTGGTGTGTTCGTTGATTATTGTTTTGAGCTGTTGTAATCCACCTTGAACTTTAAACAAGCAAAGTAGAATATCCAAAGCTGACCATATTTGAATTGCTCTTATGTTGTATTTCTGTGCACCTTGACCAAAATACCTTATTGGTGGATGATGAGCATCAAGGTGAAGAAATATGCTGATGCTTTATTTTTATTCTCATTTTTTAGGGGGGGGGGAATGGGTAATTTTTCAGTAACCCAATACATTTGTGCCTTGCTTTAAAGAGCTGTGCCCATGAAAACAGGCTCAAATGTGAGAAGCTGCATGTTACATGAAAAGAAAGAAATTTGTAAATGTCATAATATCAGCTAGAGTTCAAAGCTGTTAACAAAGACTGAGCAGTCTTCAGGAATTTCCGTCAAAAATCCATATCTAACTACTCAGAGTACAAATTTCCTAAATAAATATGTTTATAACAATTTACAAATCGCACAAAAACTAGATTCTTGTCTTAAAGAAAGTGAAAGAGAATTCCATATAAATGCTACCTGATAACTTGTGAAATTTGTATAATCTTACAGATCTCATTGAAGAAAACTTAATAAAAATTTCTGTCTTCCCATTCCTTGTAACCATTGAAAATAAGTACTGTATACAGATATGAGGGCAGTTCCCCTTATAATGACTTAAAGGCAAAAACAGAGTTTTAAAAAATCTGACACTCATTTTCAATTTTTCTATTCCACTATACAGCTTGTCCAGGCAGTGCCTCCTATACTGTGACACTCCTTAAACATAGGGGCCGATATTCAAAGCGATTTAGCCAGCCACTGACCAATTAAATCGCTTGGTCGGAGCGTGTCGCTCATTTTCAGCAGCACATAACCGGCTAAGTACCGCTGAAATTCAAAGCCAGGTTTAGCGCATAAAAGCGAACTGCATAAAAGTCTGTCCTATTTTTTTGTGTGCACTAGTCCATAGCTGCTTAACGGCTGAATATCAACTTAAGTGGTTATGTATTAGCCAGTTTAAAAATAACCTGATATTCAAAGCCAAAACCTGTACTGATTTTGAATATCTGGGAATAACTCCTTCGGTCCTGAGCAAAACGCTCAACTGAATATCAGACCCATAGTTTTTGTGCATGCTTGTTATTTTGAGGTAAGAAGCAATGACTAAAGAATTGTGTGTAAAGTGTTTTCCTTAATTACAAATTTTTCTCATAATTCTTTGCTGTTTCAGGAAACCAACCTACTACCTTCCAGGCAAATTGTACGAGCTAAGTTTCTGTAAGCTTTACTGTTGCTTAATGTTGTTTTGAGCTCAAATGGTGAAGTCTATGACTGACTAACTCAGTAACTAACTGACTTTATTGAGGTCTTCACTAATCCTTTTATTCAAATAATTACAGTAGATTTGCTAATATTTGCAAAGTTGTATTTCACTTTATCAAGACTCCTGAACAGAATTGTTTCTTATTCATTTAACTTGGTCACCTTTCTTGAGCTACCTTGCTGTTTGAATAATGCCCCATATAGCCAGTAAACCACCGTAGTGGAAACCTAGCCAAGAGAATATCAACAGTTTTTCAGTAAATCTGCTCTTACTCTTCCAAGGAGAATTCCAGAATCCCATATCATTGGGGCTTTTTGTTACTAGTAACAAAGTACTTTGAAAATATTTTCATATGTTATGCTGGTTGGTACCTACCATCCATTAACATTTTCTTTGTTTGCGGTTCTTGTAAATGCTGTTCTTCGTGGTGCTTCTTACTGTTTAGCTTGGTATCTAAGGTAATTATCTGAGCAGACATAAAGACAGACAGCCAAGTTTCAAGAGGGCTGCAACTAGAAATGACCAGATCTAAGGTGGAGAGGTAAAAAATGCCCTTTCCCATTCCTCCAAAAGCTCATGGAATTATTTGTTCAAATGAGATACTGCATGGCTGTTCAACCTCCAGGATGTCATCTATTTGAGGCATCCTGAAACCAGAATAATTATACAGTTCCAGCTGTTATATTTTTGTGGCCTTTTCTTATTATAAAATTTAAATATAACATAACATCGTGCTTATTAACCGCGTACCCATAAGTTCAACGCGGTTTACAAAAGGCTATAAACAAGGAACAGTATCATTAAGAACAGAATAAATGATTTAACCAAGTATTTTGAAAAAAGATAAGTTTTCAGCTGAGTTCTAAAATGTTTGTAGGAATAAGTAGTAAGCAACAACGATCGGAATTCTTTATCACATAAATAGTAGTAGAGAGAACCAAACCGATTCCTTCTCTGCAAATATGGAAGGGAAAAGGGGACAACTGAAGACTTCCCTATAACTTTACATGATGTCTGTCTGAATTTACTTGGCGGCTTTTTCTGTTACCTGATCTGTACACTTTAACACATAATAGATTAATCTGTGACCTGGTTCAGACCATAAAAATTAACATAAATATGTTTGTTGTAAAATATTTTCAGTATTTTACTACAAATCCCCATTCTAGGTTTCTGGAGTTCTCCTTTAACATCATGTGGCAAAATCTGTAAAGATGTTATCTGTGTACTGCTAATAACCTATTGGATAATATAGAAAGTAAAAATAAATTTGAAAAAGCAAAAAACTGTTCTAGCAAATCGCATAGTGCAGTTTTGTGATACTATGAAGTATACTTTAAAAAATTAGTGGGAGAGTTGGTTTCTCCATTGCTGCCTGGTTGATATTCATACTTTTGGTTTCTCTAACTACAGCACTTCAAATGTGACTCTTTTCTGCCCCTTCTCTCAGCAGACATTTACAGTATTGGAACTGATTAAATAACCACAGATAACTGGAAAGAAAACAAAATAGAATAACCATGTTAGTAGCTTTAACTGTGAAATTACAAATCGTGCCTAGATACAGTGATGTGAAAAAGTTTTCCCTATTCCTGATTTTCACTTATTCCATATATGTCATTCTAGGATGTCCACGGTAGTATGCAAAAAAATCAACCTTGTCAAATCTTGTCTCCACAAGGCTTATTTTTGTCCACTTGGTATGTCTTACTCATGTGTTAAATTTCAGACAATATTTAGAGGTCAACCCAGCATTCACTGTTTGCTTGTGTGTTGTGTATGTAGGTGATTGTGCATAATTAGTTTGCATGGTGTTGTCTAGTTTGCGATGTGCACCCGAAAACTGGCTCCTTGGGAAGTCAGTCTGTCAACTGATAGACTGCCACGTGGTCTGGATGCTGTTATTCAGAGCTCAGTTTCAGATGACAGTATGCCGACTCAGCAACAAAACTGATGTGGCTTTGTTTGATCAGTCTTGTGTACAATCGACAGTGGAATGAAGCGCCAATGGGAATTAGGGCTCCATACAATGACATTTAACCGCTGTCTTCTCTCAACATATACCCAAATAAAACTGTTGCAAACAAGATGCTCGCAGCCATTTCCAGACATTTCTGAGCACCTAGCAACACTTGCCTTTTTTTATGACAGAATCGCACCAGAAATAAAACTATGAATGGTGCAAAACTTACAGCATCCACCATTGTCAAACATTCCACGATGTCTCATGCGTATAGATGAAATGGAACCTTTGACCTTTGAAAGTCTTGTAACAGAGAACACGGTCATTTTTTGATCTCTTGATTGAAGGAGGATCAACAAAAGCAAAAATAGTCCTGAGGAAAGATCTCACAGTGGACTAATGATCCAGTTTTTAAGGAACTTTGGAATCGGGTATCCAAACTGACTTGATGCAGAAGAACGAGAGATAAGCCTCATTGAAAAATACAACGATACTTTGCATTTTTTTTGACAAAAGTATCATTGTGTTTGACAGTCCATTCTTAACCTGTACTTAAATTACTGTATAGTCCTTGTATTTAAACTACTGTATAGTCTTTGTATTGTCCAAATGTACTCCACTGTGAATGTTTGCTTGTAGACCGTTCTGAGCTACTGGGAGGATGGGATAAAAATCTAAATAAAAAAAATGAAGAACAGAAGCAATTTGTTTTTCGACTAGTGGCCAGCTACCAAAAGAAGTTTTTTTCTGCTTCAAAGGTGGCTCTTGTCATAGACCATTGATTATTTGTCACGTGCACAAGAATTATAATATACTGTTAAGTTTAGCAGTAGTTTAAAAAAAAAGTGAGGTGGGGTGACCCCTAAACTTTGTTTTAAGTAAAATTTTGTGTGTTTTTCATTTTTATCTAAAGGAATAAAATTAGCCTTGTGGACAAACTAGATGTGTTAACTAATTTTTTTTTTGACCACCCTAATGTCATACTGACTGATTCTGATTTTTATTCAAATGTAGTATCAAACAAAGGGATCCTGAATAATCACACAACAAAAACAACACTTTGAAAACAGAGAATAGTGAAGTTTCTGGAATCTAATGGATTACAGGACCCAAGGTAACATGGTTTCATTTGAGGCAGGTCTTGTCAGGCAAATCTAATCAATTTCTTTGACTGGGTGTCCTGAGTTGTATAGAAGGAGAGCGCTAGATGTGGCGTATTTAGATTTTAGCAAAGCCTTTGACACTATTCCACACAGGTATCTAATAAATAAACTGAGTGCCTTTGGTACAGGTCCCAAAATAATGGACTGGGTTAGGAACTGGTTAAGTGGAAAGCAAGGAGAGGGTTGTGGTAAATGGGGTTCATTCTAAGAAAAGAGATATTATCAGTGGCGTGCCGCAAGGTTCGGTACTAGTGCCGGTTCTTTTTAACATTTTTGTCAGTGATATTGCTGAAATGCATTCTGGTAAGGTCTGCCTTCAAAATCTGCAATAGGGTAGATACTCCTGATGGTGTGAATAATATGCGGAAGGACCTAGCAAAGCTTGAAGAATGGTCAAGAATTTAGCAGCTAAGATTTAATGCTAAAAAATGCAAAGCATCCTCACAGCATCATACTACAATCACCACGTTTGACTGTTGGTATGTTGATTTTACTATGGAATGCTTTATGAAAGATATAATGGGACCTACTTTTTGACTTGTCTCTCCATAGAAGATTATTCCCAAAGGCTTGGGGATCATCTAGGTATGTGTTTGCAAATGAGATGAGCGTTGATATTTCATTCATATCTACTCTGGGACATGACTGGTTTCAACTAGAGAATGACACGGTGGTTGTTACCCATGGCTAGCCAAAACGGTAACAAAAACAAAAAGGTCACCACGAGTACGTGGACAAGGCCATTCACCGTCCCGTGGAGCGGTGAATGTTCTTGTCTCCGCAGTTAAGGGTGGTGAACGAGCGCACGGTCGGGCAGCCCCCTCTCTCCCGCCATCCATCCGGTCATGCATCTCCCTCTCTCCCTTTCCCTTACCTTCTCTTTGTGGCGATTTCTATAAGGCTATGCGTTGTATTGCAGCCGGAGCCTTGAAGTTGCGTTGCGTGTGGCTGCTGGAAAAGTCTCCTCTGACGCAACTTCCTGTTTCCGGTTGCATCGGAGGAGACTTTTCCAGCAGCCAACATGACGCGACTTCAAGGCTCTGGCTGCAATACAAGTCATAGCCTTATGGAAATCGCCACGAAGAGAAAGTGAGGGGAAGAGAGGGAGGAAGCTGCTGGACCACGCGAAGGGTGCTGGGAGGGGGGGGATGGAGAGGAGAAGACGCTGAAGCAGTCTGAAGGGAACTGGGGAAGAAAGAGAGGGGAAAATACGCTGGGAAATATGGAAGAGAAGCTGGGAAATGGGGAAGAAAGAGAGGGGAGAAGACACTGGGAAATGGGGAAGAGGCAGTGGGGAAAAGACGCTGGGAAATGGGGAAGAGAGACTGGGGAGAAGACGCTGGGAAATGAGGAAGAGAGAGTGGAGAGAAGACGCTGGGAAATGGGAAGAGAGAGTAGAGAGAAGACGCTGAAGGGAAATGGGGAACAGTGAGTGGGGAGAAGAGGCTGAAGGGAATGGGGAAGAGAATGAGGAGAAGACGCTGGAAGGGAAGAAGACAGAGATGTCAGACTATGGGGGAGCGGAGGGAAGAAGATGGGTGCCAGACCAATTGGGGGGGGGGGGTGAAGGGAGAGGCACAGTAACAGAGCAAATGGAAGGCGTAGAGAGAAGACAGACAGTGGATGGAAGGAATTGAATGAGAAGGAATGAGGGAAGAAGAAACCAAACAACAAAGGTAGAAAAAAAATTTCTATTTATTTATTTATTTTGCTTTAGGATAAAGTAGTATATTAGTTGTGTTGATAAAAATGTATAACAATTCAAAAAATAATCACCTTATTTCCACATAAATAAACAACCAAATACTTTTATGGTTACACAGTGACTATAGATTTCTAAGTGAACTCTCAGACCCATAACCAAACTCTAGTGAGGGGGGTTTAACAGCTTATGGCAGTGGCAATGTGTTAGTACTTTAAATATGTACCCGGAGCAGTGAAAGAGCAACAGCAGTGCCATCCTGCATTCAGATAAGTTACCTATCTTTTCCTTGTATGTTATTAGCAGGTGGCAGAGACAGTGAACTTGCTGTGATGGTCTCTATTATAACTGACTCTGTGACTTTTCACTAGAGTTTGGTTATGGGTCTGAGCGTTCACGTAAAAATCTAGAGTCACTGTGTGACCATAAAAGTATTTGGTTGTTTATTTAGGTGGAAATAAGGTGATTATTTTTTGAATTGTTATATGGTTATCACCTTTGAAGAAACAAGGTCCCTTATATTTTATGGATAAAAATGTATAAACATAGCCCTGCCAGCTGAACATCTCTTTCTCTAGTTCAGCAGCCAGAACTTTGATTTATAAGGAAAGAATAAGCTAAATATTGCAGTGCTGAGGCTTGTATGGATGCTGCGGGGACGGGGTGGGGACAGTGGTCGCGGGGGCAGTGGTTGACGGGACAGTGGTCGCGGGGCGGTGACGGACGGTGGTCGTGGGGATGGGGCAGTGATGGGACAAATTTTTTCCCCATGTAATTCTCTAGTTTCAACTACTCATAGGTGCATTTACCAGTAGTCCTTATTTGATTCATGAATCTTTTTGGTGTCTCCATCACCTATATTTATATTTACCTGTCTCTAGGAGGTTGTTCTCAGCCTCCATACATATAGGTTTTCTTGACATTCTTCTTTTACCTTTAGTAGAGCATGGAGTTCCTCTATTCATTTTTTTTTTTTTTTCCTTTACTTCCCTTGCCTCTGCGCTTTCATATCAGACATTAGGTCTAAGTTTTTGCGAGGCAATTCAAATTTTTCTGAGTTTTTGGAACCTATTTCCAGGCCCCACCTGGAATACTGTGTGCAATTCTGGAGGCCGCATTATCGCAAGGATGTGCTGAGACTGGAGTCGGTGCAAAGAATGGCCACCCGAATGGTCTCGGGACTCAAGGATCTTCCGTACGAAGAACGGCTTGACAAATTACAGCTATACTCGCTCGAGGAGCGCAGAGAGAGGGGAGACATGATCGAGACGTTCAAGTATCTTACGGGCCGCATCGAGGCGGAGGAAGATATCTTCTTTTTCAAGGGTCCCACGACAACAAGAGGGCATCCGTTGAAAATCAGGGGCGGGAAACTACGAGGTGACACCAGGAAATTCTTTTTCACTGAAAGAGTGGTTGATCGCTGGAATAGTCTTCCACTACAGGTGATTGAGGCCAGCAGCGTGCCTGATTTTAAGGCCAAATGGGATCGGCACATGGGATCTATTCACAGGGCAAAGGTAGGGGAGGGACATTAAGGTGGGCAGACTGGATGGGCCGTGGGCCCTTATCTGCCGTCTATTTCTATGTTTCTATGTTTCTAACTCTCCCTCCATCCCTTTACTAAAACTAGGGTATCCCACGTGTGTGAATATGCTGCCTTCTTGTCTAAGGATAAAGCACAGTTACTTACCGTAACAGGTATTATCTTGGGACAGCAGTCAGATATTCTCACACCCAGCTCACCTCCTCTAGTTTGCTTCTTCGCTTGGGCATAGAACTGATGACCCCGTGAGCTGGCGTCGAGGTGGAAGGCATTCGCGCATGCGTGGAGTGAGCAGTCTAGAAGCTTGTTGAGGCTTAAAGTGATACTACGCTTTCGCTGCCCATACCGGGGCTCTGTGGATGACGTCACCCACATGTGAGAATATCTTCCTGCTGTCCCAGGATAACACCTGTTACGTTAAGTATGCTTTCTCTGCTGTCATTTGCTATGTTACTGTGGTCTGAGGACTGTGCTGTGAAATTGAACTGAGCCTAATCTACACTTGGTAAGCAGCTGCCACTCCATCCTGTTGCAACTGTCTCTGTACGGCTTTTTTAGTATCTTATTATGAAAAATTTCCAGTATATCTTCTGTTACTTTTTCTTAAAGAAATGGTGTCCCAGAATGCTTGTTTGGAGTAAGCTAATTTGGGTGAAACTGTCTAATAAGCTTTCTCCTACATTCAGTGTTGACAAATTGCATTCAAATGTTTGGAGTGTAGTTCTGGGATATGCTGGAATGTTAGTTCAGAAACCAGGAAGCCCTCATATGACTTGGCATATCTTTGGCAGGAGAAAATTATATCTGAACCAGTACCACTGCACAATCTGTGTCGGAAAAAGCTTACTTTCCTGTTGCTCTGTGTTGAAAAGAGAACAGCAGTGACATTTTTGAAGTATCTTTAAAGTGACTTCCTTTTTATCTGTATTTGCTATGTGGCAAGTAGCTAATATCCTTAAATCTGATTTGAATTTTTAGTCTCTTCTATGTTTTGATATACAGCGCTGTCTATATCTAGTAGCGCTATAGAAATGGATTAGTAGTAGTGGTGCTACTCTGTGTTGTAGATATTCTTAGCTTTTTGTGAAGTAGTTTTTCTTCATGCTTTGTTTCTTGGTATATAGGAGTTTGATCCGGTTAGTTTTTGGGGTTGTATACCAAGTGGTTTTACTGCCCTTGTTGGATATGTACTTGGTCTTTTTTTCGTCGTCTTCATTACTTTTTTTAAGCTTTCACTCAGCATTTGGTTGTGTGAGCATTATAACTGTTATTCTGTTACGTCCTTCCAGATTCCATACGCTAGATGTTCAGTCCTAACCCGCAGTCCAGGTATTGCAGGAATCCACAACTTTTATGAGCACATGCGCCACCCCCTTAGCCCGAGAGTTAGTAAACAATCCCAGTTACAATTTCTGCAAGCAGTCTTGTGCAGAAGTCTTTTGCAGATGCTCTGCTTCTATTTCTTTGCTTAAAGTTCATTTCTCGGTGGCTTCATTGCCTTGAGATCCCTCCCCAGTGGTCCTTTGTCAGAGAAAAGGATGCAGTCCTGCAGTGCCGGACTGCAGCTTAACAGAGAAGCTCTGGTGGATCTGTGGAGCCAGCCTACTGTGTGCCAACTTCTTAAAGTACCCAGAGTCCCTTCTCATCAGAGTCTACTGGCCAGTGACCCTGTCACAGGTTTCTAGCGCAGACTGTGTGCATCTGGACAGAAACCCACCTGGGTTTCAAGGTGCAGGCTGCCTTTCCCATCCCCAACCGCGTGGCAGAGGATCCGTGGGGGAGGAGGAGCAGTCCAAAGATATTCCATTCTGGGAATTTGGTGTGTTTCTGAGGCAGAAAGTCCTTTATCCCAGGACAACCAGATATGTGGGTGATATCATTCATAGAGTCCTGGTACAGACAGCTTTAAAAATACATCACCACTTTAAGAACTTGAGAAAGTTTTGCAAACTGCCCACACCGCGCATGCGCAATGTCTTCCCGCCTGACGCCGCTCACGGCTCCTCAGTTCTTAGTTTTCCACAGAGCTAAGAACTGTTTTTTGGACATTATTCACTTTTTGCTTTGCCTTCCCGCTCACGCATATATTTGTCTTATTTTTTCTTCGTAATTTAGATATGTGTTTTGGGTTTAAAAAAACAAAACAAAACCCCAATATAGGAATTTTTTTTCCTCACTGTTATCACCTCGCGGGCTTCGCCCATCGAGACCTCGTCGTTTATCTCAGCCATTGAATTCAATTTGGCTGAGGCGGTTTCTCCGTCGATGTCCCGGCCGCTGACTGGGTTTAAAAAGTGTTGCAGGTGCCAATGGCAAATTTATGTCACTGACCAACATAGTTGGTGCTTACAATGCCTTGGCCCAAAACACCATGTCGAATCCTGCACTGGTGTTCTACCCTGCAAAAACATACAATTAAGACTCGAAAGCGCTAACAAGAAAAGTTGTTCGGCACCGCTATGGACTCCGAGATGACATCGCAGCCTTCAAAGCATAGACATTGGCATCAGGGGACATCGCTCCATTGGATTAGCCAGCTAAAAAGCTGACAGCTTCCCAACAGGTTTCGCAGGTCACCATTGCATCGAGTCCCTGCTGAATATTTAGAGGCGTTGGACTATGATGAGCCTCCTAAGGAACTTCTGCAACTACCATTACATGGTATTCTCAAAGAGACTCTGCATAAGAACTTCAAGATCCCCCTTACCATTACTGAAGCTCCCAGAAAATTTGACTCTTTATTACAAAACTAGCTGATCACCCGGCGTTGCTCGGATATTTATTTATCCCAATCTTCCGGTATTGATAGATTTGTGTTCAGTGATTATGCCTGGTAAAACGGGAAGTATTTGATTGTTTATTTCGTGGGCATCTTCATTTTTAGCAGCAAGAATGGCCCTCTGTATGGGGCTGCACTTGGACTTAAACGTCATTGGGAGTATCAGTATTAATCTCAGGGAGCCCAAAAACTATGGATTATATACTATCTGTTGTTTTTGATTATTTTTGCATGTCACCCCCTTCCCACAAGAATGTCCCTCTCTATGGGACTAAACTTGGACTTAAACAGCATCGGGGGTGTCGGTATTCATCTCAGCGAGCTCGAAAACTATGGGTTAGACACCAATATCTGTCGTTTTTGATAATTTTTACCTGTCAACCCCTTCCCACACCACAGTATTTTTCCCCAGATAGTAAGTCATGTATACCAAGTTTGGTTTAAATCTGTCCATTCGTTTCAGAGTTATGCTAGAACATACATACATACATACACACACACACACACATATACATCAGACTAATCTTGGAAGCATCCAGAAAACTGTCCACGCAGCAGTGTTACCAGCAAAAATGGACACGGTTTTGCATCTGGTGTGCTCTTCATCATCATGAAGCTAAATCCACCTCTGTCTCTTCTATATTGGACTATCTTCTACGTTTATCCAATTCAGGTCTCAAAACCACTTCAATTAGAGTTCATCTCAATGCTATCAATGCTTTCCACAAGCCAGTTGATGGGAAACCTCTCACTGTTCATCCTCTTGTGTCCAGATTCATGAAAAGACTTTTCAGTGTCAAACCACCTCTCAAACCACCTGCAGTGGTTTAGGATCTTAATGTAGTCCTTGCTGTTTTGATGAAGCCTCCTTTTGAACCAATGTCTGCAGCTTATCTCAAGTACCTTACTTGGAAAGTGAGTTTTCTCATCTCCCTTACTTCAGCTCGATGAGTCAGTGAGCTTCAAGCACTGGTGTCAGATCCTCCTTTCACAGTGTTCCATAATGACAAAGTGGTGCTTTGCACCCATCCTGTTTCTTCCAAAGGTTGTCACAGGATTTCGCCTTAATCTATTGTACTTCCAGTATTCTTTCTTAAGCCTCATTCTTATCCTGGGGAAAAGGCTCTTTATATTCTGGACTACAAACGAGCATTGGCCTACGATTTGCAGAAAATTCAACCGCATAGAACATCTCCCAATTCTCCCTTCATCCCATTCTAGCAAGCTAGGGAGTCCCACATATGAGAATATGCTGCCTGCTTGTCCTGGGACAGCGGGAAAATATTCTCACAATCTATCTACCTCCCCTGGTTAGCTTCTTAGCTTGTTAACAAACTGAAGAACCGCAAGCAGCATCAGGCGGGAAGACACTCGCGCATGCGTGGTGTGGGCAGTTTGCAAACTTTCTCAAGTTCTTAAAGTGGCGATGCACTTTTAAAGCTGTCCGTACCGGGGCTCTGTGCTTGACATCACCCATTGTGAGAATATCTGCCTGCTGTCCCTGAATAACACCTGTTACGGTAAGTAACTGCTTTTTCTTCACTCAGCTGCTTTTAAACACGCTGATATACAAAGGCACTGCAGAACTGTGAATACCTCCATTATTTCTTATGGGAACTTTGGGGGTGGGTTGTGGCCCAGTTTCTGTAGGTAGGGTTCAGGTCCCCCCACCTCTTGAGACCCCAAATCGCTATTTTTTATTTTTGTTTATTTTTGTTTTGGGATTTTAAAATCAATCTTTTTATCTAACTTTTATTTCTGCCTCAAACCCCCCAAGATTTGACTCAAATTCATTTGGGATTGACTCTCCAGCCCCTCATCTGTTGAATGTGTATATTGATTGCATGGGATAAGCACCGCATCAGTGATTGTGTACCGTGTGCCATAGCTTTGGACTTCGTCTCCTCTGAGTAATCTTGGGCTAGGGAGCCGGCCTGGGTCCGTGCCTTCCAAAGAAAATCTCACCCAGAGGCCGTTCTGGAGTCTGGTGCAGATCGCCTGTGTTCCAAATCTGGATACACTCTTGACACGACGCATGTACCTCAACAGAGCCCTGCCATAGTTGTGGAGTGAGCCTTTTCACCGGATTTTATTCGGCTCCTCTGAGCAGCGTATCCTCAGACCCTGCTTGTTTGACACAGCCAGCGGGCAAGTCGAGGGTTTTTCGGTCTGTTGCCAAGCTTCCTGTTCAGGAGCTCTCTCGTCTGGCCATGCCAGATCTCGATTGCAGTAGTTGCCATGCAGATTTTATGATGTCTCCTGCCACTGTATTTAATTTGGTCCGGCTGATGCCTTTGCTGAGACTGGTCTCCTTGGCTGCTTTGAGCGTCCGGATTTGGAGGTGCTGATCCTTCTTCACATTTTAAATGGGCTTCTGTCTGCCTCGTTACGGATGATAATCTGACAGACCTTGGTCTGGTTTCAGAACAGTGTGATTCCCAGTAAGCTCTTTCTGATCTGCTAAAGCTATGTCTATGCTTTATCACCTGGATCCTGATTTTTGGCAGGTTTGATCAGCTTGAGGTAGATTCCGCCGTGGTGCCGGTTTTCCAGTGTGTATCCCTTCCTAGTGATGGTGGAGTGAAGTTTCAGGACTCTCAGGATCGCACAGAGGATGTTATGTATATAAAATATTCTTGTCTAGTTTCCTCAAGTAGCCGAGTGGCAATGGCCAATTCCTTTATGGTGCATGCCTGTCATTCCGGCCTGCGCGATGCGTCCTCTGTTGAGGTGCATGCCTGCCCTCCGCTGGTGCTGGTTGGTTTGGCTGTGGTGCCAGGAGCCCTTTATGATCTTTTTTGAGTTCTTAGTATATTCTCTGCTGGTGCAGTGTCTGAGCGCTGAGCTTTTTGGATCTGTCTTTGGATGAGGACGCTGCCTCGATCTCCTTCAGCAGCTGTCTTTTCAAGGACCAGATTCTTGTTGGTATAGGTCTGAATAACCTCTACTCAGGTGTTGCCAAACACCACCTTACGTTGCTTCTTGTGAACCAGTTTCACTGGACATCAGGAGGGGATTGTAGTTCTCTTCGTTCCTCCCGCAGGTGTAGTCAGTGATACTCAGGTTTTTCCTCCCTGAGACATTTCCAGGGCTACATCCACATTAACACGGTTCCAATTCCAGGTGTTCTTAGGTTCTTGTGCAGTGACTATGCCTCAGAAAAAAAAAGAAGAAACTGCCGATGTTGCCAGGGGTCAGGCGTGACTTCCTCATTCGAAGGCTGTCTCTTCAATTTTGTCAGGAGTGGATTTGACTTTCATCAGACACTTGTTAGTCATCCTTTGCCTGTCTCTAGCTTGGCTTCTGGATTTCGACAAGTTGACCGCAACAGAGTCCAGGGTCTGTGATATTCTGCAACGCCTCTTAGTCTTCGGGATGCTGAAACCTGTTCCAGACCATGAATGGGGGCTTAGGTGGATACTCCTTATACTTTCTCATGCCAGAAAGGCTTGGAGGATTGGAGATCCATTCTGGATCTACAGTTGATCACCTGTATCATGCAAATTCCTTCTTTCTGAATGGACAATGGAGTACACAGTGATAGATGCTGTCCCTCTAGGGGAGTTTCTAGTGTCCATGGACCTCACAGAAGTTTCCTCCTTATTTCAATCTGTCCAGAGCATCGCAAATTTCTGCGTTTCCATGTTCTGCAACAGCATTTCCAGTTCGCAGCTCTGCCCCTTGGACCTTACGATGGCTCCCGCTCTTTCATCTTAGTGGTGGTAGTAGAGGCAGTTTTCCACAAGTAGGATGTCTAAGTGCACCCTTCCTGGGACAGTGGGTGATCCGAGCTCCGTCTCATTGGATATGCAAAGGTGTGGTTGGAGAGGTAGTGTCTCTGCTGCAGGCGTTGGCAAGTTCAAGAAGAGACGCTGGGCGCCCTCCCAGCCCCTGGGGTTTCTCTTCATCTCCAGACAGGGTTATATGTTTCTTCTCAGGGCAAGTAGGCAGAACTTTTGTCAACAGATCAGAATTCTCTTGGACCGTCCGGTGCTCTTGGCCTGGTTTTATCTAGGGATCCAGGCAACCTCCTTGGAGGTGATCCCCTGGGCCAGAGTGGAGGTTGATGGCAGTCCTTCCTTTATCCCAGGACAAGCAGGCAGTATATTCTCACATGTAGGTGACGCCATCCACGGAGCCCGGTCAGATTTAAAATTTCTTAGTTTTCCGCGGAGCTAAGAAATCATGTCTCTGAATGTTCAGTTTTTTGTCATTTGCCTTTCCGCTCGTGTTTTTTTCTTTTAAATATTTCTTTTTACATTTCATCTTCTAAAGGAAAAAAGATGAGAAAAGAGTCTTTTTTCTTTTTCTTTTCCTTGTGGCTTTTGCCATTGAGGGCTTCGTTTTTTCCTTTCAGCCATTGAGTTTGACTTGGCTAACGCTGTCTTTCTGTCCATGTCCTGGCCATTAACGGGCTTCCAAAAATGTTGCAGGTGACAAATACCAGTTCTTTCACCGATCCACATAGTTGGTACTTGCAGTGCCTTGGGCCTGAACACTGGGTAGAATCCTGCACTCGGTGTTCTACCCTACAGAAATGTTCCATCAAGAGCTGCAAACTTCTATAGGAGAAGTTGTTCAGGAGAAGCATGGACAATGACAAGACATTGCAACCTTCGATGTTGAAGACTTCGACATTGATATCAACACCGGCTTCAGGAGACCTCGCTCCGTCTGGTAAGCCAGCTAAGAAGTCACCAGCTTCCCAAACGGTGTCGCAGGTCAATCTTGCATCGAGTCCCTTGATGCCAACCAAGCAGCGACGACCACCTTTACGGCTTGCCTCAATATTGAGGTGTGCATCCTCATCGAGGTCACCCTCTCCGAGGCAAGCCACAGCACTGATGGTACCAGCAGATAAGCCAGAGGTACCGGTGTTTTCCTTTCATGAAAAGCTCTATGCACTTTTCCAAGCAGAGTTGGGTGATGCTTTCAAATTGCTTATCCCAGTATCAACTCCCTCGGTACTGGCCTAGCCACAGCATATCCCTGTCAGTTCGTCTAGACATTGTTATTCCTCTTACTCCTCTCGACACTCAAAGACCAGTAAGCATCATTCTTCTTCACGTGCTTCAAAAAGAAAACATAGCTCTCCCTCACGTTCTTTGAAAAGAAAAAGAGCTTCGTGTCATACCTCATCATCATCATCGGATCGACACCGGACTCCATGTAAGCATCAATCCTCTCGATGCACTCCTTCGCCAAAGCCATTACAGTCTGAGAATTTGTCTTGAGTATGCAACGGATGCTTATGACACTCCCTTGGAAAAGTCTTCACAGAAGTCTCCATCAAGGGCTAAACCTCCTACTGAAAGACTTTCTTTCATTAAATTTATTAGGCTGTTGGGAAAAGAGCTACCATTCAAGCTAGAAGCTGATTCTGCCTATAGTGCTGAATACTCGGAGACCTTAGATTATGATGAGCCTCCTAAAGAACTTCTTAAAGAGACTCTTCACAAGAATTGGGAAATGCCCCTCACCATTGCAGTGGCTCCTAGAAAATTAGACTCTCTGTATAAGATCATTTCTTCACCAAGTTTTGACAAACCACAGCTTCAGCACCAGACTTTAATGGTGAAGTCGACTTTGGCAGTGATTGAAGCTACAGCCTTAGCACCCTGGGGTTGTGGGTTCAAACCCTGCACTGCTCCTTGTGACTCTGGGCAAGTCACTCAGTCCTCCATAACCCCAGGTACATTAGATAGATTGTGAGCCCACCGGGACAGATAGGGAAAATGCTTGAGTACCTGATTGTAAAAAACACTTAGATAACCTTGATAGGCAGTATATAAAATCCTAATAAAAGTTGAAAAACTTCTCCATCAAGTGTCTATGCATTAGTGCCACCAGGATGTGAGAGGCGCACTATGGACAAATTTGGACGTCGCCTGTACTAAAACTCCATGTTAGCGAACAGAGTACTAAATTACAATTTCTTTTTTTTTCCATGAAAGTTTATTAAGATTTTGAAAAATACAAGAGAATATAAAACTGGACATCAAATTATCTGCTTATGCAGATGATGTCCTTTTATATGTCTCCAATCCTGATAAATCAATTCCAGTGATTCGGAATACCATTGCGGAGTTCTCCACCTTCTCCGGTTATAAAATAAACCAACAAAAAACGAAATCCCTTCCACTAAATTATAATTTCTATATCTCCTGCTATATTAAGCATCTGGTTTGAAAATTGCCTTCTTTTGATAGATTCATTCCTTCTCAACATCAGCAGGAATTTTATCATACATTTTGCACTGTTAGCATAGCTAGAAGATATATGGCGAGATCAACTTATGATGCCTTTGAATTATCATCCAGAGCCTTAGCTATGTCAGTGGCCATGAGACGTCTCGCAAGGCTAAGAGCCTCTAATATAGATATTCTTCAGGACAGATTAGCTAACATTCCCTGCTTAGGAGACTGGGTGATCAAGGACCCAACCTCACATGGAGTCATTTATTTATTCAATTTTCTATACCGTTCTCCCAAGAGAGCTCAGAATGGTTTACATGTACTCAAGCATTTTTCCTGTCTGTCTTAGTGGGCCCACAATCTTTCTAATGTACCTGGGGCAATGGGGGGATTAAGTGACTTGCCCAGAGTCACAAGGAGCAGCGTGAGTTTGAACCCACAACCTCAGGGTGCTGAGGCTTTAACCACTGCGCCACATACTCCCCCCTCTTAAACTTTAAAGCTTGGAGCCGGGCGTGGAATGCGAGCGCCCAGTGGGCCACCTTTGGCAACGACTCGGTTGACAATTCTCTTCCTTCAGTAGTTGGGGTTCAAAATCAATTTTCCCAAATCCCAACTTCAATTCTCTCAGAATCTCCAATTTATCGGAGCTCTGCTAAACACCATTCATCTCAGAGTGTTTCTCCCTCAGCCAAAGATAAGAGAATTTGATTCAGCTCTGCGATCAGACTTACCATCTTCCATTAATCTCAGCCAGACAAGTGATGGTGCTCCTGGGTTACATGGCTTTCCACGGTGCTTGTTACACCGTTTGCAAGGCTTCATCTCAGGACCCCTCAATGGACTCTCTCGCCTCTCGGTGGTCTCAAGCTCTCGACTCACTGTCTCAATGTATTACAGTCACATCTTCACTTCGACAATCTCTACAGTGGTGGATGAACTCTTGAAATCTTTCCAGAGAGTTTTTGTTCAATTCATCTCCACATCAGAGAGTTCTGACCACGGATTCGTCACCTACGCTTGGGGGGGCTCATCTAGACGGTCTTCGCACTCAAAGTCACTGGTCTACCATGGACCAGCTTTGTCATGTCAGTCTCTTAGAACTCAGCGATCTTCAGTGCTCGCAAAGCTTTTCAGCACATTGTGACCAACCATGTCCTAATTCACATAGACAATCAGGTTGCAATGTAGTACATAAACAAGGAGGTGTGGGTTCTCTCCTTCTTTGTCAAGAGGCTCAGAAGATTTGGAAATGGGTGCTTGCTCACAACATATTTTTGAAAGCAGTATACATTCAAGGGGAATGACTATTGAGTTCAGGCTGTCAGATCACTTTTTTTGTTCTCGCTGCTGCGGCTCACCGTAGCAGGCCGGCATTCAAGTCCTCGCTCGCTCGATGGATTAGAATGGCCATTTCCATGACTTCGGATTTATGGAATAATATTCCTTTAGAGTTGCGATACATGGGCTCTTTTCAAATATTTCACAAACATCTGAAAACTTGGCTATTTTCAAAACTGTAAATCCCGATCTTTCCTCTTATCTTTATCATTATTAATCTTATTGTAAATCAAGTTGAGCTCTATCAGCATAGAGAAGACACGGTCTATAAATTTAAGTTTTAGTTTAGTTTAGTTCTGTCGCCCGCGGCAAGGAGCCGCCGATCTCGCTTAAAACACTTTCAATGAGAAGTGTGGTTACTTTTGTCTGGTTTTACCAAGTATTTGTGGCAGCGCGTTCTGATGCTGTTTTCGGGACCTCGGGGCGGTAACTGAAAAAATGGCTTTGCGGTTTGTGCCATAGATGGATGGAATTAAATTTTGGTTATTGGATCAGAGTGTCCGAGAGGGAGTATAGGGAATCTCATATTTTTTTTCAGTACCCAGATTTAAGCACCATTTACAGAATCTAGTCCTATGTAACAAAAATAAATTAATAAATAAAATCCAGCACAGTTTAAAAATAAATAAATACATGATCATTATAAACTTTAGTTTTTTAGTGCTCATAAAACTGAGACGTAAATAGCACTGAAGGTGTCAAACATCACATCTCATATATTGTATAATCATTACACAAATTTTTTATGTATAAAAAAAGTCCAAAGTGAAAATCTCAATCTCCCCAGTCTAAGTCCCCACCTTCCACTGTCTCCTGAGATGGCAAACTTCGGGAGGATGGAAACCTCTCCCGTGAAGCAGAAGAGTACAGGGGATCTGGGATGATGATGTTGAAATTTTTACCAGCACCCTCCCAGGGCACATATTAAGATAAGTATTGTGTGAATATATCCATGTTTTTTTATTATAAACTATGAAATGTTAACTTGTGCGCTTTTTATCTGGATTTTTCCTTTTTACAAGATGTATGGTCTTTGGTTTTCCTTTGGACCCTTATTTATACATTAATAAACAATTTGTGCAGTGATTATATGCATTTGACAATAATTGTTAGAATGTCAAGTGATTTATACGAATTATCTGATTGAATATTGTACACTTGTTGCAAGAGTTAAAACTGAATAAAGAATTTAAAAAGAAAACCAACCAAAACCAAATATGAGGTGGTGTTTGTCTCAATTTTATGAGCACTAAAATGAAAGTTTACTATTTGCATTGTTTATTTTAAATTGCTGTTGTAGGGATATTTTTGTTAATAAGTATATTGAAAACTTCAGAACCATTAAAGTTGTGTTCTATGAAGGCTACACTTCTGACTTTTTTTTTTTGCATTATGCTAGACAAATGGTCTTCTGCTATCATAATCTAGTTTTTTAAGTATACTGATTTTATGAAAATGGGCAACAAATAGAATACTTTTTTTTTTTAAATTACAATCCTGTTTAGGTGATCCGCAGGGGCTGGTTGACTATCAACAACATTGGTATTATGAAAGGAGGTTCCAAAGACTACTGGTTTATTCTGACTGCTGAGAGCCTGTCATGGTATAAAGATGATGAGGTAGGTAGTACTATTGGTTTGTTTGGGGGGGGGGGGACGGTCAGTGTTTAAAAATAATAGCAAATTTTCTTTGGGTCAAGATATGGCTGCCTCATTTAAAGTCACCAATCCAAAACCATCTCAATGTCTTTGATGTTCCTTTAATTTTCTTTTAAACTTTTTTTAGGCCTCAGACTAGCCATTAGGTGCCATGCATTTCTATGGTCACCAAACAAACTTATGACAATGGCATCCTCATTAGCCCCATTATATATTTTTTCACATTTTTCTTATTTAAAGTGCTCAGTGCTATTTTTCTTTAGTGTCTCATATAACTTAATTCTTAAAATTATTATAACTTAATTGACTTATCTTAAGTCAGTCTTGTCTCGTACTATCATCGGGAAGTGACCTGTCATTCCGACATGTTTCGCCTTCTGGCTGTTTCAAGAAAAGTCCCCCCTTTTCAAACTTGTTCGCACCATCCCCATCTGTATAATGCTTATTGCCATTTAAAGTCACAGCATGTTCTGACACATCATTTTTCTGGAGCACAGATGCAGTACTGTTTTGATTCTCATTTTAAAAATTGCCTATTCTTATTTTCATCATATGAGGTTTAATAAGGATGGTTTGTCCTGGATATCATCAGTAAATGTGGGAGAACTTGCAGTATTACAATTAGTTTACTAATCTTGAATTTAATTTGACAACAGATTGTTTTTGATGAAAGGGATCTTTTTAGGTCTTCATAGGAACGTAACAGTAATTGTTTCTATAGATGTACGTAGCATATGCAGGTACTTTCTGTCCCTGGTGGTTCACAATCTAAGCTTTTGTATCTGGGGCAAGGAGGGTTAAGTGACATGCCCAGGATCATAGTCTGCTGCATGAACCATTAGGCTGCTACTCCACTGTGAAGTTTCTTAAGACTTTGTGAAAGTATTACATCCATATATGTATATGCATTGATTGCAATACAACAAATAACATACAATTGGAAAAAAATATGACAGGTTAAATTACAATTTCTGGTGGAATTCTGTATGTCATATGTACAAAATGGAACTCACCATTGCAACGCAAAAAGGTTATATGAGTAAATTTCTCCCTCCACCACCCTTCCATACTAGTATCCTGCACCCTTCTCTCCCTTTCCACCTCACTTCCCTCTCCCTCCACCACCCTTCCATACAAGTATCTTGCTCCTTTTTCTCTCCCTCCATCCCAATGCCATGCAGCAAGGTCTTGCGATGACTGCGTCTGCTGGCTCTGCGTCTGCTGGCTGTGCTCCGGAACAAGTAAGTGACGTCGGAGAGGGTGGACGGCAGCCATCAGGAGGTGCAGCAAGGTCCCGCGATGACTGCGGCTGCCAGCCCACACCCTCCAACGTCACTTGCTCATTCTGGAGCAGAGCCGGCAGTTGCAGTCATCGCGGGACCTTCCTGCACCTCTGCATAGCTGCCGGTCCACCCCCTCTGATGTCACTTACTGGTTCTGGAGCAGAACTGGCAGATGCAGTCATTGCGGAACTTTAGTGCACCTTCCCACGGCTGCCGACTGTGCTCCAGAACCAGTAAGTGACATTGGAGGGGGTGAACTGGCAGCCACGGGGAGGTACAGGAAGATCCCACAGCAGAGTGGGGCAGGAAGTTCCGGACCTGGTGTGCCGGCTGTACACCCCCCTGAGGCGAGCACCCAAGGTGGACCTCCCCCCCACCCTTTGTACTCCACTGCTGACTTGACATCATCACACTTTGTCACTCCAAAGTCTCTCTTCTGTTCTGTGCTTTACAGCCTTTCATACCTTGTTGTATTGCACTTCTTTTAGAATTCTAAACCTCATTTTGATGGTGAAATGAATTTTTTTTTTTTTTGCCAGTTCAATTCTTAGCTCAACAGAATTTTTTGGCATTGTAGCTATTTACCATATAGTACTGAATTGTAATATTTTTTATCTAATATTTTATCGGGTCTTTACTGAAGAAAGGGTATACATCTTTGTGTGTTATTAAGAAATGGCAAATTCACTGCAGTCTCAATGAGTTTCTCCAGTTATGGATGGATGGGAAGAATAAATGCTTCTAGGTCCAAGAGGATCAATTTACAGTCCAGTAAGTAATGCTCTTCATACACTGGGTTTTTGTACAAGATAAAGAAAATATTACTAATGCAAAAATAACAAAAAATGGCTATGACTTCACAAAAGGCTCTTGCCAATCAAATCAGAAATTGCAGTTAAAGCAAAATAACCAGATACACATTCTTAGAATCCCTTTGGCCATCTTTTGCCTCCTCAGAGCTACATTGCATTCCTCTTGGTAATACAGCTAGGACTGAATGGACCCCAGGTGGAAAAACAAAGATGGGACCCTAAACACTATATTTCCCAAGGTAGCGAGTCCCCTTCCATGTTCTTTTCAGAGAGCAGGGAGGGATATTGGAAACTGAAGGCTGTTTGGGACAGAGTATATGTGGGTAGATGTAGGAGGCAAGAATGTGTGTGTGTCTTAAGATCTGTTTGTAGGGCAGAGCAGCAACATGTGAAGTGTGGGGGATGTCTAAGAAGGCTTCCTTACACAATGGGTACAGTACAGAACTGGGACATTTTATCTCAGTGCCTGCAACATAACCCTTCTCCAATTGCATGTATATTATGAATTAATAAACTGAGTGGATGTTATTGATTGACCCCTGACGTAGGCGTATATGCCGAAACACAGGCTATATAGGCTATGAGACCTTGTTCTGGTGTATTTTCTTTCTGCCATTTTCTGTCCCTATATGAATATTCAACTTGACTGTCTGGACAGAAGAGGCAGTGCCCCTAAGAAGCTTTCTGTGATGGCATTTTAGAAGGTTTACTGGAGAGACAACCGTCTACTAAAAGATCTTCAGTGCATTGGATAGAGTTTTACAGGCTATATTGGATCATTCAATAAAGGACTAATGCGCTATCCCACTCTCGGTGCTTTTGCTGTTACAAAAGATGTGCTACATTATCTGCATAAAGAAATCCAGATAAACCTAATTACTAAATCAGTAATCCAAATGGTCTCAAAATGATTAATAATGGGGAGAGACAAGATCCCTGTTGAACCCTGCCTGGCCATGTTACAAAAATACTTCTTACATCATTTACTGCCACTTATTCCTTCACAAAAGATCCCAACCAATCGAATACTGTTCCTTGAACACCAATTTACCTATGCCAATGTAACAAAATATATAGATCTAGTACCACTAGTAAACCTCTGTCTTGGCGATCCAAGCTCCTACAGATCTCATCCATCTTGCACTGCAATCAGCACGGTCTAAATCTCACTGGTTATCACTCTGTATCTTAGTTTCCCTTACAGGTTCTTGAACTTCCATATGTGACACTCTTTCCAATATTTGTTGAGAGATTGGCTTTCGTGTATTCTCTTCACTAGCTTTTTTTCTTCCATTTTCATGCAGTTGTCTAAAGAATGTTTTATCTCCTGCTCTTAACGATTAGACAATATAGTCCTCTGCTCAAACTTCTGTCTGCTTTCTTGCCTCCCCTTCCCTTTCTCCTTGTAATTTGACTTATCTGCCTCTTTGTGTGTTTGTATTTCTTGAATATTATTCCTTTTGCTTTCACTGTTCCACTTTTTTACTGAATTGTAGTGGTCTCTTCATTCCTTTCCCTTTATTAGCTGTCCTAGCATATTGATTTTTATGCACTTTCAATGTGTTCTTTTCTTTAAATTGTCTATAGTTCTCTGTAACTTTGAGATCTCCTACCCCTGTTCCCAAATACATACTGTATTTCATTATAGTTTTTGTATAATCTGCCTACCTGTGGGCTTTTGTCACTATTGCCTCATGATGAACTTAGATGAAAGTCCTCCTCATTAAGTTGGCAAGTCTATGAGCAAAAGATTCTCTTACCATTGTTTACATGCGTACCCCTCTTTTCTCAGGAGATCTTCATATCATGATACCAAAGCCCTGTCTTCAACACCAACCATGTAGTCATAGTCCAGATAAATCTGGCCTTAGCCATTCCTTTCCTTTTTTACTAGAAGGTTGGATGAGAACACTATATGGGCCCCATTGTTTCGTACCTGTGCTCCCAGTGTCATCGAGTCCATTCTTATCTGTTAAGGATTATACCTTACAGTGTCATTGGTGCCTATATGGATAAGGGCCTAATAGAGAAGAAACATAGAATAAAAGGCAATATAAAAGAGAACCAGAAATGGAGTCAGGAGAAAATAAGGTCAGAGAGGAATGAGGTTACAAGGCAGAAAAAAAAAGATTGTATTATTGACATTAGATTGTGACTTTTGAACGTTTAAAGCTAAGAGGAAGGTCATTTACCTGGGCAAACAGGCCTGTCTAAAATTGTCATCCGCTCAGTTAAGAGGCTGTGTGATTTTCACAGTTTCCTTATTTTTGGCCAGATTGACAGGAAGTTTTCTCAATGACTTGTGTAAGCTTGGGGGGGGGGATGGGAAATAAAGCATGCATACATGAGATTTTCAAAAGTCTGCCCTCACTGCAGGGAGAACAGGGCTTTAGAATTTGATTTTTTTTTTTGCTAAATATTAGTTACAAGGTCTGTGCATATAAGTACCTGTGGGCTCTATGAAGAATTCCTCCTATATGTTGTATGACTATTTTTTATGTGCTACAGAGTGATTGGAGATGGAAGGGAGTTATTATTAGGCGACCTTTTTAGTACTGTGTGTCCTTCTGTATATCTTCTTGCTAGAAGGATATGGAAGAGCTGGTTTCGGGTAATTTGAATATCCAGGAGAAATTTTACTCTCTGCTGCTGCTTTCTCTCTCTTCCTCCTCCTCCAGAGAAAATGTATTCATGGTCCCTGGAGCAGCCACTTCTGCATCCTCTTGTTTCCACTGGACAAAGGAAGCCATGTACTAGTGCAGTGTTTCTCAACTTGGTCTTGGAGTACCCCCTTGCCAGTCAGGTTTTCAGGATATCCACATTGAATTTGCATAAACTTAATTTGCATACACTGCCTCCATTATATGCAAGTGCCTTTCATGCATATTCATTGTGGATATCTTGAAAACCTGACTGGCAAGGGGGTACTCCGGGACCGAGTTGAGAAACACAGTCCTAGTGGGTGTCACTCCAGGGACTTTGAACATATGCCAACAGCAACTATGCTTCAAGACTATTCTTGCACCCTTTCATAGCTGCAGCTTGAGGTGCAAGGAGAGGGTGGGAAGGATGGAGATTGAAGAGCACTGGAGTACACCATAGAAAGGTCTGCGAAGAACAAAGGTGGCGTATATGGATAGGGCATGTTGACAGAGCATGTAGAATTTCCTTAATATTGAAACCTTCCATATTTTGAGGCCTTATTGGTAAACCCTCTTAGGGGAGATTTCCCTAGATCACCCAAAAATAGAGTGACTATGTAGTGGCTTGTCAAGGAAGACATACTGAGCAAGTTCTGATTTTACCCCAAGAAATATGTGGAAATGTTTAGGGAGATCAAAACTTACTACTTCATATATACAAAAGAACTGGTTCAATTTGTTCTTTTGATAGGGACCTGTGTAGCTATTCTATATATAAACTGCTCACTTGCTGCGCTCACTACTAGTATTTTGGGAAGAAATGTTCTGGAAATGCATGCCAAAAAGTGGACAGCTTTTAGTGTGAAGCATATTATAATTGCAGCACCCAGGCATAAGATCTCGCCATATATACCTTCTACCTATGCTAACAGTGCAAAATATATGATAAAATTCCTGCTGATGTTGAGAAGGAACGAATCTATCAAAAGAAGGCAATTTTCGAACCAGATGCTTGATATAGCAGGAGATATAGAAATTGTAATTTAGTGGAAGGGATTTTGTTTTTTGTTGGTTTATTTTATAACCGGAGAAGGTGGAGAACTCCGCAATGGTATTCCGAATCACTGGAATTGATTTATCAGGACTGGAGACATATAAAAGGATGGGAAGGGGTAAAACGCGGACCTTACGGACTTCGCCGATCTAAAACCCCACGTCCTTAAAAATCCGAGGCCCGTGCATTGACAAGTCCGCCTTCGCTCTCCCTGCAGCTCAGCTCAGGCCTCCGGCTCCCTCGCGGACCTCACGTATCTGAACTGAACGTCACATCTTTAAAAATCCGAGGTCCGCGCCACTTTTGAGGTCCGTGCCACTTTTAGTCTCTGGCTCTATGACAATTTAACTCTGACGGATCCTAAGGCTTTTCGCTCCCTAAGCTAGGATCCGTCAGAGTTAAATTGTCATAGAGCTCTGTCAGAGCCAGACTAAAAGTGGCACGGACCTCAAAAGTGGCGCGGACCTCGGATTTTTAAGGACGTGCGGTTTTAGAGCCGCGAGGTCCGCGTTTTACCCCCTTCCCTAAAAGGACATCATCTGCATAAGCAGATCATTTGATGTCCAGTTTTATATTCTCTTGTATGGACATCCAGCCGCAGCAATCTTTTTGTATTCCAAGGCTGATGATGGCCCTTCAGAGTGGTAATTCTCAAGTCCTAAGAATGGTCTGTTCCATACATATAAGTTGTTAGGGCTCCTTTCACTAAGCTGCGCTAGTGTTTTTAGCGTGCACTGCCCCCCGCGCTACACGGAAAAACTAATGCCATCTCAATGGAGGTGTTAGCGTCTAAGCCTGAGCTAAAACCGCTAGCACAGCTTAGTAAAAGGAGCCCTTAGTCAGTATGTGCAATAAACTGACCCACTTAACCAAGTTAGTGCATTTCTTGAGTGTACAAAGTAAAAATCCATTCTCCACTAAGTGAGCTGGCACAGTCAGGCAAAGAGTACTCTAGAAAGCAGAGTGAAAGAAATGGGTTTTATTGTATTGGCATCATTTGTTGTACTCTGGGGAGGGTTCAGTTTTTTTCCAACCAAATAATTATAGTACGAATTAAAATACATATGACTTCTGGTGTTAAACCAACAGACTGTGATCGGATGATGGTTTTTGTTTGCTGCTGTTGCGGTGTAAGTCTTGGTGGAGATATTTTAAGAGCTGTTCCCTTATTCGCTGGCTGTCACTCTAGGCTGGGTTGTCATGTGACTGCCTGTCTGTGCCTGCTGTACAGGTGAGAGGATGT
The DNA here is from genome assembly GCF_902459505.1 of Geotrypetes seraphini. Lineage (NCBI taxonomy): Eukaryota > Metazoa > Chordata > Amphibia > Gymnophiona > Dermophiidae > Geotrypetes > Geotrypetes seraphini. The sequence continues at coordinate 128,097,332 of NC_047093.1, forward strand.
TCTGCACAGCAAGTGTAGACAGGCAGACACATGACAACTCCGTCCAGCCAAGCCCTTGGTTCCTTCAGGCCTCGGTCAGTGCAGAGGGTGGTGAGTTATGGACGTGATGGGGAAGAAGAAAACACAATAGAATTCATCTTTTAAACATTTGAGCAACTGTGGAACAAGTAGGGCATTTGACTTTATTCTGAAAAAGTGTTTGTACATGTGTTTAAGCTTTATGTTCCAGCAACATCTAGTAAAGAAAGAAACAATGGGGAAAAAGACAAGATTATTTGGAAATCTAAACCATACAACAGTTTGTCCAAACAGTGCGTAGCAATTGAAACAGATGTCTTTCCTCTCATGTTACATAATCACATAGTCTAATTTTGCAAACCAAGATAAAAGATGTTTATATGCTTGTCAAAAGTTGATAATTACTATAAATTTCTATTTATGTAAAGCAAAAAGCATTCTGTACTGGCAGACACATTTGTCTCGAGTGAAAAGAAATCAGATTTATGCAAAAAAAAAAAAATTTTTTGGGAGGGAGCTGCTTTTTAAAAATCTGTTTTGAAGTATATTTTAAGGGTTTAAGCTTCTGCTCCCTGGGCTAGCAGCAGGAATGGTATGCAATCCTTAGGAGGAAACACAGATGGCTTGGAGCAGCTTTAAACATGGCTATTTAGAAAGTTACATCCTGATCTGTTAGCCATAACAGAGGAAATAGCAGAAAGTTCTGGAGGACAAGAAGAGCTTGATAGGACTTAAGGAGAGAGGATACACTTGATGATTCCTTAAAGTGAAACCAAGGCTAGTCGATAACTCCTTAATGAGTGACGGATATCAAAGGATTAATTAAAGAAACACTAGAGGGGAAGGTAGAGGAAAGAAATGTTGAGCTATGGAATGTCTAGGACAGGGGTGTCCAATGTCGGTCCTCGAGGGCCACAGTCCAGTCGGGTTTTCAGGATTTCCCCAATGAATATGCATGAGATCTATGTGCATGCACAGCTTTCAATGCATATTCATTGGGGAAATCCTGAAAACCCGACTGGACTGCGGCCCTCGAGGACCGACATTGGACACCCCTGGTCTAGGATGTTACTCACCCATGCCAATATTCAGCTGATGTACATTGAAGAGAGCTTTCTAGATATTGCTTCTAAATCAAGTTCCCATGAGTTTGTGTTTCCATTAGATTTTACAGTGGCGATCATAATCGCATCAGTCAGTTTGAGATGAAGGTAACTGGAATGCTAGGTTTGCTTCGGAAAGGGAAGAGCTGATTTCATTGATGCCATAGTATAACTCAATAAACGAGCTAGATATTAGTATTGTACAGGTCTGATTTTTGAGGGCCGTGCATTTTCAAAGTTTCATATTTAGCTACCTTTACTGAAAGGAATAAGGCACTCCCCCTTTGAATTGTTTTCTTTTTAATAAAATTATAGGTGGTCTACTAGATGGGGGGAACGGGGGTAGAGTTGGAACCAGCCTCAAGTTGGGAGAAACCCAGAGGGGAGAAAGGTGAGCTTTTTGCTCTGAGAAAAAAATTCTATGCTCTTTAAAAATAAACTTGGCTGTTTTACCCAGTTGTCTGTCAATTCTGGGGAATTTATATTCAAGCTTTACTGGGGTTTTTTCCCCCATTTATAATGAGTGTCTCAGTGCGGAGGTAGTTGTCCAGTCAGACAGGAACAGTTTTCCTTTGTACTGAGTTCCGTTTTTAACATTAGATTAATCGATATCTTCAGATATTTGATGCAGTATTTTATAACCATTCTTTTTAGAGAACATTGCAAATGCAGGGAAAACAGGGCCCTGACTTCATCAGGCAATGTTGATTAACAGCCTTGATTTTTTTTGTTTACTTATTGGGATTTATTTACCACTTTTTTAAAGAAATTCATCAAAGATGAACATACGTAATTTAACTTTATTTAAAAAGTTATATTTGTTTGTTTTGTCTGTATTTACAGAATTGGAAAGGGGGTCAAAATAAATGTACCAGTGACTTAAAGCTAATACGCTTTTTTCATGAAATCTTCAGATTTTGTCTTTTGTAAAATGGGCTACTAGATGCCAATAGGCTGACTCACTTTGCTGCAAAGGAGTGAACTGGCCCAAAAGTGTGATGGTGATCAGAATAAGACAAGTAAAAAAATAATTAATAAATTAAAACCAGCTGGAATCAAAGATAGAACAGAGAAGTTTTCTGCATTCTTTTTTGAAGCGTTAAAAAAATGACCTCTAACAGGAAATGTCACATCGGTGTTACATATCCATATTGAATCTGTTTTTTCCTAAACTTTCTCAATTTCTTTTTCAGCACAGTTATATCAAAATCCAGAGCAAATAAACCAGTGAATTGCCTACAAGAACGTACAGCCCAGCTACTTAAAACTTTAGATTCTGAAATGCAATTTAATTTTTTTTAACATAGGATGCATTTCTTCTGGTACAACTGTACTGCTCTTAAGAGAATCTTTTCTGGTTTTCTCTAAAAATAGTTCCTGCTATGGCAACATTCTGCTTAGGTTCATCTTAATTAGGCTCTGGGATATTTTTTTTAGGATGTGTTCACATTTATTTTGAAAGTAGGTTTACTAATTTTCAGTGAATATTGGCTTTGTTTTCCATTTTCCAAACTTTGAATTTCTGGATTTCTAAAATATGTTTCGTGTATTAAAGTAAGTTTAATTTTCATTTCATAGATGTGAACAAATCAAGAAAAGGGAAGAAGCTAGTGGTTATTTGGCTCCATATGGGCACTCTAAATGCACAGTCGCATAGTCTGCTTTTATCGTTCAGTGTCAAGCCTTATAAAAATCTTTAAGATTAAATTAATCTCCCAATACTTTCTCTATAGGGTGATGGTTCTGCTTGGTTATTGGGCATCTAGCATTGTTTTAGAGATTGAAATTCAATTAACCAGTAGTTTCCACCCAACATATGTAAAAGTATGAAAACTATTTGACTCTACAGTCCCATGGTGCTTCTTAAAGTACCGGTAAATGTTAAACAACAAAGGTATATAATTTTTTTTTTTTTTGGGGGGGGGGGGGAAAGAAGGCAGAGAGCATCATTACAAGCTACACAATCTCCCACCATGGATGAAACCATTGAGTATTGCATAGTGGAAGGTAAGCATGACGCTTACAATCTATTTTTATAGAGTATTTAAGTGGCTGCTACTACTGGAATTGAACTGACAATACTTTCCGTCTTTCCAAATTCCGGTTCTGCGCTGACTACAGTCTCCTTCCATTCTTCAGGAATTCCTGCCAAAGGGGTCTTCCTATGTACCTTCAACCTCCCAGGCTAAAAATAACCTTAAAGAGAATGCTTGGGAAGTCTGGGTTACTTCCTTTTGGGAAAAAAAAAAAAAAGTCACCTAATGTAAGGCTGACTATGAGGGATTAATTGGGAGGGCAAAGTGATGAGACCACATCAGTTCCCTTCCTTTTCCTTTGCTTATTTTTGCTGGTTGTATTAAATGGTTTAGCTTACTAACTCATTGACTAGTTTTAGTCCCAGTCATATATTTCTATGCAGCAACCAGGAGCCATAACAGCATATTCTGCAAAAGATTGTAGGAAAAGAGAAAACATATATGCCTGGTAATCTGTTTTGATTAGTATTCCCTTGTCTGATCAAAAATAGCTGTATGCCAGAGTAGGACTTCCATAGAGTTATCTAATAATAGGAGGAGTGTGTGGCGCAGTGGTTTGCGCTACAGCCTCAGCACCCTGGGGTTGTGGGTTCAAATCCCACGCTGCTCCTTGTGACCCTGGGCAAGTCACTCAGTCCTCCATAGCCCCAGGTACGTTAGCTAGATTGTGAGCCCACCGGGACAGAGAGGGAAAATGCTTGAGTACCTGATTGTAAAACCGCTTAGATAACCTTGATAGGCGGTATAGAAAAACCTAATAAACTTGAAACTTGATGTGACTGCACACAAAACCACTCATACACTACTGCTGAAAATTTAAGAAAATGGAATATTTTTCCATCCCACATCATACTTTCAGAATGATAAATGTTAGTCCCATGAGAGATTCATGAACAAGTATCTAAAAAATGCCAGACCTGCAGTGCTGATGCTAAATGGATTTCTTAAAGTACATTCAGCCCAGTGAGAGAGCAAGTTGTGGTCCCTCAGAAGGGGATTTTAGTGGTCAGAAAGAATATCTGTAAAATGGGAGGGGAGGCATGTGAACAGGAAAATAATTAATGATTTGAAAGTTCTCAGACTCATTAAAGCCCTACAAAATGAGTCTGCTATAAACTGATATGTTTGAAAGTGCTGTTCTCTTGTCTCTGAGCTCTACCAAAGCAGGGGTGTCCAACCTCAGCCTTCACCAGGTCAGGTTTTCCCAAATGAATATGCACGAGATCTATTTGTATGCAGTGGAAGCAATGCATACAAATAGATCTCTTGCAAATTCATTGAGGAAATCCTGAAAGCCCAACTGGATTGTGGCCCTCGAGGACCGACGGACAACCCTGCTCTAAAGGTTCATCTATAGCCCCTCTCCCCCCAAATTCATCTTACTGCCTTTCAGATAGTGAGTATATTGCTTGCAGGGATAACTCCAGCACTGGAGAGAGCCTTCCAAGAAACCAGAAACAAAGAATCCCAAGTGCAGAGGGCAAAATAATTGCAACTAATATATCATAAAGCACAGCTTCAGGAACACATGCTAGGATTACTTTGTGCTTTTTGGATCACGAGTGATCTCTTTTGAATTGTGCTATGGGGGGCTACTAGGGATGACAGAATAGCGTCTTTCTGTAACAATACTCGCTGGCACTGAAGTGGTATCGGATGTCAATGCAGACTTTCTGTATGAGTTCCATGGGGGCTTCATTCGGATGGAGGCTTTTGTAGAGCCCATCCACATCCCCTCTGCCTTTTCCTTCAATTCCCTCCCTTAAGTCAGCAGGAAATTTGCCAAAGCAAACTTCTGCATTCATTTATTCCACTTTAATTAGTGGGATTCAAGACAAAGTAACGTATACTTCTAAAAAAAAAAAGGAGGGAATAAGAGTAGGAGCCATAACAATGAAGGAAAAAAGTAAATAAAAGAGTTCAGCTAACATGATCAGACTGATCTTGCTTTTTGCACGGAAGAGTTCTTTGACACCTTAAGGAACTCTCTTCCATTTCAGACTAATTTCCTTAGTCTCTCCCTCCCTTTGTTCTGCCTCTCTTTGCCAAGGAAAACACTTAACAGCTGGAATTGATAGAGCCCGTCAGAGATGGACCAGCATCCTGGACCTATTTTACTGATTTGCTTTACTGTCATGAATTGGATAAGAAAGAAAGCAAAATGTTTGCTTCTTATAAATCCAATTTTACTTTAAAATAAATTTGCTACTCGAATGCAGAGTACAGTTTTAAAGGGAACTTGGTAGAGGAAAAGTTTAGCTTGATCTTTAAACTGTGCGGGCACAAATCTGTTCAAAAATCTTCAATACCTCCATCTTGTTATGACAAATCCACAATCTCTGCTTTTTATTTTTAAACTAATCCATTCTTTCAATGAAAGCTGCTTTGCTTAAGTTCTTGTGGAAAACAGCTAAGTTTGAAATATGTGTTTCAAATTTGAATTACGCTGTGGTTTTGTTATGACTTAGCTGTGTCTCTCTCACGCACATGCTTTAAGTTAATGCTTGCATACCTCTCTCTCTCTGATTCAGAAAAGGGAGGGGTTCACCTAGATGTGCCAGATCTTGGACCAGGTGTTTTCTTAAAGTAGGCCTTACCAGGCGTGTCTTTCTCCAGATTGTTCCGAAGTTCACTGGTTCCAGAGGGTTACTTCAGTGATGGTTATTTCCCTATTGTGCAAAACCTGTGGAAAGAAATATTGCACGTGAGAGCTGTACAGGAGCAGTTGCAGTTGGGCTCCACGTTGGCGGCAGCAGCAGCTTGCATCCATAGACCATGCTGTTGCTTTCCCATGCCCAGTCTAACCAATGTGCAGACTACTGTACAACAGCATTGTCCTGAACAGGTAGTCTGAACACTGGGGCGACGGGGCAGGATCTTCAGGCACCCGGCTTGTTTGTTTTAAATCCTCTTGGACATCGGAGGGAGGGGGAGAAATTCCCTCCATCGTCTGGGTCTTCGACTCCGCTTTGCCTTGGATTCTGCTAGTTCTGAAACACACACACACACAGTGAAGTGCTCTGATTCCCAGTCTTGACGTGGCACATTTGCTGCAGACTGGGATCTGGCAATGAATTTAGGACCAGGAAAAGGGGGTGGGCTGGGTTTGAGAGCCCATATATGGGATGATGTCACCCTGGGGAGGTTTGGGTATGCACTGTGCCGCTGGAGAGACCGCTAGAAATGCCTCCTTTCAGACATGGGTCTGTGTATAAAATGGTACCAGATGTTTTAGTGTAATGGTAAGCAGTCATTTCATCTTCAGGCCAGCTTTTTTTTCAGCTGGGCAGGAAGTGGGCCCCAGTATGGAAAAGCTGTAAAAACGAAGTCAAGATGTGGAGTCTGACTGAAGCCAACTGCAAGGGAGTTAATGGGGGAAGAAAAAGGAGCTGGTTTTCAGTTGAAAATAGCCCTCAAGAAAGGGGGAAAAGCACCTGTAACAAAATACCCTCTTAATGCCCTACACAAGTAATTTTGGGGCTGCCCGACGTCTCAATATTGTAGTGTAAAGAAGGAAGAAAGTTTATTCTTCCTCTCCCCTTTTCCTTCCCTCCAGCTCCTCTCTCAAAACTGTCAGCAGCAGGCAGGCTGCTCCTCTAGAGTTCAGCTGTAATTAGAGGCACTTCCTGAAAGTGAAGCCTCCATGACAAAGTTTAGAGAAATGGGGTTTTTGTCATAGCTTCTACATGAGTAATTTTTTCCATATGGGTCTTTTCTTTTTCCCTTCAGCTATTTTGGTTAACTGAATTTTTGCAAAAGCACTTTAGAGAACCTTAAGAGATGATGATTTGAGCATTCATGGTTTAGAAAAAAAACAAACAAACTTATTCCTGTTGTCATAAAAAGTAGCTTCTGGTAGATCAACACTATTTTGCTTCGTGATGGTATTGTGTTGGGGTTTGTTTGGTTTTTGTTTTTATTGGTGACCTGAACAGAATCTGTTTCTTTCATTTGCTTTTCTTAATGGTGCTGGCTGGAATCAATGCTGCTCCATTTTTCTTCTGTGATCATTACCAGATCCTTTTAAATTTGTCAAGACTATTCAATTGGCTACCATTGTTCTCCTGCTGGTACGTGAATTTTGGGACACCATCGTCCGGGGAGTTTCCCAGCTTCATAAGCAATTCTACTTTTAGATGCTCAGTGTACAAGTAGATACATTTCAGCTCACCGTGTAGTGAAATGCGGGATTAGTTAATTTGTGTTCATTATGACCTTTGAAGCCTTGTGTTCTGCTTTTTTTGTGGACTCTCTCCATTGCTTCCAGCACTTAAAAACCCACTGATATGAGGAAATCTTCAACAAAAAGCAGATCTACTACAAAAGTCCTTAAAAATGTTAAACAGAGCTCTAGAAAGATATGAGGAGTTTTAACATGTGAGCACGTCCTTTGTGGGCTGAATGAGTACTTGAACAACAGGGCGAGACATACAGCTAATACCACGAGAAAGCTGAGTAAGAAAGGAAACGTATGCAGCAGATCTTGGACACATAGCAGCAGCCAGGAAATGACAGGATAAGCAGAATGTAATTGGTTCCTCTCACACAGGCACTCTGAACCAGCCTACAAAAAGCTAGGGCAAAGAGCATACTGTCAGCACTTCTTTGTTCATGGAGACTGAAGAGGTATGAGTTGGTGAGCCAGTTAAAGTTTCAGAATATCCAGGATAGAGAATGACAAGGTGACAAAATTCATCACCGTTCCCGTCCCCCTGGATAACCACGGGAAACCACCTTCATGTCATTCTTTAAGGAGAGAGGAAAGAATCAGAGTATAATTAGGCACAACCACTGACCCGCAAGCTTTGCTTTGAAGAATGCTGGTGTAGAAGGACTGAGGTTGAAATAGACACTAGAATATGACATGGGATTATTTCTCGCGGTTATCCGCGGGGACGGGAACGGTGATGAATTTTGTCACCATGTCATTCTCTAATCCAGGATGCATCTATTCTATATGAACCTTACGTGAATACACCAGAGATTCACTGTATGTAAATATCCTGAAACCCAGACTAGTTAGGTAAATTTCCAGGTTAGAGAGCTGTATGAGAATGAGGATTGCTGGCATCCTGAGAGGACAGAAGTTGCTCCAGGGGTGTAGATAAAATCTCTGGTGATGCCAGAGTGAGGCTTGAAATGAACTGAGAGAAGCAATTGGAAAGCCAAAATGAGGAGTGCCCAGAGAGGCAGCCGGAATACTAGACTGAGGCTTAGAATTAGTTGAATAGTGACTATCATGAAAAAAAAAACCACAGGAGGTTGTTGGAGTCGGGACGAAACGGAGGGCTGCAAGCAAGAAAATAATAGCATTGATTTCTGCAGGTACAGGTGGGGATGGAGGTGGTTAGTTGCAGAGATGGGTAGGGATTCCATGGATCTTATTTGGTAAGGATGGATATAGGTTAGATTCCAGTAGGGATGGGCAGAGATGGGTGAAATTTCTGTCTCTGTACAACTCACTTTTCTCTGAGGACAAGCAATACAATACGATCTTGATTTGTATACCACCAATACCTCCATGAAGTTCACAGCAGTTTATATAAGTAATTATGGTGATACAAATTAAAAACAAGTATTACAATATTTAGGATTAGTAACAAATTTTTGAAATAGCAGGCACAATGTTCTCCACATAGGATATCATCCACATAGGGTTACCATATTTGTGAAGTCAAAAAAGAGGACATGTGACCCCAACCCTGCCCCGCCTCCCACTAGTCTTGCCTCTGCCCCCCTCTCCCACCTTTCACCAGTCTCGCTCATGACCTGCCCCACCTTTTGCCCATTTCCTTAGACCCCTTTCCCATCTTCTGAACCCTTAGAGTGCTTCACTCTTTCCCTCCCCACTCAGGTGCTTCTCCCTCCAACTAACTATGGGTACTTTTCCTTCCCTCTCTACAACCCCCCTGGGTGCTTCTTCCTCCCTCCCTATGGGTACTTTTCTCTCTACAACCCCCTCTCCTATGTGTTCTCCCTCTCTCTCTCTAACTCCCCTCCCACATGTGCTTCTTTCTTTATTTTCTCTGCCTCCCTCCAACCCCCCTTCCCCCATAGGACAGTGCTTCTCTCTCTCCCCTGTCTCCCACCTACCTCCTTGCCGAAATTGAATCTTTGGGCCAGCCAAAAGCAACAGTGAGGTGAACCTGCTGCCATCAGCTTGCCCTGGAAACCTTCTCTTTGGAGTGACTTCCTGTTCCCAAATAGACGGAACGCTCCAGAGAGAAGGCTTCTGGGGTAGGCTGGTGGCAGCAGGCTCATCTCACTGCTGCTGCCGGCCAGCCCAAAGATTCAATTTCAGCTGAGCCTGAAGGTAGGTGGGGGACAGGGCAGAAATGTTAGGTCTCTAAACACTTTCTCCCTGGACAGGGGAGAAAGCTATTCGGATACCCGGATAGTCTAAAAAGAGGACATGTCTGGGTAAATCCGGAAGTCTGGTAATGCTATATTCACAGAACCTGTATGGATACTGCCAAGTGCATAGTCACTTTAAATCTTTAGGTAGTGCCCATACTGTGTGCCTGCAGGTGCCTTCCTGCCCGATGTCGGTTCATGGGACCATCAGTTCTTAGTTTTCCACAGGGTCAAAAAGCTGTGTATTCAATTTCTCTTAAGTAGTTTTTGTGCTTTCCTGATATGAGGGGTTTTTTTTTTGTCATATTCTTCATAATTGTTCTTTTTCATTTTTTTTGCATTTCCATGGACTTTGGTTCAGTTTGGTCAATTTTTTTTATTTTTGGCCTGTGGGCCACTTTAAGGCCTTTTTTTGACTTGGGGAGCATCAGTATTTTTTTAATATACTATTTACTCAACCTTCCTGAGCCATCAAGCCTTTAGATTTCGCTTCAGCCATTTTCCCTCCATATCAAAGGGGGTGCTGAGCACTTCAAGAAATATACTCAATGTAATCAGACGGTTTCGAGCTCTGACTCCCCCATAATCAGTGTGTTTGGTGTCTTGATCATTGGGACATTCATTGTGAACTCTGTCTGCATATGCAAAAGAGGTTGCTAAAAGCCTGACAAATCCAGTAAGATAAAATGTTATTGCTTCGGCATTGACGTACAACATGACAGAGGGTTCGGAACCAGATGCTCGCCTTACATTGGCATCGCTATCAACACTATGTACACTTACACCAAATAAAGAGCATCAAACATTGGGCTTTCTGCAGAGACAGGACTTTGTCCATGCCTTGCCCATGGGAGGAGGCATCACATAAGAATGCTAAGAAGCGCAAACATTCCTCCCCTTCTAGGCACGGCATGGCGTCATCACAGACATCCACCTCTGATGCATAGTAAGTGTTGACATACCATGGAATGCTCTCCACTGTTGCAGATCATCTCCTCCCAGGCATGCCTCTATATTGAGGTCTTCCATGCCCAGACAACATGCACGCAGACTTCTTCCATGCTGATATCTTTTCCAGTACAGACTCCAACTCTGCAGGAGGCAATCCTGTCTTTTCTTAAATAAGAACTTTCGGGACTACTGCAGATGCAGTCAACACAGGCTCTAAAGATGTTAATGCCTGCCTCAGCCCAGCCTGAGAATATGGCCAGGCATTGATTGAGGACAAAGTCATATACCCCTGCTTGATCTGCTCAATGTTGAGCATCAGGGTCAGCAAGGACTCGTTTCACTCGTGCATGAGGTGAAGGAAGCTATTAGAGCTAAAAGAGAAACCTTCAGAAAGTGAATGGGGATCTGACTGAAAATAATTTTAAACAACACAAGGAATGTCAAGTCAAATGCAAGGCACTAATAAGGAAGGGAAAGAGAGACCTTGAAAAGAAGATTGTGCTAGAAACAAAAATACACAGTAAAACTTTTTTTAGGTATAATAAAAGCAAAAAACTGGGAAGAGAATGAGTTGGACCACTAGACGACTGAGGGATAAAAGGGGCTTTCAGGGAAGACAAGGCCATAGCAGAGAGATTAAATTAATTCCATGCTTCAGTCTTCACCAAGGAAGATGTGGGGGAGTTACCGGTGCCAGAAATGGTAGAAACTCAAACAAATCTCTGAAACACTAGAAGATGTAATGGGTCAGTTTAACAAATTGAACAATAGCAAATTGTCTGGATTGGTAGCATGAAATATTGCTATACCTTGGGTTTTAGCAGATAGTAGTGACCTGGATTGGCCACCGTGAGAACGGGCTACTGGGCTTGATGGACCATTGGTCTGACCCAGTAAGGCTATTCTTATGTTCTTAACTTGAGGACTATCTCCCAAATATAACTCTGTACAATGCAAAACTCATTTTTCCCTGTTTTCCGTTGAATTCAAGGTATTTGCCCCCAATTATTTCGTCTCTCTCTTGAATTTATGGGGAGTTGGTTTCCCTTGGTATAGGCCAGTGGTTCCCAACCCTGTCCTGGAGGAACACCAGGCCAATTGGGTTTTCAGGCTAGCCCTAATGAATATGCATGAAGCAAATTTGCATGCCTATCACTTCCATCATATGCAAATCTCTCTCATGCATATTCATTAGGGCTAGCCTGAAAACCCGATTGGCCTGGTGTTCCTCCAGGACAGGGTTGGGAATCACTGGTATAGGCAATAACTAGAGTCCCCCTATTCTGATCAAGCTCTTTTTCATTTATGTCCTCATATTTATTTGGGCCCACAAGCTTTATTCACTTTCATAGACTAATCCTCTATTTCCTTCCAAATGTCTTTCTGTTCATCCTTCAGTGCATGATTTGCATAAGTTGTTACCCAATCCCCGATGCAAACACTTAGCCATGTAACCATTATGACTGGATACAATTCTTCTGCAGCACAGATAGATGGCAGTCAAAACTCCACTCATTTAGCAGATAAATGCTGATTTTAAACAAACTATATATAAACATTTCTTCTTTTCAAGTTATTGTCAGAAACCCACCCATATGGGGGGTTTCATTAATAAATTCAGCAAAGATCTTATGTTGCTAATTGTGGAGAGTACATAAAACATTCTATTCAGGAAATTGATCCATCTTTAAACCTAGGGAATGACACGATGCCAAAATTCATCACCATTCTTGTCCCCATGGATAACCGTGGGAAACAATCTCATGTCATTCTTTAGTGTCTATCTCAACCTCAGTCCTTCTACCCCAGCATTCTTCAATGCAAGACTTGAGGGTCAATGGCTGTGCCCATTTATACTTTGATTCTTCCCTCTCTCCTTAAAGAATGACATGGAGATGGTTTCCCGCAGTTATCCGCAGAGACGGGAATGGTGATGAATTTTGTCACCGTGTCATTCTCTATTTAAAACAAAGTTCATTATCAGAGGATTATGATAAAAACATTTGGAGCTTATTAGGAATCTGAAATCTTTTAGAGAATTGTTGCATAGGATGAAGATAAAAGAAATAGAAGAGAGATGACCATGATGACTATCAGACTAATAATGTATATACAGTACACGAATGAATAGGGATAGGATGGCAACTGATTCAAGACAGACAGTATTTGATTATTTCTCAGGGGACACTGATTCCAGTGGAGAGGATCGTAAAATAAGACAACATGTACACCATGAACATGTGGCCCAGGAATGCCCTTTTTAATGAGTCAGAGGCCCAGGGGTTGAAACAGAGGCAACAAACAGATCAAGCAGTACGAATTACAGAACCGAGATCTGATAACTTGGATGCATATGCAAGTAAATCAGTTGTAGTGACCATTGCCAGTTGTAGTTTATTGTGTTCCCAATTTGAATTATTACAACTGAGATTGAGCTCTGGTTTTATATGATCCATTTAAGTCGAAAATTGCAATTAAGAAATTCATTTGTAAGCCATAGTTGAAGGTTTATTTTCAATAGGTTGATTTAGCTTCTGAACCCATGGATGGTTCTGTTTTGCAAATCTAATTGGATACCTTCAGGCCTTTGTGATACTGCTATTCAGATTTTTTACAGCCTTATCATGAGGGATTTGTCAATATTGGAGAAAAAGGTTTTGAGAGTACAATCTTTCTCCCACTGAGAGAGCGGCAATATTTCAACTGTGAGAAAATAAACAGCTTCTAGTTTTGAAAGCAGATAAAGGAGGAGCAGGCACTGTACAATCTAAGAATGCCTATTGGAAGTATTTGAGCAGTTGACTGATAGATCTACTGTCCTTTATAGATTTGTTTCCTGAGCTTCAACAAAACATTTTAAATATAGTGAGTAAAGCGCTTCTTGCCAATGTAATTACATCTAAAGAAATGTAAACCCAAGACACTAGAGGGGCATAATAAAAATACATCTAAGTCCCCTTTTGGCCTAAGTCACTAGACGCTGAAAGTAGGCAGCAGGGAAATGTCCATTCTAAAAAAAAAAGTCCAAAATGAGGTGGGGGGGGGGTTTTAGAATGGCCTACCTCCACGTGTATCAATCTACTCGCCCAGACTGCCACTATGTCTGATCCTACAACACATTCCTGACCAAAAAATTGCCCAAGTCCCAAATGCCAAAAACCAGACCTTTTAGGCAAAGGAGGACCAGTCCTTTGCCTAAAAGCAGGATTCTGTAACTTGCATCGGTCATAGACAACGCCGGTTACAGAATCCTGTAACTGGCCCCCCATGATCGCGGCATGATAGATGCCTAATCTCGCCTGCCGGGATCCCCCCCCCAACCTCCCCGGTTGGAGGGATGCCCAATCTCTCCTGCCAACACTCCCCAAACAGCTGGCAGGAGGGATCCCAGGCCCTCCTGTCGACAAACACTTCCCTACAAAACCGCAAACCGGCAGGAAGGATCCCAAGCCTTCCTGCCGGCAAACACCCCCCTCCCCCACCAAAACCGCAAACCAGCAGGAGGGATCCCAAGACACATTACACTTTGACAATCTCTGCAGTGGTGGATGAGTTCTTCCTTGATTTCACACACCTCCACATCAGAAGGTCTGACCAAGCACTTGTCCTCCTATGCTAGCGAGGTTTATCTGGACAGTCCTCGCACTCAAATTTACTGGTCTACTAGAGCCAGTTTTTCTATCTATCTCTTTTGGAACTCAGAGCGATCTACGATGCTCTCAATATATTTCAGCACATTATGACTAACTACATCCTCCTAACCCCCACGGACGTTCAGGTTGCAGTGTAGTACATAAACAAGCAAGGATGCAGGGGTTCTCCCCTTTGTCAGGAGCATACATTCAAGAGAAGCAACATTCTCTCACAGATGGATTCAGCAGGTTTCTTCAGCCACACGAGTGGATACTCAATTCTGCAGTTCTGCATCACATATTCTCTCTTTGGGGGACTCCTCAGATAGACCTATTTGCATCCCCCCCATCACAAGATGCCTCAATTTTGTTCCAGGCAGTATTCTCCCCAACGCCTGGAACCTGATGTTTTTCTTCTGGATTGGACACCAAGTTTTTTTATGCGTTTCCTCTAATCCCTCTCATCTTCAAGATACTTGTCAAGCTCAATCAGGAATTGGCTGCGATGATTCTGTTTCCCCTCGGTGGCCCAGGCATCCTTGGTTCTCCCTTATACCTCAGCTCGGTATCAAGGAACCATTGCCTCTTCTGACTTTTTCATCTCTTCTAATAAAGTGACAGATCTCTTCTGCTTCTGAATCTACAGGCTTTACACCTGACAGTTTGGTACCTCTCAGGTTGACATGGACTGAGTTTTATCTTTCTCATCCTGTCAGACATATTTTAGAAGTGTCATGAAAACCATCTATGCAGCAGTGTTACCAGCAGAAATGGACGCGGTTTTCCTCTTAGTGTACTTTTCATTGTCATGATGCTCTATCCCTCTCTATATCTTCATTATTGGATTTCTTCTACATTTATCCAATTTAGGTCTCAAGACCACTTTGATTCGAGTTCATCTCAATGCTATCAATGCTTTTCACAGCCCCATCTAACTGCTCATCCTGTTGTGTCCAGATTCATTAACAGATCTTTTTAAGGTCAAACCACTTCTCAAACCACCTCCAGTAGTTTGGGATCTCAATGTTGTTTTCTCTAGACTTATAAGTCTTCTTTTGAACCAATGTCCTTGGCTTATCTGAAATACCTCACTTGGACAGTGGTTTTTTCTCATCTCTCTTTCCTCTGTTTGAGGAATGAGTGAACTTCAAGCACTGGTGGCGGTTCCATCGTTCACAGTGTTTCATCATGACAAAGTTGTGCTTCACACTAAAGAATGACATGAGGAAAAAATTCCGGTTGCATCAAAGGAGAAGCTTCTGCTCACAGACACACATGACTTCAGGTAGGCTCCGACGGCATGAACAAATTACTCTTTAAAGTTAAAATGCGCCACGAGGTAAGGGGGAGTGAGGCAGGGCGATAGATGTGGCCGGTAAGGAGGGAGGGGGCCGCGTGCGTTCCCTCCCTTAACTGCAGAGACAAGGCCATTCACTGCTCCACAGGGTGGTGGATGGCCTTGTCCCCATACCCACAATGAGCACTTCTTCCCCCCACCGTTTTAGCGGATTACCCGCGGCTACCGGTGGCTAGCGTGGGTAACAGCCACCGTGTCATTCTCTACTTCACACCCATCCAAAGTTCGCTGCAGAAGTAGTCACAGAATTCATCTAAATCGATCTACCATACTTCCAGTGTTCTTTCCTAAGACTCATTCTCATTTTGGAAAAACGGCTCTTCATACTCTTGTTTCCAACAAACCTGGGCTTCCTTCTTACAGAGAATTCAGCCACATAGATCTTCTCAACTTTTCGTCTCTTTTGATCCTAATAAGTTGGGATGTACTGTATCCAAGAGAACTATATCTACAGGGTTAGTGGTTTGTATCGTTTTCTGTTATGCTCAGGCTGGGCTGCAACTGGGAGTTGTGTCACAGCCAACAAGATTCGAGCTCTGGCAGCTTCTCTTGCTTACCTACGATCAACTCCTATTGATAAAATATGTAAAGCTGCTACTTGGTCCTCAGTTCATACATCTCACTACTGTTTGGAATTCAATTCCAGACAGAATGGTCACTTCGGCTAAACAGTATTGTAAAATTTATTGTCTTAATGGCCAACACTCCCCCTCCATCCCATTCTAGTACGCTAGGGAGTCTCATATATGAGAATATGCTGCCTGCTTGTCCTGGGATAAAGCATAACTACTTACCATAACAGATGTTATCCAGGTACAGCAGGCAAATATTCTCATATTCCCTGCCTTTTGTGGGGGGAGGGAGGGGATGGTTGGGGTGGGATCAGTGACGCAGGGGTCCAGGACCAGGTGGGGACATGGCGTGGGGATATTTGGCCAGGCAGGAGAAAGTAGCCATCCTTCCTGCCATTTTCACTGCCATGGGGGGGTCACGGTGCTGGTTTGGGGGGGGAGGTTCATCGTCGGTGAGGGCCATCAGTGCAGGGATGCTTTTTTCTTTTTTTTTTAATGGGGCAGATTATGTGTGTGTGTGTGTGTGTGTGTAACACACGCACAACATCTGTGCCATTTAAAAAAAAGAAGCCCTAACAGCAGTGACAGCAGGCTGCTTCCCCTGTCACTGCTGTTAGGGCTTTGCACATGTGTCAGTCGCTCACTGAGCGATTGATCCATCTGGAACAATAATCAATGCGCTACCAAGTCTGCAAATGATTTGCATGCAGACTTGGTAGCGCACTGATTATTGTTCCAGAATTGGCCAACAGTGACCTTAGCGAATCTAGTAGAGAAGTGTTTCTCAGCTCGGTCCTGGAGTACCCCTTGCCAGTCAGGATTCAGGATATCCATAATGAACATGCATGAAAGAAATTTACATATAATGAAGGCAATGTATGCAAATCAAGTTTATGCATATTCATTGTGAATTTCCTGAAAACCTGATTGACAAGGGGCACTCCAGGACTGAGTTGAGAAACACTGTCTTACAGGGTCTTTGTAAGCCATCTAGAGCAATGATTCTCAAGCCTGTCCTCAGGAATCCCCAGCTAGTCAGGTTTTCAGGATATCCTTAATGAACATGCATGAGCCAGGTTTGCATGCCTCCTACCTCTATTATTTGCAAATCTCTCTCATGCATATTCATTAGGGAACCACAAGTACAACGGGGCACTCAGAGAAATTGAAAGGGGAAAGGTTTAGAACAAACGCCAGGAAGTTCTTTTTCACTCAGAGGGTGGTGGATACATGGAACGCGCTACCGGAGGATGTGATAAGCAGGAGCACGCTACAGGGCTTCAAAGAGGGTCTGGACAGGTACCTGGAGGACAAAGGGATTGAGGGGTACAGATAGGAGTAGAAGTAGGTAATAGGGATAGGTAAGAGGGATAGGATTAGAGGATTAGAGGCAGTACAAAATTAGTCAGGGACACTGTTCAGGCAATTAGGCCTGATGGGCCGCTGCGAGAGCGGACCGCTGGGCAGGATGGACCTCTGGTCTGCCCCAGCGGAGGCAACTTCTTATGTTCTTATGATATCTTGATAACCTGACTGGCTAGGGGTCCCCTAGGACAGGTTTGAAAACCAATGATCTAGAGCAGCGGTTTCCAACCTCGGCTCTTTCCTGGTCAGGTTATCAGGATTTCCCCAATGAATATGCATGAGATCTATTTGCATACAATGGAAGCAGTGCATGCAAATAGATCTCATGCAGAGTCATTAGGGAAATCCTGAAAAACCGAATGGATTGTGGCACTTGAGGACCAACGTTGGACAACCCTGATCTAGAGCCTTTTCACTCCATAAGATCCTAAGGAAAATGATCCTTTTGGAGTCTCCAGAGGTGGTTCCGAAGGGCTCAGGTGAGGGCTTTTAATCTCTGTTTTAAGAGAATTTAGATACCTTCTTCCACCTTATGAAGGTGAATGTGCTACTTCATGAGGATTAGAAAATAATTACATTCCATTAGTTATTTCTATTCCGCCTTTACCTTGCGGTTCAAGGCGGATTACATAAGAATTGTTATGATATTATGAAGTACATATTGTTAAGGTAATAAGAAGTTCTTAAGGAATAGTTTGAACATTTTCTAATTTGCTAAGAAGTAGATAGTATTGTAGGAGGAGTTTGGAGCATGTCTGGTTGTGTTATATTGGTTTTATGTATTTTTTGAAGAGTAGGGTTTTTGTTTCTTTTTTGAAGGTTTTGTAGTCTGTGGTCAAAATCAGCAGATTGGTGAGTTGTCTGTCCAGTTTCGCTGCTCTGGTGGCCAGTAGGTTGTCATACAGTCCCTGGATGTTTGTGAATGAGAGTCTAGTTATAAGCCTAACTGTGATTGAGCTGAAAGCCAAAGGAAAATCAAATCTTTTGGGGCTTGAAAAGGAAACCTATTTTGTCCTGGCAGGTCTTTCTATCTATTTTTTATTCTAGCTCATTTATTTAGATTTAGCTCAGACCTTTTCAGGAGTAGTTGAAAACAAGCTACAGTCAGGTACAGTATATATTTTCCTGTCCCTTGAGGGCCTACAATCTAATTTTGTTCCTGAGGCAATGGGGTGTGGGTGGGGAGTTTAAGTGAATCAATTGGAATCAGTGCTGGGGTTCTGGCAACCATGAACTTTGATTTGCAGTTATCCAAAGGATTTTCCCAAATTTTAATAGATGCACTCTCCCACTGTTTGTAGTCTGCTCTGCTCATCACAACAAGGGCTCCTTGTAAAATTTTGTAATAGGCTTTAAATCCAGCTGCAAGGTATTGCCCTTAAAAATAACTGACTCCACTCCAGAAATAGTAAATGCTATTTCTTCAACTTTTAAAAAATATAGTAGCCATATTAGTTTAGGAGAAATCTTGTCTTTTGTAGGCTGTGATTTCTTTTACAGGACTAACATAAGCTTTTGAGATCAGCCAGGTTCCCTCTTCAATCACAGCCTGCTTTTAATAAAACTGAATGTTTTATACTGCAGCGACTCAACATTGCTTTACTACCATGGAATAAAGCAAACGTCTGAAGACTGAAGCAGTGGAGACTCAACTGCAGCTCAGTAGGAACAAAATTCAAGGTTTGCAAATAGTGTTGTATTTCTAGAAATAGTCACATTTTTATACCTTCACAAGGCCCCTTTTTTTTAGTTGAGAAATGCTTTTGCCCAACCGCACAGAACAAAAACTTGGAATGTAGATGGAAGAACACAAGCACCGAAAACTAACCCAGATCTTGAAAGAATAGTATAAAAAGAAAGGTCCACTCTTTTTGCTTTTCTTATTGACTGCTAATTGTTTGTTAGGATTATTTCACTGGGTAGTTCATTGCTGGATTTAAATATTTGCTGAGAAAGTAATATATAGGTAAATGACATATAATTTGAGGCTCTTCTAGCTTAAATTTTAATGTAGTGATTCCATAGCTGACAAGGTGCAGCCCTGGAAAATAAATGAGCAAGGTAAGCATATTGGACAAAATTACAGTAAATGCAGCATTGCATATGATCCATTCTGAGTAATAAGGATGTGCATTTTTCCGTTTAAGGTATTTAAAAAATAAAATTTGCACAAAAACAGTTTCTGCACACTGTGAATTTAAAAAAAAATTAATACAAGGAAACAATTATTGAAAATTGGGAGGACTGGGGGAGATCAAGTTTCTGAAAATGAAAATAATTTTCTCTTTTCACGTTTCTACTGATCAATGCCTGTGTTATTTAGGGTCTTCAGTTACTCCAGAAGGATCTTAATTGCCAAGAAATGTTTTTCCAGAGATATTATTTTAAGAGATAAAAATTGTTTCTCTTAGAACTTTCATAGATGTTTGTTCTTGGTTTGTTTTGTTTTTTCATTATAATAGCGTAAGTCAGTCAAATCAGTGAGACAGTATTTATAAGTAGGTAATGTCCCATACTCCAGCCAATGAGACACTCAGAATTGATGATATCATTCTGCTCAGTTGATCTCTGCTTTTATGTAGTGTAAATAAACCTTTATTCCTGCTCTCATAGTTCAGATATATCACTTTCCAGTCCTTGCTGAAATAAACCTTGTAGGATGCAGTTGAGAGAACAGCTCATCTGGTTTGGGTTCTAAGAAGTCTTGAATGTAATTCAGTAACTGAAAGTGGTTTCATTCTGTCTGAGATTAGGATCACAGCCTGGTAACATGATAGAATGCGCAGTTACTGGATTTCATTAGATTTTAGTATGTTAAAGGCAATCACCGTTCCATATACAGTAGTTCTCGCTTTTACAAGCTTTGTGAAGTTAACCATCCCATCCCATATTGTTTCTTATACCATGCAATTCTTTACTGGGAATCATTGCAGCTTAAATAAGATTAATAAGGTTTTAAAATAGGAACATTATGAGACAGACAGTATAGAGCTTCAGTCCTGGACTATAATGAAAATAGATGCATATAGTGTCTTCCTGAATTGAATGTAGGAGGAAATCTGACGAAAGTTGACCAAGAGGCAGTTCCAAATTTTGGGGCCTTGGAACTTAAAGGTGGACTTGAAGAGTGCTTTCCTCCAGACTTGGCATGCAGAGGGAAGCAACAGTTTATTGTACTGGGCCGTTCTTGAGTTGTAGAAAGAATGTGTGACCTGGAAGTCATAATGCCGTTGTACAGGGCCATGGTGAAACCTCATCTGGAGTACTGTGTGCAATTCTGGAGGCCACATTACAGTAAAGATGTGCGCAGAATTGAATCGGTTCAACGGACGGCCACCAGGATGATCTCGGGGCTCAAGGGTCTCTCGTATGAAGAGAGACTGAACAAATTGCAGCTCTACACTCTCGAGGAACGTAGGGAGAGGGGAGACATGATCGAAACATTTAAGTACCTCACGGGACGTGTCGAAGTGGAAGATGATATTTTCTTTCTCAAGGGACCCTCGGCCACAAGAGGGCACCCGCTCAAACTGAGGGGCGGAAAATTTCATGGCGACACCAGAAAGTATTTCTTCACAGAGAGAGTGGTTGATCATTGGAACAAGCTTCCAGTGCAGGTGATCGAGGCAGACAGCGTGCCAGACTTTAAGAATAAATGGGATACCCATGTGGGATCCCTACGAGGGTCAAGATAAGGAAATTGGGTCATTAGGGCATAGACAGGGGGTGGGTAAGCAGAGTGGGCAGACTTGATGGGCTGTAGCCCTTTTCTGCCGTCATCTTCTATGTTTCTATGATGGCAGAAGTTAGTCCAGTCGAGTTTTCCCCATATACATTACATGTCTTCTATCCCGCCAATACCTTTTAGTTCTAGGTGGTTTACAACAAGAAATTAGCCTGAGCATTTCCAGAGAGATTACAAGGTTGATAGCTATAGTATGCGTTGGGAGCCAGGAATGGTCGATACGGTTTGGTTAGATCATTTGATAGTATAGCCTTGTGGACCATACATTCAACTTTAACCCTTTTGACCACTCTCTACTGCTGAGCAAATTGTTACTAGGAATAATAAACATTGTTTGATGTTTATGTATACAAATGCTAGAAGTTTGAAAAATAAAATGAGTGTTAAATGAAAATATAAATATAATAGGCATCTCTGACTCTTGGTGGAAAGAAAATAATCAATGGGATATTATCATACCAGGGTACAAATTATATCACAGTGATAGGGTAGATCAAATTGGTGGAGGAGTAGCATTATATGTTAGAGGGAGTTAAATTAAATAGACTAAAAATTCTACAAGACATAAAATATACCTTGGAATCCTTAAGAAGAGAAATTCTGTGTGTAAAGGGGAAACAGATATGTAGAAATGTTAGCATAAATTGGAGAAGCTTACAAACGGGGTAATACAATAATAATGGATGATTTCAATTACCCCAATATTGATTGGATAAATGTAACACTTGGGCATGCTTTGGGAAATAAAGTTCCCAGATGAAATCAAGGACCACTTTATGGAGTAGCAGATCAAGGAACCAATAAGAGGTGGAGCAAGTTTAAATCTAGTTCTTAGTGGTCCACATGATATGGGAGCCACTTGACATCAGTGATCATAAAAGGATCAGATTTGTTTAATAACTGGGTTAACTACACACAGGAAATCCAATACATTGGCATTTAACTTTCAAAAAGGAAACTATGACCCTTCTCTTACACAAAGCACACTGGTTGACAATAAAACATAGGATTTCTTACAAAATTACTTTAATAACCTTCAAACTTAGAGGAGCAGCTGGAAAGATTTTTTAAAAATTACCAGATATGTTCTATATATTAAAAAAGATTGCAGTGGATTTAACCTGAGGCCCTGTCTTTTTGGCATTAGAGGAATCCTGAGGGTCTTATGTTATAGAAAGCAAAGCTTACGTTTGAGCATAGGAAGCATTTTTTAGCTATCTGGAATTTTTATATTCAAATTCAATACAAAAACAAGAAGTTTTGTTTTGAATAACCTATATCTAAAATTTTTAAGATTACAGTTATATTATGGTACTGCTAGTTGGCTTGGGTACACATTTCTGGGGGGGTTGGGGGGGTCTTGGATCATCAGGATGGGATAGGGAAAGGGTAGAGTTCGGAAGGTCGGGGTCATGTCGGTTTGGGTTATTTGATTTTAAAAGGATAGGACTATAAGGAACAAGGTCTCTCCCCTGACTTCTTGTTGGTTGGAAACTGTATTTTATTTTGGATGCTCTTTTTACGGTTTATAAAAAAAAAGATTTGATATAAAAAAGGTGGAAGGAAGGCAAAACGACAGCTGGTATGGTTAAAAAGTGAGGTGAAGGAGGCTATAGAGCTAAAAGAACATCTTACAGAAAATGGAAGAAGGATCCAATTGAAGATAATAAGAAACAGCTTAAGGAATCACAAGTCATATATAAAGCTCTGACAAGGAAGGCAGAGAGACCTTGAAAAGATTGGCTAGGAGGGAAAACACATAATCAGAACTTTTTTAGATACAGTATAGTAGAAGGAAGAATCTGGTAAAAGAATCAGGCCACTGAATGACGAGGGTGAAAAGGAACACACAGAGGACAAAGCCATAGCAGAGAGTTTAAGACCCGGATTCTCTAACCTGCACTGATTTTTTGTTTAGGCACCTGTAGGCACTGAAGCTCAGTAAAAAATGCCATTTAAATGAAGTTTTTAACTTGAGTTTTAGGATGCCGCAATCGTGTCTCCATAAGTGCTTCAGGCTACCTAATGCCACTGTGGGTATGGCTAACGCTAGAAGTAGACGCGATTCACAGCAAAGATATGTGCCAGAAATGTAGGCCTGGAAAACCCTGGCCTACATTTCCAGTGCCTAACTTTCCCGGAGGCATGATTTGCTATATGGCATTGCTTTCTAGGTGCCCATCATTAGTATCATATAGACAATCCAGGCCTAAATAAATTCTTTGAGTGTGGTCTTTACTGAGGAAGATATGTGAAGATACCCATGTCAGAAATGGTATTTAACAATGATAAGTTAGACGCACTGAAACAAATCTCTGTAAACCTAGAATATGTAATGGGGCAATTTACATAAGAACATAAGAAGTTGCCTCCACTGGGTCAGACCAGAGGTCCATTGCGCCCAGCAGTCCGCACCCGTGGCGGCCCATCAGGTCCATGACCTGTCAAGTGGTCCCTGCCTCATCCTATAACCTATCACTACTTCTGTCCGTACCCCTCAATCCCCTTATCCTTCAGGAATTTATCCAAACCTTCTTTGAATCCCTGTAGTGTCTTCTGCCCTATCACAACCTCCGGGAGTGCGTTCCACGTGGATGAAGAAGAACTTCCTGGCATTGGTTCTAAACCTGACACCTTTCAGTTTCTCCGAGTGCCCCTTTGTACTTGTTCCCCACAGTCTGAAGAATCTGTCCCTGTCTACCTTATCTATGTCTTTCAGGAATTTATCCAAACCTTCTTTGAATCCCTGTAGTGTCTTCTGCCCTATCACAACCTCCGGGAGTGCGTTCCATGTGTCCACCACTCTCTGGATGAAGAAGAACTTCCTGGCATTGGTTCTAAACCTGTCACCTTTCAGTTTCTCTGAGTGCCCCTTTGTACTTGTTGTTCTCCACAGTCTGAAGAATCTGTCCCTGTCTACCTTATCTATGCCTTTCAGGATCTTGAAAGTTTCTATCATGTCTCCTGACAAACTAGAGTGCAGTAAATCAGCTGCACTGGATGGTAATGATCCCAGAATGTTGATAAAAATAAAAAAAGAATTTGCAAAGCTTTTATCAATAATACTGTATATAATTTAACATTAAAAACAATCTGGGCTCCAGAGGTGAGCCTGGAATCGGTGAGTGTGATGTTGATACCGGTCAAAATGGTAGAGACTATTAAAAGGACCAAATTAATTACATTACATTAGTGATTTCCATTCCGCTAATACCTTGCGGTTCAAGGCAGATTACATAAAAGTTTACAGGAATAACATAAGAGATGCCATAAGAGTTACATAAGAATTACCAAAGAGTTGTCGAGAACTTAAGATGATAAATGTTGGGTAATAAGAATTACCAAAGAGTTGTTGAGATCTTAAGGTGGTAAGTGTTGGGTAAATAGAGGCATTTTAGCATTAGTTGGGTAGTTAGAAGCATATTAGAGTATATTAAGGGTGTAGAGTGGGTAGGTGGGGTTTAGGTAGGAACTGGTCGTATTAGATAGGTTTTATGTATTTCTTGAAGAGTAGGGTTTTAGTATCTTTCTTGAAGGTTTTGTAGTCTGTGGTCGATTAATGAACATATACATAGATATGGATTAATGAGACAATGCCAACATGGTCTTGCCTCACCAATCTGCTACATTTTTTTATTTTTTTATTTTTTAGGGATGCATAACGATGTGGACAGATGTGAGGCAGTTGATTTTGTGTATTTTGGATTTTCAGAAGTTATTTGACAAAATACCTCTTGAGCGACTCCAGAGGAAATAGAAGGTCATGGGATAGGAGGCAATGTCCTACTGTGGATTAAGAACTGGTTAACATATTTATAAATGATCTGGAAGCGGGAATTACAAGTGAGGTGATTAAATTTGCTTATGACACAAAATTCAAAGTTGCTAAATTCCAAAAGGATGGTGAAAAATTGCAAGAGGATCTTACAAGATTGGGAGATTGGGTATCCAAATAGCAGATGACATTTAATGTGAGAGAGTGCAAAGTGATGCATGTAGAGAAAAGGAACCCAAACTATAGCTATGTGATGCAAGGTTTCATATGAGGAGGCATTGCCTAGGAAAATGATTTGAATATTTTCATTCATTGCACCATCAAAGAACAATGTGCAGTCGTGCATGTTCTTTGGGCAGAGGTAGTGAAACCTGTGGAAATTCACCATTGGATTTTGACTCAGTTTAGACATAGCACCATGAATCAATGAAAGGGTTATGAGTGGATAAAAGGTTTAAAATGGGAAGAACAAGTGTAACCGACAAAGGTCGTTCTGGTCCCCCATCAACATCGCTCACACAAGAGCACGTTGATAGGGCAGATGCCTTGATTAGAGAAGAATGTCAGATAAGTGTCTCAATTGGCTACAAATCTGAATATTGGTTATGGATCTACATTTATCTCAAAACTGTTTATTTGGTCACAAGCACATACAAGTACAACAACGGCAACAGAGTCATTACAGATCAAAGATTTTTTTAGAAAAACAGAAAAAATAACCCCCTCCCTCCACTCAAATAATAAGAAAAGAGACAAGGAATGGTGTGAGAGCAAGCGCAGCATATACTCAAATATTCAGTACATGGCTCCGAACATACCCGGTCAATGAGGCCCAAAAAGGCTCCCAAGTAACTTGTAATTGACGTCCTTTTACAGAGTCCATCTCGGAAATGTCCAGATGTTCCATCTTCAATTGATGTATCATCAGAGATATCCATTGTGAAACTATGGGAGGATCCGAAGCCAGCAAATGTAATAGTATAGATTATTTCCCCAACAGTAAAGCATGCTTCAGGCAATTCCGTAGACCTTTCGGGACAGGATGAGCGAGGGCTGAGGTAGAGAAGAGCATCTTCGAATGAGGCAAACAACAAGAGTTCCAAAGCTTGGTAATGTGATGATGAAGAGTTTTGCTAAATCTCAAAATTATAGGAGAAGCATAAAACATGTGGTCCAAGGTATGTCACCGGCGGGGTTAAGGCAATGCGTCCTGTGCCGCTGGGACATAGAAGTTTTTGGCTCCTGTGTGCTGTGGCTAGCAACACAGGGATAATTAATGTCAGGATTCAACACAACCAAAAAAAAACACACTGCAAACTGGTAAGTATGGAAACAAACAAAAACTGGACTGGATTTAATGGAGCGATTCCCCACACAAAATGGTTACTTTACAAAACAACTTGATATCAGTCTTCAAAAATAAAGTAATCAAGCACATTAAACTTTGTCAGGTCATAGCCGCTCATCGGTAAGTCCTTGAACCTCCAGTTTAAGTAACTTTAAGAGTCTTATGGCAAACCACTTTTTCTCCAAACAGCGAAGAGGTTTTAAAACTCAAAAAGAAAAAAAAAACAACAAATTTCTTCTTCCTTTTTCCCCAGTAAAGGATTGCTGCACATCCAAAATAAAGTCCTGGCCTAAGTCTTTATTTTCTTTCACCAAACAATCAGACTTAAGCTTGAACCAGTGCACCCGCACTGATTCCTCCAGCCGCAGTAGTGCTGGAGAAGGTGGTGTGCTCCACATGCTGGAATATTGCCAAGATATGGCCCTCTATCCCTCCACAATTAACGTGGGGCTAATCCCCCACCACCTTTCAACAAACACTGTCAGACTTGCTCAAGAATAGTCCATACTGAAAAACTGTTACATTTGTAATCCACAGTGACCACTTGCCTTTGGTTAGCAAACTTCCATGGGCTGTGGGATGGCAGGTACCTCTGTGCAGGACTCCGGTACAAAGTCTAGTTCCATTTCCTGGAACTCTGAGAAAGGCTCTTCAGATGGCTCTGCCCCGGCCTCTACCAGTTCCATCTGCTCTGGAACATAACAGCCTTGCAGAGCCCTCAGCCCTGAGCTTGGTGACTGTTTGCCTTCACTGCCTGCTTGCCTCTCTCCCTCCAGCCAGGCAGCCTTGAGGTTTAGGAACTTGGGACCACGCCCCAAACTCTCAGGTGTGCCGGATATCCTCCCTTCCTTTCCCTGACTAGGTGGGGGAAGGGAAATCTGCCTTCTGACACCTGCACTCCCTCTGCTGGACACAGGAGTAATAGTAGGCACAGGGATATCTGCTCTAACAGTGGGATTTCTACTATGCCCAGCCCTAGCAGGCATACCTTGCATATCACAGGTAGCATTCACTCCTCCACATTTAGGGCAACATGAATCTGGATGAAGAGCTGCACGATGGGCCTGGAAAGGGAAATGTATAAGCGCATAAACAGCTTATATTGTAATTCAAATAAGGGGATCAAAGTCCAAGGTTCTTCAAAGATTTCAAATTAGCTTGTAATAATTTTACAGAAATAGAGATCCCCAAATCAGTGGTCCATTGTGCACTCAAAGAAGCATAATCATAACCAGGTGCCTCCTCCAGCAGAAATTTATGAGGGAAACATAAAGGTATCAGAGACTGTGCCTCCAAACAATAAGCCTCTTTCAGCAAGTCAAAAACTTTCCTAGTTAAAGTTTCAGTTGGTAAGAAGCTTACATAATGTTGCAAAAGCAGATAAGGGAAAACATCCTTAAGTGTAAGCCCATACCGCTGTACCAAATACTGAAAAGGATGTAATTGCCCAGCTGAGGTAAGAACATGATGCAAATATACCAGCCCTTGAGCAGATCAGGAGTAACAAGGATGTCTCCATCCCAGGAAGAAATTGAGGATTACCTCTAATCATGAGCAAAGGAGAGCTAATGGAAGATAGATTCAAGTAAACAAGTCCTTTGCCATGCCTTAGGGTATCAGGACAATATAGGCCTTAGACACAGCTCTGGGGCATGCAAGAGAGCATTAACAGAATAAGGAACAAGGTGTTCCAGCTCCACCACTGTATTCATGAAGTAGGAAGTCCCTCTGTACTAGTCATTCAAATGATGTAATTGGTATACTATAGCTAAGGAATAAATATTAAGCAGTCCCAGACACCCCCCCCCCCTTATCACTGGGAAGAGTGAGAACTGCATAAGAGATGCGAGCCCATTTGTCCGCCTACAGAGAGTGCTGCAAAGACCTATGAAGATGGGTATGATAATCAGAAGTGCATAATAATGGCAACATTTGAAAAAGATACAACCATATTAAACAAATCTATACGCCCTATCAAAGTGAGAGGATAAAACTGCCATACGCGTAATTTTAATTCTGTAGCCTGTAATAATGGGTCTAAGAGCGAAGACAGGCTAGACAAATCTCTGGAAAGCCAGATACCCAGATATTTAAGCTTTCCATCGGCCCATTTAAGAGGAAAAGGGCCTTCCCAGTAAATTTGCACCAAATGAGGAATCGCTAAAACTTCAGACTTATGGACATTTAAACTATATCCCAAATAATAACTAAATTCCCTCAAGGCCCCTAATGCATGTTGCAAAGAGGATTGGACATCTGTTAAGACCAAGAGGATATCATCTGCAAAGGCCAGAGTTTTTACCTGTCCCGTTCGAAATTGAACCCCCACCATGTTTGAATCTTTCTGAATAGTTCTCAACAAGGATTCGAGATATAACAAAAACAACAGGGGTGAAAGAGGACACCCCTGTCTTGTACCCCTGCAAATTGGTAAAGGATCAGTGACACTACCATTAACTAAAAGGACCGCCGATGGTGAGGCATATAGGGCACTTAATGCATGACGGTACCACCCCTGTTGACCCATATAATCCAAGATGCAGAAAAGGTAAGACCAACCAACTTGGTCAGAAGCCTTCTCCGCGTCTAACCCCACCAAAATTAAGGGTTCATTGATATGCAAACAATGGGCTATTGACAGAAGGACCTTATGGACGTTTATAACGGACTGCCTGCCCCATACAAAACCACCTGTTCCGGACAAATATAATTGGGTAATATGGTGGCCAACCTGCTGCCAATACCCGAGCTAAAATTTTAAGATCAACGTTTATCAGTGAGATGGTGCGATAAGAATCTGGACAATGAGCAGGCTTACCAGGTTTAGAGGACCACTGTAATATCAGGGGCCGAAGTTACTCTAGTGCCCCCCAGTATTTTCAGGACTTGAATAAATTTAGTACTCTGAGAGTCACGCAAAATTTGAGCCAAGAGGTGGCCTGGTTTGTTGCCGTATTTATGATAAATATGAGCCTAAAGATAGTAAAAATGTTTTGCTCTTTCATAAAGAAGAGCACTAAGAGTTGCCCGAGCTGACAAGTAAGTTGCCTTGTTATGTTCTGTAGGAGAAGAAATAAAAGCCAATTTGAAACTCCGACATTTACGCTCTAAAGTAATAATGTCCTATGCTATACATTTTTTCCGGGCTATCGTATAGGAGATTATATCACCCCATAAGACTACTTTTAACATTTCCCAATAAAGCAAGAGGTCATTACGATGTTGAGCATTGAGCCATTCAAAATCTTCCCATTTGGCGTAAAGATATGTTTGAAATTGGGTATCAGTTGCTAAATAAGTTGGGAAGCACCAGGGACAGCGCGAGCTCTGGCTACCCGGAAAGTCCATCCAGATCAACGAGTGATCTGAACAGGCCGCAGAGCCAATGACAGCCTCCAAAACGTGGGGAAACAAATCAGGTGTAAGAAAAACATAGTCTATCCGAGACCATGTATTGTGTGCATGAGATAAGTGTGTATAATCCAGGTAGAAGGCGCCACGGATCTAATAAGTGTAAAGCCATAGTGAAGAAAGGCAGTCCCTTCTTACGGCCCAGAGAAGATTGTCTATACCCCTGAGGGTCCAACACTAGATTAAAATCCCCTGCCACAACCAAGGAATGCCCCAAATAAGGTGACAAAAACTTAAATTCAACACGTATTGTAAATGATGTTAGATAGAAGGGATTCATTCATACCAAAAGGACAGAAAAGACTGTTGACAAAATCATAAAATACAACGGAGAAAAATAAACCTCAATTGAGAGCAGCCGGGACTACACAAGTGCCCTAAGCCGCCCTCATCATCACAGGTTTATAAAAAAACTCTGTACAATTATAAATAACTTTCATATATCAAAGTGTTATTTTTTTTTTCAATCTCTCTTCTTCAATATTTTTGATATTTCCAAAGTTTCACCTATTAGATCGGTCCAAAAAAAGGGGGGAGAAATCATTCCCAAACACCTACAATATGGCAATCAGCTCAGCTATAAGCATACAAACATCGTTACGCTGCGTGACTTTGTGAAACCGAGGTATCGTATGTATCAGAAAAGATATCACTCATCTGGAGATGTGAAACTTCCTAGTCCCGACAGAAAAGACTTTCTGTTTCGCCAAAAAAAGGCTACTTCAGGGGATCCATGTTATTCGGAATATTCCACGCTTCTTAGCAAAACAAAATTATAGCTGGCTCCTCACAGAATGGACGAAGGCCAAATAAGTTGACACCAAAGAAATTAGCTTTTGAAAAAAGGCATGTTCATACACAGGGGCATAGACAACCAAAAGATACCAAGTCCTGTGGTTTAACGTTATGTGTAACAATAAGTATCTATCATAGTTATCAGAGGCTAAGCATTGAACTTGGCATGGAAGTTACTTTTGAACCAGAACTGTCACACCACTTCTTTTTTTCTGGTTTGAGGCAAAAAACACTTGGTCCACCCAATCTCTACGTAATTTAGCATGTTCCAATTCAGATAGTTTAGTTTCTTGCAAGCAAGCAATGTCAACTGAGTTATGTTTCAGGTAATTCAAATTTTTTGATCTTTTTATGGGTGAATTAATTCCTGAAACTCCATGGACCAGGTTAGCAAACAAGTTCCGGGGGTGAGACAGCAAAATTAGCCAAGATTAAGAGCGATGGTGCCAGAGGATCCCAGAGCAGGGCTGAAGTATGTCCGTCCCCGTTCACAGCATCACGTGACTGGAAATTTCTTTTAAAAGATTCATTTCTCTCTCGTCATTAACAGATTTTTTTTTTTTATTATGGTAAGGAGCTATAGAAACACTCAGATATTATGTAAGTGTAGTAATATGGAGTCCTGTTGGAAAATAATTATTTTTACTGGGATTTTTACACTGCTATTTGTTCTAATTAACACTCGGACCCTAGAAGAAACAGTATCCCTTTTATTGAAACATCATTTTTTTGGTCTGTTTGGGAAAGATCTTGTTGCATTTTTTTTTGGTCTGTCAGCAGCTAAGGTTGCTGGTATTTCTACAGTAATTTCTTGTAATATAATAGCCTCCAAAGACAGATTTTAAAAATGTGCAGGCCAAATGTGCAGTCATGCTGTGGGGAAGGGTAAAAAAAAGTGCTACAAAAGAGGGCCTAGTTTTAGCTCATACAGTGTTTCCCTTAGGATTATTAGCCATTTTAGTGTATAAATTGTTTGCTGCAGGTATTCTTTTATCATTCTGCTCCTGAACATCTCATACACTCTTTATAATCTGTGGCAGGGATCTAGGCTTACATGCTGTATTTTGAAATTTGCACCTAAGGTAAATAAACGGTAAAAACCAGTGAAATTACTCCAAACATCATATCTCCATTGTAAACATCCTTGGGAAGATTTTAGATTGTTTAAACCTATTTTTAAAGGTTTAACAGAATTCTAGATAGCTTTAAAAAAATGGCACCCTCAAAGAGAAAAGGACAAAAAAAAGAATTAACATAGCATGCTGGGGAACTATTTTGAGAACAGGACAGCCAATGTGTTGGGGGGGTTGGCATTGGGAAAACATGCAAAGAGAATTATCATAAAAGCAGATAGCTGCAAATAAGAAATATTCATTAAAACTAGATAAGTACACAGAAAAGAGATGGTACTATGAATGCCTCATAGGTGCTCTCCTCTGCTTGTAAACATGACAACAACCTAGTCTACTCACATATTTGCCTTTTTAATAGCCATTTCTAGCCTTCTGACCTGAAGATATTTATCCTTGCTGAAGGAGGGCATAAATTCAGGCCTGAACACTATATACCCAAACAGATTCTATTACTTCTATGGGAGTTTTTTTAGATATTTTTTCCAACCTGTTTACACTTGCAAAGAGTAGGATTGAAACAGTGGTCATTCAGTAATAGGAGGGGCCTTTGGTGTCTAGGCCAATCAGGCCCCTCCCCGGATGTACCAGGGAAGGGTCTAAGGCTTTGGCCCAGATGCCTAAGGCCCCTCCCATAGGAGAGGCCTTAATCTGGGCCACAGAGCCTTAGGCCTATCCCTGGTGCATCCGGGAAGGGGCCTAAGGCTCTGGCTCAGATGCTTAAGGCTCCTCCCTGGTGCATCCCAGGATGCACTGGGGAGAAGGCCCGCCATTTTGAAGAGGAAGGCCTGCTGGCCAGAGGGTGTAGGCATCCCTCCTGCCAGCCATCATTAACAAGGTAAGGGGATGGAGATTGTTGGAGGTATGGGGTGTTGAGGCAGATTTGCATGATGGGAGGGAGGTAGCATCCCTCCAATTCGGAAGGGGGAGGGTCGATGTGCGTTGTTTGGTTGCAGGAGGGAGTGGGCACCTTCTGCTGCCAGGGGATGTTGGGGCATTGCTTGGTGGCGGGAGGGAGTGGACATCTCTCCCACTGCTGGGGGGGTATCAGGGGGCATTGCTTGGTAGAGGGAGCGAGTGGGCATCTTTCCTGCAGTTGGTGGGGACATTGCTTGGTAGTTGGAACAAGTGGGCATCCCTCCCACTGCTAGGGGGTATTGAGGGGACGAAGCTTGATGGCGGGAGGGAGTAGGCTTCTCGGCCACTGTGGGGGGTAGCAGTGTCGGGTAATTGTGCGATGTGGCAGGAGAGAGTGGGCATCTCTTCCAGTGTCGGGGGGAGGCATTGCTTGGCAGCGGAGGAAGTGGATCTCCCTCTTGTTGATCTTCGATGTGGGGGTGGGATTGCACGTTTATTCTGCGCATGTGCCGATCACTGTCAACAGCGATGGGCACATGCAAATTTAGTGAACCTTCGCTACTCTCCGCCAACCTCATTTGCATGCGTGTTTTTTAGGGAATGACTCGCTTTTTAATCGCTACCATAACGGCTGCAACAGTGGCTGTTTGGTTTTTAATGCAAAGTTTTGAGAATCTAGCCCTAAGTATATTTAAAACAAGAGAATTTTTTTTTTTCTCAGTGCATGGTTATGCTCTGAAACTCATTGTCAGAGGATGCGGTAAAAGCAGTTGCATAGCTGGGTTTAAAAATGGTTTGGACAAATTTCCTGAAAAAGTCCAAGACTGGGGGAATCCACTGCTTATTATCGGAGGGTAACGGAATATAGCTACTTCTGGGGATCCTGCTAGGTACTTGTGACTTCTCCTTGCTACGGCATCACTTACATTGTCTTGTCACTTTTCACTGCCTCCCTTCCTTTTCTTCCATAACTGCAGCCACACCTCAGAATATTGCTCAAAGCTGCTGCTTCTAACTGCGCTTCCATTCTCTAAGAAATTTCTTTCATACCTCCAGCCTCTGCTTTGGGAAAATGAATCTTTGACAAAGTAAATGCTAACTTCAGGGAGACCTCACACGAGAGTCTCCACACCCACACTGTGAACCCAGTCTAGGCCCTCCCTCCCACCCACTCCTAGGCTCATATTACACCTACCCATCAATCACTCTCAACATCCCCACCTGATACTAAGCCAAATCCAATCCAAACAGACTAAAGGTCACAAAAATCACAAATGTAATTCACCAGCTCAAATGTTTAACCCCTTTAAACTTATAACAATCTTACCCATCATGCGCTTTGCTATCCCAGTCATCATCAGCCAAAGCAGATATAATAATAATAACTTTATTTTGTATACCGCCATACCCAGAGAGTTCTAGGCGGTTCACAGCAGTTAATAAGATTACAAACGAAGATAACATTGGAATTAACAATTTTTGGAATGTACATGTCGTTGAAGTTGACAGGAATTAACAATTTTTGGAGTGTACAGGTCAATGAAGTTGACAGAATATACAATAGAGTACAGTAGGGATATACAAGAGTGTACAATAGGAGGGTAGCGTTTTTTTTTGTTTGTTTGTTTTTTGTGTTTGTTTTTTTTTTTTTACAAGGAAGAACATACCGGTCAGTGAAGTTAATTGGTTTGGAGGGTACATTGGGAGGGGGGAAGGTGGAGGTTCATGTGTATTGAAGGGAGTAGAAGAAGCGAGTGACCTAAGGAACTACCCCCAGAAAATATCATCCCAACACAGACCCCACAAACTAAGATCAATCTCCACTTCCCCACCCACCCACCCCTAGAACAAAACAACCTATCGCCCTCATTAATGCCAGATCAGTACAAAGATATCATACTAAACGACTTGCTCACAGATAAAAACTGGGACATGCTCATCATTACTGAAACCTGGTTTAAAGATAATGATGGAATCACACTAGGTATGATATGCCTCCCCCCAAAGCTATCGAGCCTTAGCATGCTCCCGTACAGACAAAAAGGGAGGAGGAGGAGGAGGAGTAGCAACCATTATAAAATCAAACATCATCCCAAGATTAATAGTGGCTATCACATTGAATGCCTCACATTTCCACTGGTCATACCAAAAGCTGCATCTTTGTCCTGATCTACAGAGCCCCAAACTCCCCCATGAATGCCCTAGATAACCTCATAATAGTCATCAGCAAGCTAATTATCTCCCACCAACAAATCGCCATTCTTGGCAATTTTAACTTCACAAACTACCCCAACACAACTGGTGCACCAGCTGACCTCATAACAACAATATCACACCTATCATAACCTTCATAACAACAATATCAGACCAGATCTAGATCATCACCCCAACCACCCACGCTTTGGGCCATACTCTGAACTTAATCTTCACACAAACCACCGACCCTCACATTCAGCACTACGTCTCTGAACCAGTAGCCTACTACAACCACCATCTTATCACATTCCATCTCGCAAACACTGCTACAGAACCCCCAAACAAGAATACCACCCCACTCAAGAAGATACTCAACTCTAACTTGGTCAACTTAGAAAAGCTATCATCTGGCATCTCTAAAATAGCCGAAATGACTGGGTCCGAACTGACACATATCGAAGAAGCAACGTTAAACTGGCATGCGCAAAGTCAAAATCCTATATGAAAACCTAGCAGAAACTAAGAAAATAAAATCTAACACTCGCAACTTCTCCACCCCCCTGGTTTACAGACAACCTTAGGAAAAAGAAGAGGGAACTAAGAAAAGCTGAAATAAATTGGTACAAATCCAAAGGCAAAAAGGACAAAGCCTGCTGGAAAAAACTACATGAGTACAATCTATCTATCCATGATGCAAAAAAGACCTACTATACCAATTTCCTACAAAAAGCTCCAAACAGATCAAGGAACCTCTTCACACTGACAAAAAAACTTGCTCACTGCCTCACAAGGAAATAAAAAAACAACCTACAAACTAACCTAGACAGTGAATCCCTCTCTATCTACTTCCAAGAAAAAATCTGTTGCAAACATGCAAATCTCAATTCAACACCACAAACCCAGCAAATGCCAAGAACGACGACTCCTCCCCCCTCCCCCCATGAGAGAACCCGGAACTGAAATCCTCGATCGCTTTGAACCATCATGATGACCTAGCAAAAACAATCGCTACAACCCTCTGGATTCATCCTCAACCCATGCCCGCTGAATCTCCTGACATCCACAAAAGACGCCTTCATCAAATCAGTCTTACCCCTAATAAATTCCTCCCTACAATCAAGAATGGTGCCGCAAAGCTGGAAATCAGCAATCAGGCCAATCTTTAAAAAAATGACCCTGGATCCAAATGAATCCAGCAGCTACAGATCAGTCTCCAATCTTCCCTTGAAAAGACCATACTATCGCAACTCCAGGCCTTCATCGACAGACAGAATGCCCTCTCCCCTTACCAATCTGGCTTCAGAAAATTCCATAGCATGGAAATAGTCCTAGTGGACATTATTGATGACTGCTGGAACATACTGGGCAAAGGAAATGATGGGCTACTGGTTCTTTTGGACCTCAGTGACACCTTTGATACCATTGATCACCCCTACATCCTCACTAGCAATACTAGTATGGTTTTATTAGTGATTTTACTTGGCATCTAAGAAATTGTACAAGCTTGTCACTTTAAGAACCCTACGTTCATTTAAAAAAAAAAAAAAAAAAGTTTACTCCAGTTACCAAGTTTTAAAGAAGTAAGGTTCTCCTCTACCAGGAAAAAAGCTTTCTCATACAGAGATGCAGCACTTTGGAATTTTTGGTTGGACAGTTTTCAAGATGAGCTTTTTTATCTAGCTATTTGGAAATTCATTAAAATAGTGCTGTTCCATTAGTACAGTAGTTTAAGGACTAAATTCTAAGGTAGCTTGTGAGAAAGGTCCTGGTAGACATTCGTGTGAATTTATAACTATGATTTTTTGACACTTGTAGAATTTGTTTAATAATTGTACACTACTTAACAATAATGTATATGGCTGTATATTAAATCCAATAAAACCAAGTAACTGTAGTACCATACCCTAGAACAGTGTTTTTCAACCTTTTTACACTTATGGACTGGCAGAAATAAACGAATTATTCTGTGGACCGGCATTGGTCTATGGACCAGTGATTGAAGAACACTGGGCTAAGTCGTGGGCCAGACCCCGCCCATCTCTACCCAATCTCCACCCCAGACCCCGTCCCCATAATAGTACTAATTGTAACACTATTTTTTCCATTTATTTTTAACAGATACACAATATAATCTTATTAACAACACATAATGGTTAACCACAAAATTAAACTACACAAAGCACACTGACAGAAGATGTAAATTCTCAAAATTTACATAATTCAATCACTAAATTCAAAAATAAAATCATTCCCCCCTACCTTTGTTGTCTCCCTCCCGCCATGCTGTGCCTTACCTTCTGGCCTGCTCCCGCCTGGCCATTTTATGCCGCCCCTGGTGTTATCTTCAGGCCGGCTCCCTCTTCCTCACTGATGCAGTGCACAAAGCTGTGGGCAGTGGCTCCTTGCACGTCCCGCACCTCATCTAGAAGCCAAGGCTTCCGGTCCAGGCGCAGGACACTCGTAGGAACCACTTCCCGTGGTTTTATGCACTGAATCAGTGAGGAAGAGGGAGTTGGCTCAAAGATAACGCCTTATCGATCCCACCGTGGACTAGCAGTTGAAGAACACTGTTTTGGGCCTGATGCACATGCTGGCCCTGTGGACCGGTAGAAAATTTCTGTGGACCGGCACTGGTCCACGGACCAGTGGTTGAAGAACACTGCCCTAGAATATAAAGAGACTTTTTTGTCCAAAAAAACCATGAAAAATTGCATCTCAATTTATATTCAGGCCTTTCTTCCCTTTTTCATGGAGTCTGGCATTCATCTCTTCATTTCCCTTTCCCCTGAGGTGCCCCTCGTTTGCAACTGCTGCTGTTATCCTCTCCTTCCCCCCACCCAAACCAAAAGAACTCACACAGTTTCCTACCCTGCCCCCAAACAGACAAAAAAAACCCCTTCCCAGACACACCCATTTGCTCCTCCTCCCCCCCACGATCTTTCCATATTGCCCTGGTTTAGTGGTGAGCTGCGTCAGGAACAAAGCCAACTTGCGCATGCCCATGTCATCTCATTAGTAAAAATGTCTGCCACAACCTCAAGAGGCAGTCTCGACACCCATTTTTGCTGGAGCCATTTTGAGACTATAGAGAAGTGATAGCATCTTCCCCCTTAATTCTTTCGTGGGGAGGGGGGAGAATAAAGCAGAAACATTTAATTTCTCAGTTGTATTTGCTGCGTCAATGTGCTGCTGCCTTCATCTAATCCTAAGGTTTAAGCAGTGCATTAACTCAGATTCTCAGCTTGACAAAGCTTGGGCTGTCATGAAAATAACTTAAGAGGAGAGGGTGTGCTAGGGGACTTAGTTGGATTGTATCCAGATGTGCATTTGTAAGGCATCATCTGTTGACTCCACCCCCACATCCTGTCTGAAGAAAAGATTTGTTTTCTTCAGAAATAACCTGGGGTCATTTGCAAGAAGTTGTGATGTCTAACTAAGACCCAGATAGGCAAAGCACATTTTTCTGAAATTAATTGCGTTCTTAACTCGTTTTAAGCTTTTTCAATTGATTAATTTTACTACTGTTGTGTAGAACTTGTTTTTAGAATTCTTCAGTAACTATAATATGAAGCTACTATATAAGAAAATCAGATATATCTGTGTTAACAATCCTGCTTTACTGACAGGCTAGATTCTTCAGGATGATATTATTTTGTACCAAGACTTCAAGGTCATGCAGTATCTGCTCTGTTTTCTACAGTAGCTGAATGCGTTTTAAGCTCTAGCCAAGGGAAATAGTCAATGGAATCCCCAAACATGTCTCCCATAAGAGCAGTTAAGAAATTACCATCTCCATATACAAAGTGCTTGCTGCGGACCAAAAATTTCTGAGGACAAGCCGTTCACTTGTCACACATTCTGATAGCACTAAATTGAACATCCTCTTCACAGCTTCTAGGGACAAAAGAACATAAGAATTGCTATACTGGGACAGACCGGCTGTCCATCAAGCCCAGCATCCTGTTTCTAACTACTATTTAGTATTTCTCTAGTGCTATCAGACGCATGCAGCGCTGTACATTAAATACTTAAGAGACAGTCCTTGCCCAAAAGATCTTGCAATCTGTATGTTTCAGTTTTTGGGTCTGATGTTTGATACACTTTTCAATTTATTTTATATTGTTATTTTGTTTACAGAGCTTGGGCTATCCTTGACATGTTCAAGGCACGTCTGTTGGTTTTGCTGCTGTTCATATGGAGGAGTGATTGAATGTAGAAGAAAGGATGGTGCAGTTTGAGTGATTTAATTTCTTATAATACTAACGGTGGCCAACCCAGGTCCCAAGTACCTAGATCCCAACAGATTTAATGCTACTTATCCTAGGAATAAGCAGTGGATTTCCCAAGGACATCTCAATAATCTATGGACTTCTCTTTTAGGAAATTATCCAAATCTTTTTTAAACCCTACTAAACTAACTGACTTCACCACATTCTCTGGCAACGAATACAAGAGTTTAATTATACATTGTGTGAAGAAATATTTTCTCTGGTCCGTTTTAAATCTATTACTTAGTAGTTTCATCATATGACCCCTAGTCCTAGTATTTTTGGAAAGAGTAAACATGCAATTCACAACTACCCTTTCCACTCCACTCCACTCAGTATTTTATAGACCTCTATCATATCACCCCTGAACTGTCTCTTCTCCAAGCTGAAGAGCCCTAGCTGCTTTAACCTTTCCTCATAAGGAAGTTGTCCCATCCCTTTTATCATTTTTATTGCCCTTCTGTGTACCTTTTCTAATTTTGCTACATCTTTTTTAAGATACGGCAACCAGACTTGCACACAGTATTCGAGGTGCGGCCATACCATAGAGCGATAAAAAGGCATTATAACACTTTCATCTTTGTTTTCCATTCCTTTCCTGATAATTAATTCCTATCATTCAATTTGCTTTCTTAACCACCGCCGCATATTGAGCTAAGGGTTTCAATATATCCTAAATGATGACACCTAGATCCTTTTCCTGGGCAGTGACTCCTAATGTGGAACCCTGCATCACATAGTCAAGTTCCTCTTTCCTACATGCATCACTTTGCCCTTGCTCACATTAAATGTCATCTGCCATTTTGATGCCCAGTCTCACAAGGTCCTCGTATAGTTTTTTACAATCCTTTTTCGATTTAAAAACATTGGTCTTTGTGTCATCAGCAAATTTAATTATCTCACTAGTTATTCCCATTTCTAGATCGTTGATAAATATGTTAAAAAGCAGCATTCCCAACACAGATCCCTGAGGAGCCCCACTACCTACGGGGAATTTAGGAACCGCCTAAAAACATACCTGTTCCTGAAATACCTAAACAATTGACCTGCTCTCCCCGCTCTCTCCTCAATAACGGTTCCCCCGACCTCCTACCCTTTTCCTCTCTCCCCCTCCTAAGCCCGCATGGAATTTCACGGTACTGTGATACATATAAACTGTTATCTTTATCATATCGTAATTTTTTGCTGTATTTTCTGAAATGTGCGGCCTATTCCAAACAGGTCCTCTCGGACATTACTTACCAAACTGAATATCTTATATTCTTGCTCAGCAAATTATATTTCTATATTCTTGCTTTCTTAAAGTCTCTGCTCTCTGTATTTCCTCTGACTATCTGCATATTGTAATTCGCTGAATGTCCAGCTCTCTTGACTGTAAACCGCCTAGAAGTCGCAAGATTGTGGCGGTATAGAAGAATAAAGTTATTATTATTATTATTATTTACCCTTCTTCATTGAGAATATTAGCCATTTAAACCTACTCTGTTTTCTGTCTTTCAAACAGTTCTTAATCCATAATAGGACATTACCTCCTATCCCATGACTCTCTAATTTCCTCAGAAATCTTTCATGATGTACTTTGTCAAATGCCTTTTGAGCATACAAATGTATGATATCAATTGGCTCACCTTTATCCACATGTTCATTCACCCCTTCAAAGAAATGCAGTAGATTGGTGAGGCAAGATTTACTTTGACTATATCCATGTTGGCTTTCTTTCATTAATCCATGCTTATGTATAAATTCTGTTTTTTTGTTCTTTATAATAGTTTCACTATTTTGCCCAGCACCGATATCAGACTCACCGGTCTATAATTTCCCAGATCACCTCTGAAACCCTTTTTAAAAATCAGCGTCACGTTGGCCATCCTCTAGTCTTCCAGTACTGAGCTGGGTTTTAGAGAAAAATTACCAACAATAGTTCTCCAGGATACAGAGGGAGGTTCCTAAGGTCTGATTGATTCAGATGCCTAGATGTCTGAACCAGTCAGGGTCTAGATGTCTGAACCAGTCAGGGCCTTAGGCCCCTCCCCATACCAATGGGGAGGGGAAGGCCTGCCATTTTGCAGTGGCCAGCCTGAAGAGTAGGAGGGTCTGGGCTTTCCTCCTGCTGATCTTCAATTGGGGGGTGAGGCAGTTTGGGAGGGCCAGGGATCTTGACGGAATGACGAGTGGAGAGCTCCATCTTCCCCATGGCCAAAAAAATTTTGGCGAGCTCAATCAAAAGTCAAACAAATGATGATTTTTGCTTTTGATCATGAATGCACATCATCCCAAAGTTCCATGTGGAAGAAGTGTCACAGCAGTGTATTATCATGATTTTTGCAAAAAATGCGCAGAAAAATGCACAAACCCCCAACCTCAGTTGCTCTTGGCTGGGCCACTCATTCTTCACGTCAACACTCAACCCGCACATAGGGAATGTCGTCATTGAAAAACTATGCAAATATGGCTGGGAGGTGTTACCTCATGCTCCCTACAGTCCAGACATGAGTCCACCAGACTTTGACCTTTTTCCAAAGTTGAAACAACCTATGCATGGACATCGTTTTGCATAGCAACAACACTCCTCAAGGTGTCCATGAAACAGCACCAATTTCAGTAGAGATCCAAGCATTTGCCATTTATAATTAGCACTCTGATCAAAGAACCTCTGAAATTGTATGAAATAGCCTGGAAACTGCTCAAGCTGAATTTTTCATCTTATCAGAAAGGTGCTTTTAACAGTACTACTACAATTTTAGAGCGATTTACATATTATTACTTAGAGAGAGAGAAAAGTAAGATGTAAAATAATCCTGGTGTTTCAACAGAGGTTTTGGTGTTCAGCTGTCGCTTCTGACTTTTTCTGCCTCATAAGAACATAAGCAGTGCCTCTGCTGGGTCAGACCAGAGGTCCATCACGCCCAGCAGTCCGCTCACGCGGCAACCCATCAGGTCCAGGACCTGTATAGTAATCCTCTATCTATACCCTTCTATCCCCTTTTCCTTCAGGAAATTATCTAATCCCTTCTTGAACCCCAAAACCATACTCTGTCCTATCACACCCTCTAGAAGCGCATTCTCTTTATCAGCTGATGCTGGGCTGGCTTCCCACCAGGGAGCAATTGGATCTGGATCAACACATCGCATTCTTACCACAGTCTGCACCTCCTTTAGAACACACAGTTTGGCAAAAGGCTAAGCTGCCAGTGCTCGACTGATACAGATTGGAATTAGCACAGCAGGAAACAGATACAGAAGTGAAAAAAATAGTGGTATAAGTCCTTCTTGGTACCAAAACAAGGGATGTGCTACTACTTTTAGCAATAAGCTACAGAGTATACGGAGCTTTAAAAATAACCGGAAGAGGAGGCAACTATATTGGGGGGAAAAGCTGCCAAATGAATAATACAAATTTAAGTCTTTTAGTTGGACAAATAAAACAAAGCAGTATGACATTTATGGTAACTTAGAGATAGAGAATAGGGAACCCAGTGCAAAATGTGATCTATTAAATTAATTCAGCCATAACTTGCCATAAAAATAATATTTACTGACTAAATTGTATATACTCGTATGATGCAACCAAACTGATTTTTCAGAAAAGAAAGTCATCAAGAGCACAAGGCTAGAAGAAAGAAGAAATCTATCTTCCTGGAAATGACTTATGCATGGAAGAATTAAAGCCGCTGCTTGCAGTGCTGTCACTGGAAGACAAGTGCCTCAAAGATTCCAGAAATAATTGTTCTAAGAAAGTTCCAGAACAATTGGTCTGAAGCACATTGCACTGACAAGAGGACAAATTTAAAATCACAACAGAGTCACAAATCATAAGCCAAAAAGAGCAGAAATGAGACACAGACGTAACTGATGTTCAGCCAGGGTGGCTAAAACCAAAACTGCAGATCATGTACAAGATCAGGCACTGTTTATTGCAACATTGATGGTATAAATACTTATTACCAACCGAGGGACCCAACACGGTCCGTGTTTCGGACCCCTTGCCTTCCTCAGGGGTCCGTGGTAAATAAGTTATTGGAACTGACAGCAAAAAATGGAATAAACGAGTGCTGCTTCGACTCCGATATCGAGTGAAGAGGTGTGTGGCAATGACAAAAGCCAGGGTGGCTACCATTTAAAGCTAAGTGCACACCCCCAGTGTTATATTCAGTAGCACTACCCGTTTCAATTTTATTAAAAAATTTGGTATACCTCTTATTCAATTTTCTAGGCGGTATACAGCAATAATAAGAGAGATATCTTTAAGTTTCAAGTTTATTAGTGTTTTTGATTAATCGCTTAATCATACTTCAAAGCGATGAACATACATAAAAAAAACATTTAAAATTACAGTATTAAAAAGTAATACAATATTTAACATAAACATAAAAATAAACTAGACTATATACAAACTTAACAAACAAGAAAAAAAGGGTGAAGGGGATTTGAACTACAAATTATTATAGAAAGAGTAGTCGGGGAAAAACATAAGGTCGGGGATATAAGATGCATGATCAAATTCAACATAATTAATACGTCCAAGGTTGAGAATTATTACTCAAAAGCATCTTTGAAAAGGAATGTTTGTAAATTAGTCTTAAATTTATCAATATTGTGTTCTTCTCTTATATAAATTGGAAGAGAGTTCCAGACTTGAGGGGCCGTAACGGAAAAAATAAATTGTCGTCTAGTGTTGATGATCTTGAGAGAGGGAATTGTCAATAAATGTTGTTCATTTGACCGTAATGTTCTATTTGAGGAGTAAGGAATTAGTGATTTAAAAATAAATGCAGGAGTTTTAAAGAGTATTGATTTAAAAGTGAGTAGGCATAATTTATAAGTTATTCTATGAGATACCGGAAGCCAATGAGTGTTCTTAAGAAGTGGTGTTACATGATCAAATTTTTAAAAGAAACAAGACAAATTAGAGTTAAAATATTATACAAAACAATGTTAAGTTAATAGGCATTTACAAAAAAAACACACAGTTGGAACCCAAGCACAGTACCGGGTAAAGCTTTGGATTCTCGCCCAGAAATAGCTAAGAAGAAAAAAAAAATAAATTTAAATTGAATCAGGTTGGGCAGACTGGATGGACCATTCGGGTCTTTATCTGCCGTCATCTACTATGTTACTATGTTACATACTAACTACACACAATTGGGAAAGAAGGACTGAACTACAATATTTGAATAAAGCACAC
This sequence comes from Geotrypetes seraphini, assembly GCF_902459505.1. Taxonomy (NCBI): domain Eukaryota; kingdom Metazoa; phylum Chordata; class Amphibia; order Gymnophiona; family Dermophiidae; genus Geotrypetes; species Geotrypetes seraphini. The sequence continues at coordinate 128,141,431 of NC_047093.1, forward strand.
TTAGGGGAAAGGGATTTAGTCCTAAGAAGGACAGTTTTATCCAAAAGCATCCTCAAATAAAAAAGTTTTGAGTTTTGCTTTAAATTGCTTTGTCGAAGATCTGATAGAGACTTTTAAAATATTAAAGGGATTTGATCAAATTGACCAGGAAGCAGCATTACTGACATTTTCGGATGTGACGCGGACAAGAGGTCATAGCCTGAAACTGAATGGCAGCAGGTTCAGGACAAAGGTCAGGAAGTTCTGTTTCACCCAAAGAGTGGTGGGCGCTTGGAATGCTCTCCCGGAGGAGGTGGTGGCAGAAAATACAGTGCTGGTTTTCAAACGCAAGTTGGATGCACACCTTCTTGCAAATCATATTGAGGGATACGGGAAATCCGGGTCTCCAAAAAGGAGCACCTAATGGGCCTCCGCGTGTGCGGATCGCCCGACTAGATGGACCTTGGTCTGATCCGGTGAAGGCGTTTCTTATGTTCTTATGTTCGTAAATAATTAGGCAATGAATTCCAAAGGGAGGGTGCAGTGACCGCAAAATTATTGGATCTCAACGTATTAGTTTTAAAGATGGTACAACTAAGAGATTTTGTGATAAGAGCGAAGAGATTTAGCGGGATAATAGGGAGTAAGGAGTCTATCAATAAACTCTGGTTGACTGTGTGAACGAGTTGTAAAGGTTAATAGTAGAATTGCAGTGACTTCACTGTTCATATAGGACAAAACAAAACGCAAATAGCACCAAAGGGAAATGTCGCAAAAAATTCTAAGTAGTTAAAAGGCTGTAAACACTAATATATAATCCAGTAGCTGAGTAAAATTCAGAATAGCTATAGGCATATAGATAACACTACAAGTGAATAAGTAGGGAAAGCTTGCAGAGCATGGCTCCTGGAATTCTTTCCAACCTCTCTGCAAGTATCTATGTATGCATGTCTGTGTTTATATCTGTACAAAGTGCTTATTTATTTATTACTCACATTTATTACTCACCACATCCAACAATTCTGCGTAAGTTACAATAAAACATACAAATTAAACCACATCATAACATTACAACATAAGCAGTGCCTCCGCTGGGTCAGACCTGAGGTCCATCGTGCCCAGCAGTCCGCTCACGCGGCGGCCCAACAGGTCCAGGACCTGTGCAGTAAACCTCTATCTATACCCTTCTATCCCCTTTTCCAGCAGGAAATTGTCCAATCCTTTCTTAAACCCAAGTACTGTACTCTGCCCTATAACGTCCTCTGGAAGCGCATTCCAGGTGTCCACCACACGTTGGGTAAAGAAGAACTTCCTAGCATTCGTTTTGAATCTGTCCCCTTTCAACTTTTCCGAATGCCCTCTTGACACAAACTTAAAAAAAAAACACCCAACTGATTTCAACCATATAAAAACAAAATACAATTTACAATCAAATAATTCACTGATAAATACAATAAAAAAGGAAAGTTTTCAAATGGTTCTTGAACTGCAAAACCCCAGACAGTTCTAACCTAGATATAGTAACATCGTAAATGACAGCAGATAAAGACCCATGTGGTCCATGCAGTCTTCATTTTTTGTTGTTGATATTTCTGCCATAGAAGTCTGCCTGGCACTGTCATTAGGTTCCAACAACTGGAGTTGCTGTCTAAGCTCACTCCAGCCTTTCTAACCATCCCAAAGTACAGTCATATATGGTACGTACGTTAATCATGCAAGTCTGCTGTCGTCCTCAGCACCACGTTGGCTCTGCTGTAGTCCCGCCTCTCCTCTAACATCAGGGGCAGTATCGCAGCAGAGCCAACGTGATGCTGAGGACAATGGCCGCCTGCAAAGATCGCTACAGCACCACGATCCTCTCTGCAGGCTGCTATTTATCTTAAGGTAAGAGCGGGGAGGCCAGGGCGGAAGCCGGAGGACACTGCAAAGGGCCAAGGCAGCACTTCCCAACTGACCTTCTCCCCTTGCCCCCTAAAGCAGCAGCGGCAAGCTAGCAAAAGGCAGCGCTGCCGCTCCTGCTTTAGGGGGCATGGAGGGAGGGTTGGTAATGGAATCGGCAAGGCCAATTTTTTGTTAAAACAAATCGATTCAAATTGATTCACCCAATTCGAATCGGAAATCGGACAGCACTAGTGCTCACTGTCTAACATTAGCTCTGGCCCTGATGTATTGTATTCACAAAATAGAAAATAAAATTATTTTTTCTACCTTTCATTGTCTGGTCAGTTTATTATTTTTTTAAATCATGTTGACTCAGGTTCTGATTTCTGTTTGTCTTCTGTTAACTCGCTCGCCAGGGTCTCCTGTCCATGTAACATTTTCTTCTTTCTTTGTGCTCACTATTCATCTTCTATCTCTGTACCTTCCCTTCTCTCTCCTCCTCCCTGTGTGTTCAGCACCCCGCAAGGATCCAGCACCCTCTTTCCCTTCCCTACCCCTCAGCTCCATCCCCAGTCTTGTATTTTCTCTTAAGCATCCACTCCACCCCATGTGGCCAGCACCCTCTCTCTCTCTCTCCTTCCCTCCAGCTCACGCACACCCCATGTGGTCAGCACCCTCTCTTTCTCTCTTCCCTTTCCTCCAGCCCACCCCCACCCCATGGTCTGGCATCTGTCTCTTTGACTTCCCTTGCCTCAGTATCTACCTCCTTCCCTCCCCCATGCCTTAGCATCTTTCTCCTCTCCTTCCCTTCCAGCTCTCCTTCTTCCTCCCTCGTCATGCTCTGGCATCAGTGGCATAGTAAAGGGGTGGGAAGAGGGGGCAAACCACTCCAGGCATTCTCTTCACGGAGGGCGCCAGCCACTGAAGCCTCTCCTCATCTCCACCCCCATGTACCTCTTTAAATGTTCGCCAGACACGGCTGTCTTCTGACATCACTTCTAGGTTGCAGGACCAGGACATGATATCTGAAGGGAGCCGAGGCCAGCACGAGCAGCAGGTAGAAGATGCGGCTTTCGCTGGTGAACATATCAAGAGGTATGTGGGGGACGCTCAAGCGGCAGGAAGAGTGGGGGGATGCTCAAGCAATGGGAAAAAGTGTGAGGGGAGGCACTCAAGCAATGGGGAAGAACTGGGGGATACACAACGGGTACCTCTCAGCAGCAGTCTTCTCAACTCACTGCTCTGCTGGCGTCAGGCCTTCCTCTCTGCTGGTCCTGCCTACTTTCTGTTTCTGAGGATTTGTAAAATTAGACAGAGACCACTGTTCAGGCAGTGGGCCGCCACGAGAGCGGACTGCTGGGCGGGATGGACCTCTGGTCTGACTCAGCGGAGGCAACTTCTTATGTTCTTAAGGCCTGGTGCTGGGTGAAGGCTGCTGCAGCCACTGCTGCTGTCAGAGAAGAAGTTTGGACGCTGACCCTGGGAGCACCCACCACATCTGTACCAAGAGCAGACTGCCCCGTCCCCCACTCTCGCGGTGCCTGAATTGGCGAGTCAGATTTTTTTTTAAACAAATCAATTCAGCCAAACTGCATTGGTGAATCGATTCAAGTCAAGAATCAGACAACACTAGTGATTACATGGTATCACCAGTAGGTGTGCAGCAAAGCTAGTACTAGGCCAACTTCTATATTCTGTGCCCTAATCATGGCTGGGCATATTCAGCTGTATTATTTTAAAGATACATATATACCTTTTAGAGAGCTTCTTGTAAAAATTTCCAATCCTTTCTGTTAGCAAACAAATTTATTTTGAAATTGCATAAATATCTTCAAAAATAGATGTAGGGGAACCCAATGCTGCATTAGAACAGAGGATGGCATTGCAGATTTCTTTTATGTCAAGAGATATGCAACCAAAGCCGTGTCCTCCTGTCTTGCCTATTCTTTCTGGTGACAAATGATCATCTGTGAAGCAATAAACACATCAAACATTGGTATCCAGTGGCAGGGAGTGGATTGACTTATAGATCTGGATTTTGCAAGTCACTAATCCTTCATTCTAGTACTTGATGTCTACATTTATGAACCAAGGGCCTGAGTCTGTAAATGGCACCTAGGTTAGGCACTGCTAGGCGTCTAGATTGGGGACACCTAGCCGAGTGTCGTGCGGAACTCAAAATTGATTAATTATCAGGGGGCACTTTTTTTTTTTTTTTAATTGATAGCGCCACCTAAGGACTCTTTAAGGCCGGCAGGGGCATGGTATGTGCCGAAAGTGTCCTTAGGTGTGAGATCAGTGACTTTAAAATGCTGGCCTACATTTAAGGTGCCTATTTTAAAAAACAGCTGCGATTCTATGAAAGGTGATTGACACGCGCTCGGCGGCTGCTTCTTAGGTGGCCACCAATACCGGTGCCTTTTATAGAATCTGGCCCTTATTGCAGATTGGTAAAGTGAAGTGTGGGCACCATAAAAGTGATCATTTTGAAGCTCATACTTTAATCTGAGCTGTCTGGTTTATTTATGTTTTGTTTAGGAGAAGGAGAAGAAATACATGCTCCCTCTAGACAACCTGAAGGTCCGAGATGTGGAAAAGAGTTTCATGTCCAGCAAACACATCTTTGCACTTTTTAATACAGAGCAAAGGTAGGCATGCAGAACAGTATTTTGCTGCAAGACCAGTGATGAGGTTAATGTATTTTCTTTGGGACTCACATGTAGTTACATGACTTCTTAGAGAAATCTGATTGCTTAGATCAGACAGATCGGGGCATAGAACCAGATCCATTTAATTACTATTACTGGATGATAAGTGGCCACTAACAACCCAGTGAAAGGAGGGGCCAAGATGCTTGTCCCACTCAAGTCCAGAACAGGAAATCCAGAGTGTAACCTCCGCAGAACCAGAAAGAGAACCGAGGTACAAACAATGGTACACATACACAATCTTGTTGAAGAAGGACCTAACTTGTCTAAAGTTTAGTAGGTTTCATCAGAGATCTACAAATACATATTAAAATAAAAATCATACAAATAAAAAAAATTGCATCAAAATATTTATAAAAAAAACATTTAATTCCAGAGCTTCCATGCATTTGGAAAAGACTCATTTGTTCAACATTAGTTTTCAAGAACTTAAGTCTCTATCATATCTCCTTTATCCTTAAAATTAAAGGAAGCAAATCTAGGCTAAAGGAATATTTAATGCCCTGGAAATGGGGGTACATTGAGTGATACTTGTTCTACACTCTCACCAAACTGGATTCAGATTACACTATTCTACAGAATTATCACTCTTAGGTTTACTCACACATATACAGTATATAATAATAATAATTTTATTCTTATATACTGCCAAAGCCATGGTAGTTCGAGGTGGTATACAACAAGAAGAGCTGGACAATCAGCGAAGATAATTACAATGATGTCGTCGAGTACAATTGGAGAAGGGTGGATACAAGTTGAGTGGGAATAAGTCAGAGTGATAGACACAGAGTAGAGGCGTCGAGTACATGTCGGAAGCGTACTTGGTAAGGTATTAAGAGTTCTTGGTTACAAATTGGTTGAACAGGTTTGCTTTAACTAGTTTTCTAAAGTTGAGATAGGATGAGGCGTGACCATTGCCAATCTTCTCTCCTTATATCCTTAGATCTCACTGCTACAGTCAATACAGTTGACCATACTCTGATAACACAAAGACTTAAACAAATTGGGATCACTAATACTGTTTACAACTGGTTCGTATCCTACTTCTCAGATCGCTCTTGCAGTGTACTATTTCAAGACTCTTACTCTGATCATTTTTCCCTCTCATGCAGTATACCACAAGGATCCATACAGTTGACCATACTCTGATAACACAAAGACATAAACAAATTGGGATCACTAATACTGTTTACAACTGGTTCGTATCCTACTTCTCAGATCGCTCTTGCAGTGTACTACTTCAAGACTCTTATTCTGATCATTTTTCCCTCTCATGCAGTGTACCACAAGGATCCATATTGGCCCCAATGCTATTTCCAGTGTAATAGGTTAGTCATTCTAAACATGTGGGTTATCTCCCAATGGCCATGAGAAGGACTCTGCAGAACCTTTGGAGCGGGCATCTTTGATGGATCTCACAGTCAAGACGGGCTTCCTCGTGGCTATCACTTCAGCCCGGAGGGTTTCGGAGCTTCAGGCTGTTTCCTGCAGGGATCCCTTTCTGTACTACGGATTCTGTGGCGATGCTGTGTACTGTTCCTTCCTTTCTTCCAAAAGTGATTTCCGCTTTCTATGTGAATCAGGAAGTCCAGCTCCCTGCATTTGCTTCCTCTGGCTTGAAGGTCCGGGACAGAGTGCTGCAGTCCCTAAACGTGTGCAGGCTTTTGTTGCGGTACTTAGAAGTTACCAATGAGTTTTGTCTTTCAGACCACCTGTTTGTTCTGGCGTGTCCTGCCCGCAAAGGTAGGCCTGCCTCTAAGGCTACATTTCCAGGTGGATTTGCTCGGCCATTTCTGTGGCTTATGTAGCGGTGTGGAAAAAGACAGCCCTAGGAGTGAGGGCTCATTCGACCAGAGGAGTTTTGGGTTCTTCTTTTACGCAAGGGGCTGCACTGCGGGGAAGGGCAGGAGAGAGCAGGAGAGTCAGGGTGGCGTGGTCATTTCGGTCTTCTTGCTTTGATCTCTGCCTAACAGGCAACTTGCATTAACCATGGACTCGTGAAAGTTTCTTCCATGCGCGGAAAGCAAAACTCAAAGGAGCGTGGAGCGCTTATGCGGACCATCTACAAAGAAGATGGTGTGTGAATGTGTCGGAATCGCTCAGCAGCAATTTGTGTTGTCGGTGGGGGTGTTCCTCCGATCGCCTCCATTTGAATATGAACCCATAGTGAATTGGTCAGCCTGCCACGGATCGGACACGATGGGGCAGGTTAGTGAATCCAGGTCCTAAACAATTAAAAGGGTAAAAAATGCCAGGCGTTTCATTATGTCCACAAGACCGTGTTAAAGAGGAAGGTAAAATCAAGAGAAAACCAAAAGTCAAAATAGTAAAAACCAGAAATAATCATACGATCACATTTCCCTGTCTCCAGAATTCTTACAATCTAATTTTATATTTGAGGCAATGAAGGGTTAAGCGACCTACTCAAAATCACAAGGGACATTAGGCTTATTGTCAGTGTCACCATAAATGTGCTTATTTAGAGATTGCATACAGAACAGGAGAAACACCTCCACGAGTCAACAACAAGCAAAACAACTGTGGAGATGTCCAAAGAAAACAGGTGAGCTGATGTATTTCGCGACTCTGCTTTATTCATTCAGTGACTCGACATGTACATGTTTCGGCCACACCGGTCTGCATCAGGAGTCTTATCTTTAGTAGAAACATAGTTGAGGTTTATGGCATGCTTTGTGTGATAAGCGGGAATAAGTTTGTACAGCACTCCAGTGGTGAAGTCAAAGATGGAAACCTTCAGCGGTTGTGAGATACTTTGAAAAGTATGAATGAATAGCATAGTCGTGAAATACATCAGCTCACCTGTTTTCTTTGGACATCTCCACGGTTGTTTTGCTTATTTAAAGATTGCACCACAGTTTCTGAAGACATAAGTGGATAGAATGATATTAGATTCCAGATGCTGCTGGCAAAAATGAAGTGATAGACCATGCCATATGTTGTCCTAGAACGCATAGATAGGCAGTGGCAGAGGATCAGGACATAGCATTTGCCCAAAACTAGACTTCTTAGTGCTGATACTATAAGGTCTCACAATTGGATCTGAAGAACCCAGCTCAAGCAGTGATGTTAGTTAATTGGAATATACTATTCATAAAATCTTTTTGAGAATATTTCTTGTCAGGGGATGTTTTGTTATAGATCATTGTTGGTCTATAGGGTGGTCCCTATGGTAAAAATTCAACCTTATCAGAACATGCCTCCACAAGTCTGAATTTGTTCTACCTCATGTAGATAAGATATTGTTAAAATCTGAAGTAGTTTTGGACCAATTTAGAGGTTCTACAGTATCCTCATACTGCGACAATGTGTTTAGAAACTATTACTTACTTATTCTTTTGAAGCTGTTATTGACAACAACAGTTTTATTATTTAAATAATAACAACTTAGTAATAGTACTGCTGCAAAGCAAAAAGCTAGTTTTGTGATAAATAAGTTGAAAACCAAGTTGATGACACATTTAGGATAAAAACTAAGAAGTAATGTCAAAGACAAGAAGCAGGGCTAAAGTATGATTGCTAGGGAGGGGCACTGATGAACTGTCTGAAGACGGTATAACAAATTTGTAATAGACTTGGTTCACATCTTCTAACCAATGGGGATGCTCTTCGATTGATGATGTACTTACACGTCGACAAAATGGCTGCTTTGAAAGAGGCAGCTCATCTGGCCATGTTCAAGGTCTTGGAAATTTGGCAGCGTGCAAGAATACCACATTAGCGAATGTACTTCATATTGATGAAGCTTTATGATGAATATGAGAAGCCAAAAAAGAACCAGCACAGTTGCAACAAACATGATCTGATGAATCAAGAAGCCTTCAAAGAACATCTTGTCCATCTTTTTGATGTTGCTACCAGTGATGCATTAGTCACAATGAAAATTGAAGAAGTCAGCAGATGCAAAATGTTTCTTCATGCAGTATGGCTGGCATTCACACTGTACTTGCAAAGAAGGAGGATAGAAAGAGTGCAAGAAGAAAAGTTAGTAAGTTTACAGCCAAAGTAGAGCCAGAAAATGTTATGATACTTTATTTATATTTCCCCACTTCACCTTTTGCAATACTGTAGTATTGCAAAAGGTGAAGTGGGGAAGTATAAATAAAGTAGTGCAAAAAAACTCCACTTGAAGGTAGCTGAAAGTCTGCTCAAACAGAAGAACACAACACTATCACTCTGTGAAGATTCAAGCAAGATCATAATAGCCCTGAAGAAACAGCTTAGTGCTGTGAAACGTTGGCATTTTAACAGACTGCTTTAAACACTCACAGTGGTTTCAGTTGCAAAATATCTCAGTCCTCAATTATTTTAAACCTCAACAGCGAGTTGTCACTCTATGGAAGATTTTTAGCCAATGATGGTGATGGTGGTTTGAGCTTGAGCTCTGCCAATAAAACCTGAGGCTTTTTCTTCCATTTGAGCAGACTCTCGGCTACCTTTAAGTGGAGTTTTTTTGCACTACATGATCAGTAGTTCTACACAGCCAACTACTACTTCTCTCCCTCTTACTAGTGGATTATCTGATATCAAGAATATTGCTGAAGTTGACTCTGACAGTTGTTCAAATTCAGATGCTGATTTTGAGGTCAGCAGAACCGCTTGTTCCAGTTCTCGGTCAAAACAGCCAAAGGTAAATATCCTTGCACATCCTGAAGTTGCCAGAGCATTAGATCATGTTAATTTGGCAGACAGATAACCACATTTGTCATTGGTGCTGTTGCCAAAGTACTTGTCCATGATGTAAATGAAATGACATAAAGCTCATTCCAACATTCATGATGCAAGAACCATGAGGATGCAGCCATTCTGAAGGATGAATTCCTTAACGAAACAACAGAAACTCCATTACTGCTGCATTGGAATGGAAAACTTCTGGACATTACTGGAAAAGTAAAGAAATAATTGACAAAATTGCAGCAATTGTCACTGGCAACGGAGAAGAGAGATTACTTGGAGTTCCAAAAATTGGCCGAGGAACTGGCAAACAGCAATCCAAAGCCTGTCTCGCAATACTAGAAGAATTTAGTCTTTGGAGATGAGTCCAGGGAATGGTATTTGATACCAGGCCTGAAGAACGGTGCATGCACTTTCATTGAATCATCATTAGAACGAGAATTAGCATGGCTTGCCTGTTGACATCATACGATGGAACTGGTACTTTGAAGCGTCTTTACTCAACTGTTTGGAGTTAGTGGAGGACCAAATATTGCGATGTTCAAAAAATTTCAGCAAAATTGGTCATACATAGACCAGGATTTGTATGAGGTTGCTGCCGACGATATGTTTGATGCAGATGCATCAGTCCTTCAGAAAGAAATTGCAATTTTCTGCAGAATAGCTTTGAATGCATCACATCCAAGAGAAGACTACAGGTAGCTTCTTGAGCTCTGTTTAATTTTTCATGGTGGCTTCCTGGATGCAGATAAAGTGAAGCCATCATTTTGAGCACCCGGGGCCTTCCACCATGCACAGTGGATGGCAAAGGCCATATACAATATTAAGATATTTCTATTCCTGCAGCAGTTCTGTCTTTCTGTCAAAGAAAGGCAGGGCATCTAAGAACTGGTTCTCTTTGTTAGCCTCATCTACATCCGCTACTGGCATGAAACACTTCTTCCTGTAAAAGCACATTTCAACTTTCTTCTGCTTTCAGAACTCCAGAAATATCCGAACAAGGCTGTTGCCAAGGCTGCATCAACAACATTCACCAGTCATCTGTGGTACTTGTCAAAAATGTGTCTTGTCTGGCCGTTTTTTGACAGACTAAGCAATGATGTTAATTCCAAGATGGTGGCAAACCTTCATTTTCCACAATCCACAAGTTTGGTGAAATGTCTTGACTGCCCTCCCATTGGCCTGGCATCATGTATAACAAAGAGAACTTATGTCTTCTTTGGGGTTCTTGACATAAACGGGCAAGAAAAGGCTCGACAATTTATAGTTAAAAGATCTTGCAAACTGGAGAGATGATCCAAGCTGTCAGTATTTGAAGCAAATATTATTAGTATATATGGTCTCTAAAGGTATATCTTTATGGATACTTTCTAAAGTTTATAAACCTCATTAGTGTCGGCTGCATGAAAACAAACGTTCTTCCATACAGACGAGTGACACGCTGAGATTGATAGTGCAATTTTCTTTATTAACTCATATAGTATAAATAGTCATACTCATCTCAGTCTACGCGGGTGGGGACAGCACTCCGACATAGAAACTATGTTTCGCCCTAATCGGGCTTTAACAAGGAAAGTCCCCCTATAAAGTGCAAACAGCAATTCAAGTATTATAAGAAGCAATAAATATACTTTTAAATACACTTTTAAATAACTCAATAGCATTTTATAAAACCTTAACAAGTATAAATAAATAAATACCTTATGCCATACAGCTCATGCTCCCCGCGCTAAATTGTTCAGTCAGCTAGGGAAGATGGCTGCTGCTTTCTCTCAATTTATATTCTTTCAGACAGATCATGTGATGATGACATAATGCTCATTCGTCCCGCCCCTGGCCAACCAAAAACAAACCCATCATACTAACGTCATCCGCTCTATTTCTGAATTCAAAGCCCAAGGTTTCACACAATTTAAATTATAAATCCATTTTTGTTCTTTAAAATGAAGTTTTTCTTGAAACACTGGGTCTCTTGACATGCTATTTGGAGTATTTGAAGCAGTCAGCATCAACAATGACAGTAGTCAACGACTCTGCTGAAAGAGCAGTTTCCTTAATACAGCAAAGAATGAGTAGCAGCAGCTCCTCCTTTGCCTTGTTTCTCAGCACAGAAAGACCTATCCAACGTGCTCCAAAGCCACACTGATGAATACTAACTGAATGTAGGACTACCGCTCAGCGTTCATTTTGTATTTACTATGGAATAAAGACATTACCAGTCATTAGTGAAAATTGAACAATGCATAATCATTAAGCCAACAAGCCTATTTTCAGCTGTAAGTAACACTTCTTTCCATTTGCACACAATGGTCACAATTCAGGCTTAGATGGAAAATTAATATATATCGAGGAGTTGTATTTTATATATTAAATTAAAAATCGTTGTGACCTCCAGATGTTCACCAAAAGGCTTATAATTTGGCACAATTAACAGTGGCCAGATATAGAACAAAAGTAGACTTGTGAAGGTCATGTTCCAAGAGCTTGATTTTTGGGACCACTCTATTGGTCTGCTAATGAGGGGGGAAGGAGTGGGGACTGTGACCCCCCCACCCCAAATGTTGTGTGTACTCACCCCTGCCACCTAAAAAAAAGTTATGATAAAGATATTCTGGATATTTCATGCATTCAACCAGATACAAGCTATTTTAGACTGACACTTTTCTTATGAACACAAAATCCCAAATTTCTCTTGCTCTAATATGGCACAATTTGCTTGATATATAAAATGTGGGACATTTTAATGGCAGCTTAACTGGCTTCTTGAATGAGATGTGTGATGCCAGTCAGATTCAACTAGTACAGGAATTTCAATATCAGTTCATAAAATTGTGCAAAATCCTTCCTCCATTTCCTCTATTATGTGAATGGCAAAAGTAAAGTAAAGTTCAAAGAGCTCTTTGCCCTTAACAGTATTACTGTAGTATTTTGTTTATGTGAATGAGTTTACATCATTGCTGGCTTTTGTGTAAAGCAGACTTTTACCTTCTTTTGCTCTCATTTTCAGCCCCATTTACATTTCATAATATATTCTCCCTACATTTCTTTCTTCCTCTTGCTGTTTCTTCTACTCTTTCCTCTCCTCGCTTGTTTTTCCCCACCCGTCCTTGGCTCACCCCTCCCATTCACTCTCCCACCGCAGAAGTATTTGATACACACATATGGTTTTAATATAAAACATTTTAATAGTTGCTTGAGTTATGTTTGCTGTTTTTCCTCTTTTTTTTTTCCACTTATGAAAACCTAACCAGAAGAGAAGTGCTTCTTAGTGGCTGGTTTGGAGAATTCTAGTTTTGCAAATGAGAAAGGGAAACCGTTGTAGACTGGGGAAGGGGGGTGTCTCTGTGCAGCAGAATCTGGGATGTTTCTCTGTCTGCAGCCATTAGCAGTAACTCACTGACAAACTGAAATCGGACACATCTCTGACAGTACCATACTGAACTATGACTTTGGCAATTGGTTTTGCAGGCAACTCGGACAAATTCTCATGAAATTAAAGCGTAATAAGTTATAGATAGAAAGTCCGAGGTTTAAAGTAATCAATTTAAACAGCATGCCTATGATTCCTAAACAGAAGAGGGCACATGAAGAGAGTGTTAAAAGAAAAACCAAATTCTACAAAAGCAATGTTATTTGTAGGAGAGTGTTTTTTTATAATTTCAAACAGCAAACTTTTGTATCACTTCAGAGCAGTCTCTATGTGCCTGTACCTCTGTGATGCTGATGCAGAAAACCTGGTACAACCAGTTTACTGCCTGCTCTGTCATGAAAATATTAACGGAAAAGAGTCACGGCAATGAGCATGCATATTTCTGCCAAAAAAGTCACCCTTCTTGTCAGTGCCTGGAGTGGCAGTTGGCTCAGGCACTGAAAAGGAAGGGTGACATTTTAAAAGAAAAAAAGTTGTGGCAGTCTGCATGGGCCTCAATCATCCCCCACCCCCTCCTTTTCATTGAGAAGACTGGCACTCTCCTTCCTAACTTCAAAATAGTGCCCTGGTGTCTAGTGATGTGCTCTCCAGCCACCCAATTTTAATTTTTAAAAGTCCTTGGTTGTCTAGATGGCTCTCTTCTCTTCCCTTCCATTACTCCAACCTGCTCATTTCCTAACTATATAAAAAAAATCTTTAGTGTCTAGTGGCACCTACCCACCTACTGACCCCTCTTAAAAGCCTGTGGCACCCCTGTACCTGAAACTATGTCCATTCACCTCCAGTGCCATCATTCGCAAAATGGGAGCATCCTACACTAGGTGGTGCATCCTGGTATACACTAGGTGGTGCATCCTGGTATGCACCAGGCAGGGCCAACCTACTATATAAGGGAATTTTGTGGATGATTGCACCAGAGGCAAGAGCATGTGCCTCTTCAGATACAGGGGTAATGGGGACCTAGTAAAAATTGGGGGTGGGTGCTACTAAACACAAGGGGTTTTATTTTTTTAAAGTTGGGAGGGGGGTTGGGGGTTGGAAGGGGGGTCACTAGACCACCAGTATGTTAGGTGAGGGTCTACTTAGAAGTGTGAGTGAGGATACATGGGTATTATCATGGCATTGATATGAGGGATGGGTTGAGATGGAGGGACTTTGCAGAGGCTATGAGTTGTAGTAGTAGAGAGGTATGGGGCAAAGTGGTTTGGGATTATGTGTCTGTGGTTTTTCTTTCATGTGAGATGGGTTTCTTCTAAATGTGTGTGGATGGTCCTTTTCACTGTGATGGCAGCTTGACTGGGAGGCCACTCACCAGGTATTTATGTATTTCAAATTCTGGTAATCCCATTTTTACATTTTCTTTGACATTTATATATTTACTTCAATTTCTATCCCGTTCTCCCAGGAGCTCAGAATGGGTTACAAAGGACATTCATAGTAAATAATAAGACATTCATGGTAGCAAGAACATGTTCAGGTGTAGAAGGCATTTCATACTAGTTACAGAAGAAGTTACATTAGTTTAAGAGCAGAAGAGTCCATTGGAAAGGGGGAATGCAGAGTCTGTTAGCTGGTGCTACTCATTTGAAGAGGAAGATCTTTACTGCTTTTCAGAAGGCCATCAGTGAGTCCTGTGATCTTATCTGAGTGGGCAGTTGGTTTCATAGATGGGGTATAAAGTGGTTGTATGAGCGTTTATCTGCAGTTTCCATTTGGAGAGACCTTCCTGCAGGGCTGCATAGTTGCCTCTCAGCTTCGGAGCAGAGAGGGCGAGTGGGGGTATACTGAAGTAGCTTGCATGAGATGTAGGCAGGGTGGTGATGTGGAATCTTTTGTACGCCATTACAAGGGCTTTGAAAATACAGCGTTTGTTGACTGGTAGCCAGTGTTCCGCGTGAAGGGCTGGGGAGATGAGGTCGTCGTAGTTAAGGTCGTAAAGGAGGCGGATTGTGGAGTTTTGGACTCGCTGAAGGCATTTGAGTTCTTTAGTGGTTTTTCCATTGAATATGGAGTTACAGTAGTCCATCCTGGAGAGTACGTAGGCGTAGAGGAGTTAGGCCAGATCAGGTTTAAAGATGTAAGGTTTAATCCTTCTTAGTTGGCGCAGAAAGTAGAAGGAGGTAGAGATCACCTGCAAAATGTGGGCTGAGGAACAGGTGGCCATCCAGTATCACCCCAAGGCTGCACATTTGGTTCTTTGCTGTTAGGAGTGTGGAGTCCCAAGATAGTGTTGGGCAGGTGAGGTTGATGTTTTTCTTTCTGATCCACAGGAGTTCAGTTTTGGAAGCTTTTAGTTGGAGTTTATCTGTCATCCAATTCTTCATGTCAGAGAGGCAGTGCTACAGGTTGGTGAATTGGACAGACCTGATTTCACCTAGCAGGTTTTAGTGAGGTCTCAAATGCCTGCAGCCATGTTTAGTGGGTTGCTTGAGTTCATGATCCGAATGTGAGTGGTGAGACTGGGGCATCTTGGTAAGTCAGGGTTGGTTTTGTTAGGGAGTTGTAGGGCTATGAGGTGGTGGTGTGACCATGGGATTGGAGTGGTGGTGCAGTTCACATGTTGGGACTCAGTGGTTAGGTCTCTGTGTATGAACACTAAGTTTAGGATGTTGCCTGCTGAATGTGTGGGGGTGGTTACAGCCTGAAGGAATCCTAAGTCAGTTAAGGAGAAAAGAAAGTCATCGCTCATTCCAGTGATGTTGGAATAATCCGGAAAGTTGAAGTCACCCAGGATGGCTAGGTGTCTGTGGGAGATGAATAGCTTGGTGATTAAGTTGAGGGTTTCCAGGGCTTCTGCTGGGGAATGGGGTGCTCTGTGACTTCACTTTTGGGGTTTAATATGAAGGCTAGGGCTTCCAACATGGGGAGGGTGATGGAGTCTATTAGTTTAAGAGTGGTGGTCTTGATGATGGCTGCCACTCCACCTGGGAGGCATAGTTCACCCAGCACTATCCCGTCGAAATCTCGGAGCCTGGTTTCTGTGATCATGAAAGCATCCTAGCCATTGTCATGGACAAGATCGTAAAGGATGATGTATTTGTTGGAGGCTGATCTGACGTTCATGAGGACTAGTATTAGTGGGTTGTCATTTGTGGTCGGGGGGATGAGGTTAAGGGGGTTACTGATTTGGTGGTTCTTCTGTTGAGAGCTTAGGTCACCATATTTGCCATGTCCCATGATGACTGGAATGGTGAAATAGATAGTAGCAAATAGTGCTGGGGTAGCAGGTGTGTGGAGATAGTTGTGTGGGGATGGCCCATGTTGGGTTAGCTGGGCAAGAGGAGGAATGGGTGGCCGAAAGCATGATGGTCTGGTGAGTTGTGGGTGCGTGTTTGCATAAGGGGGTAGAGGGAGGGGCTGGCTGAGGAGTAGGCAGATTTGTTGTTGTAGGTGAGAGAAGGGGTTGGATTGGTGGTAGCTTTGCCAGGGCCAAATGTTGAAGTGGACAGTTGTCTGGTTTGGCCCCTGGGTTTGGTCTCATTGGTCCACACAAAGGGCCTTTTGGTGTGACCCATCATCAGAAAGGCCCATCTGGATGTTGGCCCTTTAATAGAGCTTGCAGGCCAGCCTGAGAGTGAGCGGATCCTCTGCGTCAGTGTGAAGATCAACGAGGTAAGGAAGGAACAAGATGGAGGCTTCTTTTTTCTTCCCTCTGCCTGGAGCACAGACATCAGTAGTTTGAGAGTAGCCAGGTTGAATGTGGATGGTATCCACTCTCTAGTGAAGCGTATAAAAATTTTCACCTATTGCTAATTTAGGAGATTCGCCTCTCATAGAGAGTACATTAAACTGAAAACAGCGTGAGTGGTTGAGTTGGCTTATGCTTCCTACAATGGTAGATATAAACAAGTAGCATGTCTGGAACATAGTCATCCAAGATCCTGAGGGGCAATTTGGGATATAAATGGGGGATATCCTGGGAAATAAAATTGCTATACATTTTATTTATGCATCTAACACATATTCTCATGTATTTCTCTCCATTTTGTTTGTGAAACTGGTTTCAATGAAGAATACCTGGATCATGTAGAAGGATGTGCAGCTACAACACAAGTCAGAAGGGCCACCACTAGGAGGAAAAGCCTCAGACAAAGCCCTCCCACCACCGCAGCTGTGGTACAAGGTGTTCAGGTGTAGAACCTCATCAGCAAAAAACCTCCTGTGGGGCTTAGTGAAGCTCTGTGTTGTGCAATGCAAATAAATAGCCAATGGTCATAGAGTAAAGTGCAAAAATGACTCAAATGTATCTTTTTTGTAGCAGGAGACACGATTCAGCGGGCCCCATTTTGAAAGCTCACGATTGGACAATAAACCCTGAGGCAGCATTATGTGAAATGCTGGTCACCGTTGGTGTTCTGACCAGGCTTGACAAACTATTACATTGAAAAAGATATGTTTGAGTCATTTTTTCACTTTAATCGAAGGTCATCTGTCATCTTACGATAACGGTCCTCAACATATCCACTAAGGACCATGTGAGTCAATCGGTTTTGCCAACTGAATCGGTGACCAACTGAATGAATTCTGGTGACTCAACCACTGAGAAGGCTTGCATGCCCCCAATAACAAAATTTGTGCTGAGATCATTGACCCTTTTCTGTGACACAATGATGCCCCTGTTACTGCTCCATGAAGCAGCCAAAGTTTGCTGTTTCTTTGGCAAGGATTCTCATGCATCTGATGAAGAACAGCTTGCTGATATCTTCAACTAAGACAGTTTATCATGTGCAGCCAGGTGGATGTTTTGCAGGTGCTTCTTAAGATTTCCTATAGTATTGGTTGCACAGCTGTAGGTCTGCTTAGAAGCCGGCAGACAAAGTTTACAACGTACATGGATATTTCTGCTGTCTGACCCTACTAATGTAAAATAATTCTGTAAAGATAAAATGCTCAAATGAGCTTGCATTGTAATTATTATTTTTTTTCCATTGTGGGCTTACTGAGGGTTAGGCCGCAGCCAGCATTCATCCCATCAAGGGTTGCCCGGAGAGTCCTAGCTTCCCAAGACTCTGACAAGATGCTTGTCCAGTCCACACGCCTTTGTCACTGCCTCCTTTGTATATCAGGATGATAATAACTTATATCCACAGTAGTCCTTGGAGGCTTCCATTTTGAAAAGGGGACTCCCCCTCCCCTTCTGGGCTTTTCTTCCCAGTTTTTAGGGCCTCTTAGCCACTTCAGAGACCCTTTTTATTACTAATAACAGTACGTGCAAATGAGTTTGCAAATTAGTCCCTTTAAGCATGCAAAAACAGTCCAGCCCTTTATGAAGCAATTCTTTCAGTCCAACTTACTTCCCTTTTAATTTTTGTAAACCGTGTTGAGCTCTATATTTATAGAGAAGATGCGGTATATAAGCTTAAAGTTTAGTTTAGTAGAGCCCATTTGGCTGACTGTCACCACGTATATCTGGTACAGTCGACTCCACCTAAGTGCACGTCGGTTAAGCGCACACTTCGGTTATCCTTACCTGACCACCATGGTCCCGGTTTTTTTACATTAAAGTCAATGGACATAAACTCCAGATATTTGCAATTCTGATAAGCACACAATCCACGTGCACTGATGTTATTGGTTCCACCTCTATTCATTCACGTTACGTTCACTCCGGTTAAAAGCACTCACGTTCTGACATGGATAAGTCACGTGTTTCGAAACAGCAGTCTAGGCTTGGGCAGGTGTTCAAACTTTCGGAACTGCACCATGACATTTTGTGGACAAAAATATTTGTCTTTGGCTGAACGAGTCGATGTCTTAAAGAGACTTGACCAATGGGAGAGTCAGGTCTCTATTGAAAAACATTACAGTGTTCATCCTAGCCAGATTTCTCAGATTTAGGAAAAAAAAAA
Source organism: Geotrypetes seraphini (assembly GCF_902459505.1). Taxonomy (NCBI): domain Eukaryota; kingdom Metazoa; phylum Chordata; class Amphibia; order Gymnophiona; family Dermophiidae; genus Geotrypetes; species Geotrypetes seraphini. Next base: position 128,159,970 of record NC_047093.1, read on the forward strand.
AAAAAGCAAGCCATATTGGAAGACTGGCAAAACAACAGCAATCCTACCAGAAAACGGAAAAGAATTGGGAAGGCTGGAGACGTTGAACAGATGTTTCTGCGATGGTTTGCTGAAGCTAGAAGTTGACAACTGCCAATCAGTAGATCTCTGCTGATGGAAAAAGTAGCACAGTTATCTGAAGAGCTGGGCGTAAAAGACTTCAAAGCAACAAACGGACGGTTAGAGAGGTGGAAAAATTCAAGAAGCAGCATGGCGAAAAACAAGACGTGGATGAGTTTGGTGCAAAAAGATGGGTCATGGAAGTGTTGCCATCAGTCATTGGTAGATATGAACCATGTGACGTTTTCAACACCAATGAGACAGGCTTGTACTGGTGTGCCATCCATGATGGAACATTGGCTTTCAAATGCAGCAAAACTGTTGGCTTCAAGGTGCCAAAAGAATGATTGACATTGCTGCTCAGTTGCAATATGGACGGTAGTGAAAAGTTCGAGCCACTGGTGATTGGGAAGAATCTAAATCCTCGGTGCTTCAAAAACATTAAATGCCTGCCTATTGAATATGAAAGTAACAAAAACGCATGGATGACGGTGGCACTGTGGATTGAATGGTTGCAGTAGCTTGACAATATAATGAGAAGGCATAGGAGGTACATTGTAATGCTGTGTGATAACTGTGCAGCACATAGCAATGACGTAAGACTAACCAACATCAAACTTGTGTTTCTGCTGCCAAACGCAATCTCTTTGATCCAGCCGATGGACCAAGGGATAATCACGAACTTCAAACGTCATTACAGGTCACTCGTCCTAAAATATATGATGGCAGTGATTGATGCAAGCATGGAATCCAGCCCCCAAGCTGCTGAGCTCGCAAGAAAAATGATGGTGCTCAACTCTCTTCGTACAGCAAAAGATTAGAGAAACTGGGCCTCTTCTCCCTCGAACAGAGGAGATTGAGATGATCGAAACAGTCAAGGTACTGAAGGGGATAGACTTAGTAGATAAGGACAGGTTGTTCACCTTCTCCAAGGTAGGGAGAACAAGAGGACACTCTCTAAAGTTGAAAAGGGACAGATTTCGCACAAACGTAAGGAAGTTCTTCTTCACCCAGAGGGTGGTAGAAAACTGGAACGTTCTTCAGGAGTCTGTCATAGGGGAAAACACCCTCCAGGGATTCAAGACTAAGTTAGACAAGTTCCTGCTGAACAAGGACATATGCTGGTAGGGCTAGTGTCAGTTAGAGCGCTGGTCTTTGACCAGAGGGCCGCCGCGTGAGCGGACTGCTGGGCATGATGGACCACGGGTCTGACCCAGCAGCGGCAATTCTTATGTTCTTATATGGTGCGGGAGGCATGGAGTCGAGTCTCATCATCAATGATTTCAAATTGCTATCGACGGGCGAGCTTTGTTCACTTCGTCCATTGAACTCCCAATTGGACTCTCGCCACAAGAGTTTGAGCTGTATGTCACCATTGACAACAATGTGCCCACATCATCTGACAGCACTAATTCCGATATCTGTACAGTCATAAAGGACACTGCAGACAACCAAGAGTCTGATGAGGACGGAGATACTGCTGCTGTCATCACGACTAATGAAACACCTGCAGAGATTGTTTCCTTCTCAGACGCTCTGAAGTCCCTACACATGCTGCGTTGTTATCTGGAGATAAATGGCTGTCACGACTGTGGACAGTTTTATAGCATCAGTAGTCAGATACACAGCCTGAATCGTGCAATCTGCGTGTAGAAAACAATGACTGATTATTTCAGAAGAATGTTGGTTTAAAAAAAGGTTTACAGTGTACGTAATGCATTAGACGGAACAGTGCTGTTTCCATAACTGAACCGTTTTACATTGTATTTGGTGTGTTTTTAGTTTTGTTGCATCTGACTACAGCATACTGTGATTTTTCATGACTAAAAAGTGGTACTCCGATTAAGCGCACACTCTGTTTAAGTGCACATGGCGGTCCGGTCCAAAGAAGTCAACTGTACATGGGTAGTTACTGTAATTCACTGTAGTGAGGCAAGAGGAACGAATTGAATTGGAGGCTTAATGAGTAAAATAGCACAAATGGAAATTCGTCATTAATTGTTCTGCATGCTATGTAAAAATAACGCAAATGTAACTTGTAAATTTTGTTAGTAGTTACTGCTAAATAATTGAGCAAATAAATAGATAAAATAAAGTAACTAGTTAATTTGGTCGATCTTATCAAAAAGTAACCAGTTACATTGATAGTTACCTAAAAGTAACTAATTGCAGTAACTGGCATTACTATAACTAGTTACTACCCAGCACTGCAACACAATAGTAAAGCACCACCCTCCACTGGCCACAACGGTTCATAGACAACCCCGCGAAAGACAAAGGCGCACGCCAACAACTGAGCGCAAGACGGAGGCGCGCGCTTAACAAAATTACTGTTTTTAGGGGCTCCGATGGGGGGTTTTGTTGGGGAGCCCCCCCAGTTTACTTAATAGAGATCGCGCCGGCGTTGTGGGGGGGTTTGGGGGGTTGTAACCCCCCACATTTTACTGTAAACTTAACTTTTTCCCTAAAAACAGGGAAAAAGTGAAGTTTTCAGTAAAATGTGGGGGGTTACAATGCCCCCACAATGCGGCGCGATCTCTATTAAGTAAAGTGGGGGGGTTCCCCCCACGCCCCACCCCCCCGTCGAAGCCCTAAAAACAGTAATTTTCTGCGGCGCGTGCCTCCGCGCTGCGCTCAGTTGTCTGCGTGCGCCTTTGTCCCGACACCGGCCACAACGCAGTTGGAGGACTCCTGCTCAGCTTCGAGGTAACAGTAATTCTGATATACCCCAAAAATGGAGGTTTCCTTTCTGGGACCTATTTTCCAGCTTATCTGTGTGAGGAAGCACCAGGGCCTGCAATGTGATCACATCAGAGTGCATGGTTTTATTCCCAAGCACTAACACATAACTTTCTGCAACTTAAAATGTCATACTGCAGGGTGCATTGAGTTGTCCTGTGGTACTTGTGACATGTGTACTACCAGTGCGCTAAAAATGATTTTTTTTTCCCTACAAAGGGCATGTCTGGGGGAGGAGGGGGGGTGTCTGCGCTAATTAGGTAATGCAGCCACATTACAGCACACTAACTGATTAACATGGGATTGGTGACAATAAGGGAACACACTTAATGGCCAATAGCAGCATTAGTGCATGGTTATTAATGCAGAAAACAGGTCATTTTTCAGTCATTGGAAAAAGTGGCCTTAGTGCACAGGAAAGACCACCATAAAGGATTTCTATGGCCACCTTTTACCACAGCTTTGTAAAAGGGCCCCACAGGTTGTAATTTCTCTGGGCACAAAGAAATATCTAGTTGTTCCTATCCTACCAGAATTTTCCTGGTTGGTAGTAACAGACATAAACAGTCGGACATTCGTGCCCTGGTAGTATGTCTTCCAAATATTATTTGACCCCAAGCACTACAGTACTATTGCTCAAGTCTGGTGCAAGGATAGTCGACAGCCTAGGACTTGGTTGGGCCATTTAAAAGCCAATTTACCATTATTCAGTGCTATTTTTTAAATGTTTTTGGAGCTAGACATCTCTTAACATAAAGTCAAAAGTACAAAGGGGACAGAGTTAAAAGAATATCAACTGAACAATCAATAATATTTTCACCAACTTGCAGACAGTTGCCAGGGAGGCGCAGGCAAAACTAATAAATTTTAAAATGGTTAACAGATGGGACTGGACACCTGAGAAACTACAAAAAGCAGACATAAACCCACACAGAGTGCTGGTGTTGCAAAATGGACAAAGGCAATCTGTTGTACATCTTATAGGGATGCTTATTACTGCAAGTCTTCTGGAACAAAATATGGCATGTGATCTGTAATGTTTTTGATGGATAGCATCCTGCAGAAGCCATGAAAAGGAATTCTGCATGACTCTTTAGGCATATACAGTATAATTTGACCAGACAAAATAGACTGTTGCAATATTGGGTATAAAGCCATATTATGAGATTAGAGATCACTGTTGAGTGCAAAGACATATTCTGAGATTAGAGATCAGCTATACTGCACAGTGGAGTAGAGTGGTACAAAGAAATGGCCACTAGTGGTTCTATACATTAAAAAAAAGTAAATTAAAACTTATCTGAGAAAATACAGACCCCTTTCTCGAGACAAAGCTGAAGAGCCTGAGTAAAATGTTTGAGCAATGAATGTAATACTGGTGCTTTGGTACTGCTTGCTTTAGCCAGCAAAGGGGTGTGACTGAGGGAAATTGTGATGTACTAAGACATGTGGCGTCTATGTGGTTCAGGATAAGGGTTATCTTGCCTATGACAATCAACCGTAGTTCGGGCTCCTAGCCGTCCTTTTCTTGTCCCTGTGTGATGTGACACATGCAACTTTGCTCATGACCAATGCTCCTTCCGTTTTGGGTTTTTTTTTCATAATGAGTATGCAATACAGAATTTATTGGACCATGTTATCACAATCATTACCCTCCCCCCCAAAAAAAATCTGATCTTTGTAGTAAAAAAAAAAGCCCCAATAAACAGATGACAGCCTTATTCTCACACAGTGTAGTCTCTGAATGAAATGGCACCCAGGCAAAGGTGGTACCACTTTTGTTCACTTGTTTGAAGACCCATGTGATGCCCCCTTCCTCCTGTACTTATCCTTCTGGCCTGGCCTTATATTTATTTATTTATTTAGATTTTTATCCCGTCCTCCCAGTAGCTCAGAACCGTGCCGAGCTCTGCGCACGCGGAGATGGTGCGGTATACAAACCTAAGGTTTAGTTTAGTTTAGTTTATACAAACCTAAGGTTTAGTTTTACAAGTAAACATTCACAATGGAGTGAATTGGACATACAAGATTATACAGTAGATTTAAATACTTGGACATACGAGACTGAGCAGCAGTTTAAATATAGGGGACTATACAGCAAATTAAGAACAGTAGTTTAGTTTAGATACAAGTTATTTGAGTATAGGCTATAGAGTGGACTATACAGAAATTTAGGCAGAAGATTAGAATGGAGAAAGAAGGGTAGAGGTGGGGTTTAAGGGAGTTGGGTGTAGACTTAGGGTGACCTTTAGTTGAAGAGGAGGGTCTTTACCATTTTCCGGAATGTCATTAGTGAGTTCTGTAGTCTGAGTCGAGGGGGGAGTTGGTTCCAGAGTTGGGGAATGAAGTGGCTGTAGGAGCGTTTTCGGGCGGTTTCTGAGAGGAGGGACCTTTAGGGGGGAATGCATAGGCGTATCTCCGTTTCTGGGCGGAGGGTGCGGGTGGAGATGTAGATGGGTAGCTTGGATTTTATGTAGGAGATATCCATATGCAGGGCTTTTGTGCGACCATTTAAGGAAATGTAGAGTGCTAATTTCAGAATAAAGAAAAGAAAACCCATAAAGATGTGAACATACAATATTTGAATCCCAGAATCCATTTTCTTAAACAGATGATATAAACCATAAGTTTCCAACATGTCTCACGTACCACATCAGAAGATGGTATATAAGGCATGCTCTCTGACCAACTGCTGCCTTCTCCCTGTAGCCAGTTGCCTGCATGGCTGTTATCTTCCTGTGTCTTTTAACTACACCAAGAAATAGAAACTACCCTTCCCCTCCCTGCTGCCTCTCTAACTCCATGGCTGCATACTGCAAGCAAACCAAAACAAAGAACAGGTCCATAGCCTTATGCGTGCCATAGGTGGCTCTTGTTGGCCCCATCCCTCCAAAACAGGAAGTTATGTTATCAATTTATGACCCTTTTTTGACCAAAAAAATCTTGGTTTATATGAGTATATATGGTACTTGGATCAACATGATTAGAAAAATAAAATGACCAGACAACAAAGGTAGGAAATACATTTTATTTTCTATTTTATGATTAGAATGTCAGTTTTTGGAATGTACATCTGCTTGAGTTGATCAGAGCTCAGGGATAGTCTGTTGAAATTAGTTTGACTTAGAAGGTGCTTGGCTTCAAGAAGTTAGAAATACTGATGTAAACTTCTCCATTGTTTTAAGGAAATCCCTTGTAGACTGATGCATTCTTTTTGTGTCTCTTAAAAGTATCACAGCTTACAAAGACTCCAGTGTTGTCCAAAACTAATATAGCTACCAGAGCTATATACCACTAATTTAATGCAGAAATCAGTTTATCACGTGTGAGATTACTGTAAAAATAGAAAATGTTAATCAAATATACCAAGCACACACTATCGACCAAGAGCTAAAAAACCAACAAAAAAAACCTATTCTTCATCCCTGTCCAGTTCTTATAATTCACTACCAATAATGTTTTTACGGTGTGACAAACCAGGCAATAACCTAGGGTCGCACGCCTTAGGGGACTCCAGAATTTGTCATGAGTGAAATTTTGCCAATAACTGGCTCTATTTGTATAGCTAACTTTCCCAAAGTTATATTAAAAATATTCATGGAACTTAGGGCTCCTTTTACTAAGGGGCGCTAGCGTTTTGAGCGCACGCAGGAAATTACAGCGCACTACGCTTCTAGAACTAACGCTAGCTCAATGCTGGCGTTAAGGTCTAGTGCGTGCGCTATTCCGCCCATTAAAGCCCTAGCGCGGCTTAGTTAAAGGAGCCTTTAATGTGTAGGGCAAGGAGAAATTAAAAATCAATCAATCAAATATGGCCAATTTATTGATAAAAGATACTGCAAAAAATACATGAGAAGAATAAAAACCAATGATAAAAAAGCACAACATACTCTTGCATTTTGTACTAAAATACAGAAACAAATGCATAAGAACATAAGCATCGCCTCTGCCGAGTCAGACCACAGGTCCATCGCGCCCAGCAGTCCGCTCTCGCGGCGGCCTCCCAGGTCAGTGACCTGCAAGTGATCCTCTACTGAAGACATTTTGTCCTGTATAGTACCCCCTCTATCTATATCCCTCAATCCCCTTTTCCTTCAGGAACCTGTCCAACCCCTTCTTGAAACCCATAATCGTACTCTGCTCTACCACCTCCTCTGGGAGCGCATTCCAGGCATCCACCACCCTCTGAGTGAAGAAGAACTTCCTAGCATTCATTCTGAATCTGTCTCCCTTCAATTTTCTCGAGTGCCCTCTTGTTCTTGTTTCCCCGGCCAGTCTGAAGAATCTGTCCCTCTCTATACCTTTTATGATCTTGTAAGTTTCTATCATGTCCCCTCTAAGTCTCCGTTTTTCCAGGGAAAAGAGCCCCAGAGGATGAAGAAATGATATGATTTCCATATCATTTCAGCACATTCCTACTTTTAGTGAGCCTCAAATGAGATGGTTTAGTGCCTCTAGAATAGTGCTTGGCGACCCGAAGGACCCAGCTTCTGAGTCACCACCTCTTCTCAGCATGATTTTCAACAAATAATCTCTACTCTGTGCCAGAAATATACATTTCAGACTCCTGCATTGTCTGCTTCTCCCACACATTCATGAACAGAAACATGTGAAATAATAATGAGCCCTCTTTGTAGCCTTTTCAATGTTTATGTAGGAGATTTTGATAGTCACAAGCTGTGGTGAGTGGAGGGTAAATGACAGAATGAAATGTGAAGCTACAATTTCCCTCGTCATAATACCGCACAAGAATTTTGAACTTAAAACTTGATCCTTTTTATCAGGTTCTCGCTTTCCTTTTTCTTCTTCTTCTTCTTCTTCTCGTTCTATATTTTTCTATCTTCCTATCTTTCCTTGGAGAATAGGTAGGATATAAATCATACTAGGCAGTGGTACAACTTTGCTTCCAAAGTCAGGAGTTATGAACATGCTGGAAGACTTCTTAAGAAAGTTCAAGAAGCAAAACGGGATTCTGTCCAGTGCCTCGGTTTGGTTTGCTTCTAGGATTTCAGTTCAAACATTTGTCTGCCAGCCCTGCGCTCTACATATTTCCCATTAAACTATTTTGCTGATTGAAAAGTACAGGCAAGAAGATTAGTATAACTTGAATCAAACTAGACAGTATATTCAGTCTTATCGACAGAGTGAGACAGTCTTAGTCTGTGAACCTATTAACCATTGGCCATGAAACTTTACTTCATATTTTAATCTGACCACTATTATTGCAGGGATATTGTAAAGGTAAGTCCAGTTGGATGACAGGAGAAGAGTTACTTATGCTGACCAAATATGCTCTGAGTGTAACAGTCATAAACAGTCTGGAGCACAAGCTGCAGGCAGGGAGAAGCAAATTTCATAAACTGCTCTCATCTCTGCTTACCATCTTAGAATCTTAGAGTCTTTTGTTGTTGCTTGAAACTTGAAAAACAAGAACTATTAGAAAGGGTTTACTTGGGACGCACCAAACCAATGACACTTTTCCTCCCAGTAATTCTCTAGCTGATTTCTGGGCCAAGTCCACGGGAATGCTATACTTTTGAGAGGCAAGCTTATTCCAGCCTGCTTTTCCAAAACAGTGCTTCCAACTCTAATGAAGAAAATGGGGGAGAGGAGATTCCTTTCATGTGAAGTACTCGTATTACAGAATCTGCATGCTTATGCTGTATGCCATATGTATCGATTGGCACAAGGCCAGACTATCAATTATACAGACTAAAGTTTGTGTATTAAAACCATCACTTTTAACACCGGCATTATAGTCACTGCGGATTGTTCTAATTTGCTTTTCTGTATATCTGAAGAATACCTTACTAAACATAAAGTCAGTGGATTGAGACAAGGGTGTTCTTACGAAGTACACAATCTGTAAGAAAAAAAGAGGAGGCTAATGTAAGGGTCCAGTTTGCACTAAAAGCAGATGATATGGTAAAATCAGTTATCATATACCTAGGGTAGGGAACTCCAGTCCTCGAGAGCCGTATTCCAGTCGGGTTTTCAGGATTTCCCCAATGAATATGCATTGAAAGCAGTGCATGCAAATAGATCTCATGCATATTCATTGGGGAAATCCTGAAAACCCGACTGAATTCCGGCCCTCGAGGACCGGAGTTCCCTACCCCTGTCATATACAGCAGTGATTCCCAACCCTGTCCTGGAGGAACACCAGGCCAATTGGGTTTTCAGGCTAGCCCTAATGAATATGCATGAGAGAGATTTGCATATGATGGAAGTGATAGGCATGCAAATTTGCTTCATGCATATTCATTAGGGCTAGCCTGAAAACCCAATTGGCCTGGTGTTCCTCCAGGACAGGGTTGGGAACCACTGATATACAGTACATGTCCTTCAACGGAGGCTGTTCACAATAATGCTTTAATAAACTTAGCAACTGAGCTGGATCTGAATCACATTTGATCAGGTGAAAAATCTTTGCGCCATCAGGTTGCATGCACTCAGCCAATCAGTCTTCTAGTCCTCTTCTTGAGTGAGCAGACCTATGAAATGAGCTTGTTAGATTCTAAGATAGGGGTGGGCAACTCCGGTCCTTGAGGGCTGGAATCCAGTTGGGTTTTCAGGATTTCCCCAATGAATATGCATGAGATCTATTTACATACACTGCTTTCAATGCATATTCATTGGGGAAATCCTGAAAACCCAACTGGATTCCGGCCCTCGAGGACCGGAATTGCCCCCCCCCCTGCTCTAAGATGTCTATAGTTCAAGTATTTTAGCTGTTTTTCACTGACTTAAAAAAGATATATGTTGGCCGAGTGATAGGCTTTTGTTGAATGTTCGTTGCAAGAAATGAAAAAAGAATGCTAAAAAAATAAAACTATAACATTACATCAGTAATCAAATATTTACTCCTCCTCATCTGCATTGGGTGTTGATGACAAACACTGTTGAGAAGCATATGTAATTAATTTTAATGAGCACAAGAGAAGCTTAGTGGGGTGACCTGAAAGTGGCACGCCTTGCTAGAAAATATTAGTCACACGTTGCAGTTAACTCAGAGCAGATGGAGAAAGTCAGAGAGCAAATATTTCCTCCGAGCACTACAAATATCAGATCATCTTTAGTCGCTTGTAGTTCTCCTTTTTCCCTGCTCCCCCTTTCTTAACTTTGAAATCTTGTTCTCTTTACTTTTTCTTGTCTCCTCCTCTCTTCTATCAAGGTTGTCATATTTTACATCACATGCCCAATCTGTATCAGATTAGTAAATATAAGGTCCCTGTGAACTGGTAATAGAGAAGTTTCCTATTACTTGCTGCGAGCCTTAAAATAGCAGTTCTTTGTGGTAAAAGAAAAAAGTTCAGATTGATTTATGTTCTTCAACAGCATCTTTTTATTGAGGCGATGTTCATTCCAGTTCCTCTTAGAGATTGACCTCTGCCACGAGCTCAGATCAAACCTTGAAAGAGGTCTCAATGATCAAATTGAAAAATGTAAGGAATCAAAATCTAGGCAGCTCATGTAAATGTATGCAACCGGTATGATCTACTTACCACCTTCCCAAGGCATTGGCATTGAGGCTAAAGTAGTGCCTCTCTAGGGCATGAAGTATGGCCATGAGGTTTCTCCAGACCTTGACGTGTGGTGCTCCCTAAGACACAATGATTGTATGAGAGTAGCAAAGACCCTATTGGGATGCTAGCATGCATTATTCAAGCTTTCTTACCATTGGTTTAGATCGGGGGTGGGCAACTCTAGTCCTTGAGGGCCGGAATCCAGTAGGGTTTTCAGGATTTCCCCAATGAATACACATTGAAAGCAGTGCATGCAAATAGATCTCATGCATATTCATTGGGGAAATCCTGAAAACCCGACTGAATTCCGACCCTCGAGGACCGGAGTTGCCCACCCCTGGTTTAGATGAACTTCATACAGTGTGTGCCAATAGATTTAAATTTATCTGATCCATGGGAATTTTCCTTAGTTATTTTATACCATAATTTGAGAATTCATACTAGTGTGTTAAATAAATTTCTTGTTCTTCATGTTCACAACTTCTTTAACTTGGAAACCCAGTTAGCTGCAGTTCTGCATCAGCTTCTGACTGCAAACATATATTCCTGAAACGTATGTATGATATTTTTCTAAGAACTGTTTAATCTTCCATTTGGATAAAACTGTGAAAAGTTTTATTATGCTCTCCTCCAGACCCCTATCATTTACACTTTGACTTCCTGCTTTGCTTCCAGGCTCATATGCAGGGCTAAAAGCTGATACACTGGCAGAGCTTTCACACTAACTTTTATCTATTAATTCACTCCAAACCAGCTGTACCACTCTCGTTCTACTTGGAAACCCATGGCAAGATTCTCAGAACTTTAATAGTACGGTGCTCATCCTTGAGTCGTGTGACAGCCATGAGGTCAGAAACATGGATGCTTCATTGCAAGCTTGCACCAGTCGAAGAAGAACATGCAGAGGGAGTGAAACATGTGGAAATTCACTGTCTGATATTGACTCAGTATGGACATAGCACCATGAATCAATGAGGTTTATAAGTGGGTAAAAAGGTATAAAGTGGGAAGAACAGATGTACCCGATGAAGGTCGTTCTGGTCGCCCATCAACATCGTGCACACAAGAGCACATTGACAGGGCAGATGTCTTGATTAGAGAAGACCGGTGGATAACGGTGTCTCAATTGGCTGCAGATTTGGATATCAGCTATGGATCTGCATTTGCCATTATGCATGATGACTTGGGATATAGGAAAGTCTGTGCACGATAGGTTCCTAAACAGTTTATTGATCTCCACAAGCAACAGTGTGTGGAAGTTGCGACCCAGTTCCTGAGATGGTATGATGAAGATGCGAGTATTCAGGAGAGAATTATCACCGGTGACGAGACATGGATGCACCACTGAGACACAGAGAACAAAAGACAAAGCATGATGAAGTAAAGGAAGTGGTTCTCACCTGACTTTGGGAGCAGCTGAAAAACTTCTCTGCAGGAATTCAGAAGCTAGTTGAACAATATAACAAATGTATCATCTTGCATGGAGACTATGTGGAAAGTGATATGTTAAATTGATCACAGTTGCTTCTGTTAAAGCTGTTAAATGTATTTTGCCTTTACTTTTTGAATTACCCTCATATTCTGCTATATTACCTAGGAAAAGATAGCACTACAAACAATCAAACACGCCGGATTAATACAGATCGATCCTGTTGTCAGTGTGAACAGAACACCATGTCTCTTTCCACAAGCAGAACATAGACCAGTCACCCAGTAGAATATGTAAACACAAATTAAAAATAGAAATAAAATACAAAATGGAAAGAGCAATTGCCATACAAAAAGGGAATTATAATAATTTTAAAAAGATTTGGGGGCCATTGATAACTTATTGTAATGATTAGACGCCTTTTAACACTGTAAGTATAGTTATAATTAAGGGAAGGGGGGTGGTATATAGTTATATTATAGGTTCAATCAATATGTATGAATATAATACATGTATGATATTTTTGATTACAATATTTGTGAAAAGGGTGGGTGGGGAGGGAGTTAATTTATGTATTTAAGATGATATATAAAAAGAATTTCAAGTGATGTATATGATTCAATTGATGTAATATTGTGTTCTTGATGTAAGATGAAAAAATGAATAAAGAATTGGGAAAAAAAATAGAAATAAAACAAACCGAACTCCCAAGAAACCAGATTCTGCGTACAGTGTAACACCAGAGAAAGAGAAACAATGATGCACCATGCAAAATATAAAGATGTACATTTTAAAAAACTGACATATTCCAATCACTACATTACAAATTAAGAAATATAAATAAAACAAAAAATGGAAAATATGATGCCATTTTATTGAACTAAATACATTTTTCAGTTAACTTTCAGAGGCCAAAACGTCTTTCTTCAGGTCCGGACAGTATACTGCTGTTAAAGTAGCCTATCCTGACCTGAGGAAGGAGGTTTTGGTTTCTGAAAGTTAGTCAAAAGGATATTAGAATTAGTCCAATAAAAAGATAACACCTTATTTCCATTTTCTATTTTTATTTAAAATTTATTAACACATACCACACTACTTTATCTTAAACTAAAAATAAAATTATTTTTTTCTACCTTTATTGTCTGATCATTTTACATTTTTTTCAATTGTGTTGGTTCCAGTCTCTAGTTTCTGCTTTCCTCATCTGCTTTTAACTCTCTTGCCAGGATTTCCTGTCTATTTGTCATTTTTCTCTAATTCTTTTCCTTTCAGCTTTCTTCAATTTATTTTCTGCCTCTGTCCAGATTTACCTCCCCTTTTACAAAGCCACACAACCGAGTGCTGCGTAACAAATGCTCTGATGCCTACGGGCATCGGAGTATTTACTGCACTGGCCTGCGCTGTCGACTTTAGTAAAAGGACCCATTAATTCTTTCTTACTATCCAGTCCTCAATTTCCCTGTTTTTACTGTCTAAGAAAGGGACCTTAGTAGCAGAGTGAAGAAGACCACAGATCAATAAGACCCATGCCAATGCACTGACAAGCACAAATAGTCCTTTTCTGTTGACACCTTCTGTCTCTGTGGATCTTGAAGACATCCTTCTGTAATGTTAATGTTTTCAGTTATTGACTTAAGCTGCCTTTTATCAAAGACAGTAAAGCAAAGTATACAAAGCAAATAAAAATTCATGAGAGTGAGACACCAAATGCAAAAGACATGATTAGTACAAATATAAGCAAGAGCACATTTGGGCAACTAATGCACTGTTACCATTCTGATGACTTGTTTATTTGCTTGTCCTAGGAACGTTTATAAAGATTATCGTTACCTGGAGCTTGCATGTGATGCCCAGGAAGAGGTGGACAGCTGGAAAGCCTCTCTGCTTCGAGCTGGAGTTTATCCTGACAAATCTAAAGTAAGTGGCATGCTTCAAAATGTTTTGGTAAAAAAGGTACACAGACCAAAACCATTCACTTTTACTAGTTATTTCCTGTTCTCCATGATAAGCAGGATAAAATCAGCTGCACACATGGGTGACATCACGCTTAGGGAACCAGTCTAAACCTACTTTCCCAGAGCCCAGAAGAGCGTGTGCAAGTGTTCCGTCCTAAGTAACTGACACCCCTCCTCCTCTTCAGTCTGCTTCATCTGCCTGAAAAGGCAGGAACAGCTCTCTCTCGTATTTTGTTAACCATAATTGTCAACATTTTAACAAACTCGCAACCCAACTCTTAGGCGTCAGAACGTGAGGGGGCCACAGGGACCATGGCCTACCCAAAAATTGCCTGTCCTGTAGGTCAGGGGGTACGCAGGCTGACTGCTGCTCGCCGCCATAACTGCAGGAAGGGAAGGGCCAGGCGCGTGCAGCGAATGCATGCCGCCGGCCCACAAGACTCCCCCTGATGTCAATTCTGACGTTGGGTGAAGGCTGCGCTGCACGCACCTGGCTCTTCCCTTCTTGGATTTGCTGCAGCAGCGGACCATGGAGGGAGGAAGAATTGGTGGCGGGTAGGCCTAGCTTCGGCGCAACAGGAAGGGAAGGAGGCAGATTGGCTTTGACGTGGTCCAGGGGAAAGAAGAATCGGTGATGGGTAGGCCAGGCTTCGGCAGGACATGTTCTGCATTTTGGCCTCATGTCAGTGCCCAGAATCTGTACCAAATGCTTAGAAGTAGTTGCATAATCACTGCACAAACTAAGAGTGTCTGTATTTCCCTACCTGGATGATTGGAAGAGCATGTTGCTGGAGCTACTAGGGTTTATTATAAACTACCCCAAGTGCCACTTGCATCCAGAAAGCAATTGAAATACATACAGTGCAAGCTCAGGCATTCCTGCCCCTAATGAAAGCAGATACCTTAATTGCGTTAATTTCATATATCTGCAGTAACCAGCAAGTCATTTTGACAGATGTTGATATTATTAAGCCACATGGCCTCCACAGTTCATGTCACTCTCATAACTCACCTCCATTTGAGAGGGGCCCATTAGTCATTAGCTTCCCAGTGGTCTCAGGCCATAGAGAACCACCTGGCAGATGTCATCTGAGACCCCTCAGAGCTAGTTCAGTCCCTGCTCTGGTGGACAATGTGGCCAAATTTGACTGTGGGACTACCATTCCAAATTCCATCCCTTCCGAAGGAGTTGGCAATAGATGCATCTGACTTCAGATAGCTTCTGTAGATGGGTATCACACCCAAGGGCGTGGTCTGCCTGAGGAATAGATCTCCATATCAATCTCTTGGCCACTCTAAAAACTTTAAGAGACAGGTTACAGAACCAAATTGTACTTGTTCAAACAGACAACCAGGTTACGATGTACTGTGTGAACAAGCAGAACGGTACAGGATCTTGTTTCAGGTGGCAATGGATTGTTCTTCATTGAATGGTCCTATGGGCAATGTACCTGGCTGGCAAAGGAAGCAGCCTATCAGACAGACTGATCAGGGTGATGCAACCTCATGAGTGGTCTCTCAACATGGGCATAGCCCACAAGATTTTCAGATGTGGGATTCTCCCTTAATGGATCTTTTTGGCACTCATCTCAACTTGAAAGTCCTTCAGTTCTGTTTCAAACTCTAGTCACATATCACACTAATGTCAGATGTTATTCTCCTGCATTGGGGTAGGATCTTCTGTATGCGTATTCTTCCATACCTTTCACAGGGAAGACTTTGCTGAAACTCAAGCAAGATTGGGGAACTATGATCCTGATTACTTCTTACTGGTTGAGGCAGATCTGGTTTCCATCTCTTCTGAAGTTGTCCTCCAAAGAACCATGAAGATAGGAGTGTGTTCCAACCCTCAACATTCAGAATGAAGGATCTCTACTGCACCCCAATCTCCAGACCTTGGTCTTCATAGCCTGGATGTTGAGAGCATAGAATTTCAGTCCTTGGTGTTTCCAGGATCTTGCTCGCTTTCAGGAAAGATTCCACCCACAAGAACACAAAAGTTACCATACTGGGACAGACAGACCGAAGATCCATCAAGCCCTGGCAAGATCCCAAAGAGTAAAACAGATTTTATGCTGCTTATCCTAAGAATAAGCAATGGATTTCTCCAAGTCAGTCTTAATAATGGAAATTATCCAAATGTTTTTTAAACCCTGCCAAGCTAACTGCTTTCACCACATTCTCCGGCAATGAATTCCAGAGTTTAATTACAAATTAAGTTAAGAAATATTCTCTCCAGTTTGTCTTAAATCTACTACTTAGTAGCTTCAGTGCATGCTCCCGTCTTAGTATTTTTGGAAAAAGTAAACAAGCAATTCACATCTACCCGTTCCACTCCACTCAGTACTTATAGACTAAGATATGTTCTTTTAAATTTAGGAAGTTTGCTATCTGGTGTGAGAGCAAGGCTCTAGAACCTCTTGCTTGCCCTAACCAAACGCTGCTTGAATACCTCCTGCACCTCTCTGAGTCAGATATGAAAACCAACTCTGTAAGGGTACACTTCAGTGAAATCAGGGCTTATCAGCTTCATGGAAGGGGTAAGTCCATCTCTGTACAGCCTCTACTTAAATTCATGAGATGTTTGCTGTTGACAAAGTCGCTGTTCAGACCTCCTACTGCGTCTTAATGTCGTTCTTATCCAACTGATGAAAACTCCTTTTGAGCCACTTGACTCCTGTCATCTGACGTATCTGACCTGGGAAGTTGTGTTTTTGGTGGTGGTCACTTCAGCTTGCAGAGTCAGAGAGCTTCAGGCCCTAGTAGCTGATCCGCCTTAAACAAAATTTCATCACAATACAGTTTTTCACATGCACCCTAAGTTCCCTCCTTTGGTGATTTTAGAATTCCATCTTAACCAGTCAGTTGTTCTACCATCATTTTTCTCCAGGCCTCATACTCATCCTGTCAAAAGCACACTGTATACCTTACTCTGCAAGCGAGCCTTAGCCTTCTATCCAGAGTGGCCCATAAACAGTTCACTCAGCTTTTTGTTTCTTTTGATCCAAATAGGATGGGGGTAGTTATCTGCAAATGCATACTTTTCAGTTAGCTAGCAGATTGCATCTCCTTCATTTCTGCCCAGACTGGGCTGACTCTTGATGGTCATATCACAGCTCATTTTGTCAGAGCCTATTTGAGATCAGCCTCCATCAGGGAGCTATGCAAAGCTGCAATGTGGTCTTCAGTCTACTCATTCATATCACATTACTGCCTTGAGCAGACTACCCAACATGACAGTCGGTTTGGTCACACAGGCCTGAAGAATTGGTTTGGTGTCTAGAATCCAACTCCCTCTTCCTAGGCCCAGTTTTGTTCTTTTCCAGGCTGCACTTTCACAACCAGTTTGTATATAATTGCAGGTGAATTTACTTTTAAGGCCTTGACATTTCAAGTCCATATTGTCCTAGTGTTGTTTTTGGGAGCTTGCTTTCTTCTGAATCACTTAGTCCCTGATGTCTCCTCCCCAGGCATCCCTTTTCCCTGTGCCATTTCCCAGGCTCTTGACTTCTCTTCCCCCTCTCCAAATCGACATTCAATCCCTGAAATCCAAATTCTTTCCCCCTCTTTGCCGATTCCTCACTTAATTCTTGCATTTCTACTAAATGTCCTAGTCCTTGTTCAACCATCCCCAATGTGTGCCTCCTGCTTCTTTAATTCTCCTCTTCCCCTTGCCTTAATTCAGTCCCCTAGCATGTGCCTCTTGCTTCTCTCACTCCCTCATTCACCCACTCACTCTCTGACCCAGCACAGATTTTTCTTTCTCCCTTATGTAAATATCTTACCATTGTGAGACATTTGCAGTGATTTTGTTTTCCTGTACTGGGGGCCCAAGCCTGTTTATTGCATTCATGATTGTGTTGCAGGGTCCTGCAAGACAGCCGCACTTTTGCAGCTGCTGTTTATTCTCCCTCTCTGCCTGCATGTGAATGTAACATTGGGAGAAATTCAACATAATAAATGAATGAATTTATCTTTGCTATTCCTATTTTTTTCCTTGGGCCACATGCAACTCTTTGACCATGTGGCTACGGCTCTTCTCAGAAAGACAGACACATTCAACTTGTTCATGGAGCCACCATCGCCGTCGCCCCTGCCAATTATTTTATCTCCTGTGTTGAGCTCCTGCGGTCACTGTATCTCTCGCACTTCTCTTGCTTCAACAGGTTAATGACAGCGATTCCTACAGCTGCCTATTGCTAACCTGGAAACCTCTCCTCTGTCATGTCCCACCTGGATAGAAACAGAAAGTTCTGACAGAGAGCGGGACATGGCAGAGGAGAGGCTTCCGGGTTAGTGGCAGGCAACTGTAGGAATTGCCACTGATCTGCCAGGCTCTCCTGAAATTTGAGAGTGCTCTGAAGAACAAGGCGGTTCGGACTTTCTTGGACAATGTTACAGCAGTAGCTTATGTCAATCGCCAAGGGGGCATCAAGAGCGCACCTCTCTAAAGGGAAGCCCAAATGCTCTTTCAAGCAGGAGTGGACAACATACAAGCGGATTTTCTCAGTTGTCAGACCCTGGATACCGAGGAATGGTCCCTGTCTCAGAAGGCCTTCTTCACTTGCATAGTGACTTGTGTACGTTGTGGGTTCAAACCCCATGCTGCTTCTTCTGACCCTGGGCAAGTCACTTAATCCAATTAAAAAAAACAAAAAAGGGATGTAAACTAATCACAAAACCCTTGCAAATAAGTACACTTAATTCTCCATTGCCCTAGGTACAATAGATAGAGTGTGAACCCAACTGGATAGAAAGGGAGAAATGCTTGAATATCTGAATGTAAACCGTTTAGGCTGCAATAAGAACATAAGAATAGCCTTACTGGGTCAGACCAATAGTTCATCTTGCCCAGTATCCCGTTTTCACGGAAGCCAATCCAAGTCGCAAGTACCTAGCATGGTCTAACATGGTCTAAGTCACATAAACTCACCTAAAGTCACCAGATAAGCACGGCAAACACATAAAATAGACCCCCACACACTACTCCAGTGATACCTGACCCCCACCCCCATAAAAATATTAATCACACCTTTAAAATTCAGCCTCCAGACCATCATCGCCTGGCATAGGAAAGCCTAGTCATCCAGCACAGAGGCAGCTTAAGTCGTCTTGGGGGTGGGTTAGGGACTCATGGAGAGGAGGACCAATGCCCACAAGCCCCTGGAATCACTGCATTGATACTGAAACATGTGCACTCTCCTATACACCCCAAAACCCTTTTGTACTGGCATATAAGTGGCTCCTGCAGCCATAAGGGCTATTGGGGTGGTAGATAAGTGGGTCTAGGGGATTCTGGAAGTGGTTTGGAGGGCTCACCGTGACCTATAAGGGAGCTGTAGTGGGGAGAAGACATGGCACCCTTTTTGTGAAGTTCACAGCAGTGCCCTGTAAGGACCCCACTATTTAGGTGCCATGTCTGGGTGTTCAGTCCATCATTTTGCAGACCCCTCCCACGTCCAACAGGGCTTATTCTAGGCGTTTTGGACTTGGATGGAAATGTGGTATAAAGATGGACGCTTTAGCGACTTGGACGATCAGAACGGCAGGACGTATAATTAGACGATTTTCGAAAGTAAAAAAAATTTTGGACGTATTTTTTGAAAATGTGTCCTAGACTGTTTTTTGCTTTGGATGACTTGTGAGTTGGATGTAAACGGACTTAGACGTCCCTTTCGATTATGCTCCTCTAACTCTCCTATTTTATTTTTTAGGCTTCTAGAAATTGTATACAGATACTTCAAATTGTGTTTTTTTTCCTTGTATGTACAGCCTGCTGAAAAGATGACATGGAAAATTTGAGTCCTTTACACTGCCTTCCTCTTAAACACTCCTGGCTTTCTTTCACAATTATTGAAATCTCTCTATTGGGACTCCCTAAATATCTTGTTTCAGTAGTATCCTTCAAGAATACTCCACACTGAATCATCCACTCCTGGGCAACTGTCAGCTTCCAACCCCCCCTCCCCCTTAACATCTCAGTTTAAAAGCTGCTCTATTTCCTTTTTGAATGTTAGCGCAAGCAGCCTGGTTCCATACTGGTTAAGGTGGAATCCATCCTTTCGGAATAAGCTCCCCTTTTTCCAGAAAGTTGCCCAATTCCTAACAAATCTAATTCCCTCATCCCTGCTCCATTGTCTCAACCACACATTGAGACTTCTGAGCTCTGCCTTCCTCTTGGGTCCTGCATGTGGAAGAGCATTTCTGAAAATGCTACCCTAGAGGATCTGGATTTCAGCTTTATACCAAAGAGCCTAAATTTGGCTTCTAGAACCAAATTCGTTGCCATTGAGACGCAGTAATCTGATGCTTTATCTCAATGCTCCAAATGTCACGAAGACCAGTCTTAGGTTTCTTATTCAAAAATCCAGATATTAATTTATACCACTGAGCGGCCTGGTATCCCAAGTATGAGATCAGCTGAGCCTTTTGCTCATTATGTGCTATCTTATTCTACATTCCTATGTTTTATTTTTCATGAATGTTTAAACAAAGCATGCAAAACAAGTCCATTCATCACTGTTTTCTTTTTTGAAGGGCTCCTTCCATGTAGTCATGATTTGCCAATCTAATGGCATAGCTAGGACTGAATGGGTAAATCACTCTATCTCTAAACTTCAAATTTGGGCTATGTCTGTCCAGATGAAGCTAAATGCAGCTAAAAATAAACTTCTGTGGTTAGGCCCAAAATTGGATCATCTTCCTTCCACTGTACTTTTGAATTCTGGAGCTTCCCTACAAATTGAGTTCTCTTCTAAGATTTTGGGAATACTTTTTGATTCTTCTCTTACTTTTAAGGATCAAATAAACTCTCTGGTTAAGAAATGTTTTTTCAGCTTACAAATGTTGAGGAAGGTCAGATCTCTTTTCCATCAATGTCATTTTTCTGTTTTAGTCCAATCTATTATATTATCCCGGTTAGATTATTGTAACGCCATTTATCTTGGTATCACTAAGAAATGCTTTCAAGGACTACAATTGATTCAGAATACCACCGCAAAGTTGATCTATGGAAAGAGCAAATTCAACCATGTGACTCCTTTGCTTTTCTCTCTCCATTGGCTCCCAGTTTATTTTAGAATTCAGTTTAAGTGTTTACGTATTGTTTTTAAGATTTTACATGGTATCTTTGCTCCTTTTGTTCCTCTGCTATGAAATGATTATAGATTTTCATATGCAAGAGGCATTCATCGATTTGAACTTTCTCTTCCTTCTAGGAAAGGAATTCAAGGAGTTAAGAATTTTAGCAGCTCTCTGGCATTTAAATTTCCCCAATTATGGAATGAACTTCCGCTATTTTTGAGGTGTCCCAGTTCCTTCCAACTCTTCCGTAAACTTCAAAAAACTTTTTTATTCGCTAAACATTTTGAAAACTAACTCTCTTGTATTTCAGTTTACTTTATTTTTTTTAATTTATTGTTAACCGCGTCGAGCTTCCTTTGATTGAAGACCATTCCTTGTTACTTAAAGCAGATCAATCTCCTTCAGGAGCTTTAATTGAATTTTTACACTTTAAAGTAAGTACTTCGCCACTAACTGATTTTATGCTTTTATGCATTCCCCCCCCCAATGAGACGGGAAACATTTGACTCCTTACAAGCTTTGCTATTCGATTTTAACTCCTTATCATCCAATACAATAATATTAGGAGATTTTAATATTCAACTGGATAAAATAGAAAACGCTTTTGCAACAGAATTTACAGAACTAGTCTCAAATCTAAGTCTCACCACCTTGGTTACAGAACCCACCCATGCTGCTGGGCACACACTAATATGATCCTCATTCCCACGTATCAAAAAGATGCTTTTTCAAAATCTACTATAACTTCTGTTCCATGGTCAGACCATTCTTTAATTACCATAAGAAACAGTCTTAAATCCATCAAGAACTCCTCCTTCCAAAAAACGATTACTTTCCGAGAATATAACAAAATTGAATCATCATCAATTGCTACATATTTTAACTTAAAAATTGAAGAATTCAGTCTTCTATCAATGAATGAACAAATTACATCTTGGCATGATGCAACAATACAATTAATAGAAAAGCTGGCCCCGATATGTACAAAAACCATCAATCAAAAAAAATCTAGTTTTATAATTCTTGAGCCCTTTAGTATTTCCTTAAGTGTTCTTAAAGGAATACTTATTTCCAATACACATTTACTGCTGCAGTAGATTTCATGGAAGAACAATTTGTTTTTATCTTTGGGGGAAGCCACTGTTTGCCCTGGATTGGTAGCATGGAATGGTTCTATTATTTGGGTTTTTGCCAGGTACTTGTGACCTGGATTGGCCACCGTGAAGACGGGATACTGAGCTAGATGGTCTGACCCAATAAGGCTATTCTGCTATGTAATGTAATGTAATGTAATGTAATTTATTTCTTATATACCGCTACATCCGTTAGGTTCTAAGCGGTTTGAAGAAAATATACATTAAGATTATAAATGAGAAGTAAGAAGGTACTTTAAAAAATTCCTATGTATAGCGAAGAGTGGTGTCACTTAGCTTCAGTGATTCTGAGATCAAGAGAGTTCATACAGTAGAGCTCAGAACTGTTTGTGTATCACTCATAAATTCCCCTGATTCTTTCAGTTCAACTCTGGATTTTCCTCTGTCAGACATTGTTCTTTCTGATTGTGGAATATCGCTAGTATTTTTTAAGCCATTCCACATTCTTAAAATGAAGGCCCAGACTGCTGTTTTTACTTTGAAAAAAAGATATCCCTCTACTGAGTAACTTTGTTGTTGCTTTCTCTACTGCATAACTAAATATTCTTTCACTTTGAAAAGACATCTTTGTGTCCACCCTTTCCAGATGAGATTTCTCAGGGAAGGACTGTTGTTTATTTTGGCTGCATTCCCTGCTATATAGAATGTGCATGACAGAACCTATATATGAACATAAAGGAAAAAACACAGATGGCCATAACTTGCACTGTTTATTTTACTCTTTTCCCCCTTACACTGCCACCCCTGCTGCTCCATCCATACACACCTTCATGGACTCATGCAGATTGTCAATGGTTTGACTGAAAAATACATTGAGCATGGAATCTGTTTTTTGCTGTGTCTGGAGGAAAAGAAAGAGAGACAGAGGTGTTGGAATAGTGCCAATAAACATGTGTAAACCTGGCTCATTATTTAATATGGCATGGGCAGTGTATTTTCTAAGACTTTATAATATGGGGAACACTTAGACCCGGATTCTGTAAACTGCGTCCCGATTGTAGGTTACAGAATCGGATTTATTTTGGGCCGGCATAGGCCTTAATGTTTACCACAGTAGATGTCAAAGATAAAGCATTACAAGATAATTCTTTTCCTTGAGATAGAAAATATATTTACAACAGAAGATACAGTAATTTGGCTCCTCTGTTAGAGGGATGGTTTAAGAAATGCATTTGAAGATATTACTTGAGTAGGAAAGATATTCCTCTTTACCTGTATGATCTTCTCTGATTTCAGCCCACCTGCTAATTCTGCCAAGCTATTGGAACACCTCCGATGAATCTTTCATACTTTTCCATGCAAATTTTCTTGCTGTCTTATATTAGAGATGCAATCTGGATAAATTAAGAACTGTAACTTCAGTACAAAGCAGCTTTTGAATGCTTCAGATATGTCAATACTGGAAGGAACTGCTCTCCTCTCTTCTACTGTTGTGGGGACACATTTGCCTAGTCCCTCAGGAGAAAGAAATTCCCTCCACCTTCCACTGGGTGTGATCAAAGACGCACTTTCTAACCTACAGGAAAACTTAAAACTGAAACTTTATATATTAAAATACTTACAATTTATGGTTAATAAAATATCTGTTAACTTAGGGCTTGTTTTATCAAGCCAAATAAGGTAGACCAGTGCGGTAAATGCACAGAAACCCATAGGGATTGAATGGGCAACACTCACTGCGGTGGCTTGAAAAAAAAGAGGGCCTTAGATTGGCCATTAACATGCTCAAAATGGAAAGCCTCCGTGAAAATGAAACAAGGGTTTCTATATTCATTCTCCTTATAGAAACAAGCTACTGCAAAGAAGACACAGATAAACAGGATCACTACTTTGAGGACAGTTCACTGAGCTGCATAAATGTGTATGATAGACCCCTGTTGGGACCGCCGCGTGAGCGGACTGCTGGGCACGATGGACCTCAGGTCTGACCCAGTGGAGGCTTTGCTTATGTTCTTATGCAAGCTTTCATGAATTAATTTTAGATCCATAAATCATCTATAGTGTAGTTATGGTAAAGAGCCACACTGCATGCAAATGTATTCAAAACAGCTCATTAACATTAGTGTGTAGTGTAGCTTGCTTAAAAAAAATCTTCATGGATTTTCATCACTGCAGGAAAGGTAAGGTGTACCTCAAGAAGTATAGTTTAGTTAATTTTAAAAATATATATATAGTCCTGGGAGCATCAGCAGGTAAGGGAAATATAAGATGGTTGTTATGCTAGGCTTATTTATGCATTTGACGGAATTTTGTAAAGTCAGATGGGCGCATACATAGTAAACTGCTTAGATTTTTAAGATAAGTAGTATAATCAGATAGAATGGAAATAGAAGCGGGAGAAAAATGGAGTTGAACTCACAGTTTTCACTGTGGAACTCACGGTATATAAATCGTCAGTAATCAGTAGGGACCAGGAAAGAACTAGTAAATGCATGATGATCAGATAGTTTGATTCAAATCTTATATCCAGTGCTTTTTTTGTAGGACGCGAGATACCGGTACTTGTACAGGGCCAACCTTAAGGATAGGGTCACTATCTATGGCTCTGCCCCTACAGTAGCCACACCCATTTTACCAGCCCTGGAGCATATAAAAAAGGCATCATTGAAAATAGTACACTAGTCCCTATGTCTAACAAAACTAAAATAGAACCATTTGGCCTGAATCGGGAAGCACTTTGTCCCCTTGTACTGCTATAAAGATAGTAGACGTAAGTTTCAAAAACTGAAATATTCCATTCACTATATTATATATAAGGAGCTACAAATTTTAAAAAATGGAAAATATATCATTTTATTGGACTAAATAATTTTTCAATTTTCAGAGGACCAAAACCTCCCTTCTCAAGTCAGGATGGAGTCCTATCCTGACCAGAGGAAGGTGGTTTTGGTCTCTGAAAGTTAGTCAAAAAGGTATTAAAATTAGTTCAATAGAAAGATCACTTTTCTGTTTTCTTTTTCCTTTTTAACATTTATTAACACAGCTACTACACTACTTTATCTAAAAATGAAAGTCTTTTTTCTACCTTTGTTATCTGATGACTTACTTTTTTTTTTCAATTGTGTTGGTCCCAGTCTCATCTTCTCTTAACTCTGTTTCCAGGATTTCCTGTTTGTAATTTTTCTCTCCTCTTTATTTTCTGCCTCTGTCCAGATGTAATTCTCTCTTACTATCCAATATTTAGTTTCTCTCTTTTGACTGTGCCTACCTACTGCTTGCCTCTGTCTCTTCTCCACTTCCCAGTGTTACATCCCTTCCGGACTCCATAGGCTAGGTGTTCAATCCCTTCCCGCAATCCGGGTTGGAGGAGCATATGCTCAGAAAAGTGTTTAGATTTCTGCAACTCCCAGATTATGGGAAGGGATTGAAAACCTAGCATATGAAATCCTACAGGGGCTAATAGAAAGACGATTATTGAAGGTAAAAACCTAATCTTCCATTTGCTCCCTGCTCCAAACTTCCATCCAGTATCTCCCCTCTTTCTGTCCCCAGCCTTCTAGAACAGTGGTCTCAAACTCAAACCCTTTGCATGGCCACATTTTGGATTTGTAGGTACTTGGAGGGCCGCAGAAAAAAATAGTTAATGTCTTATTAAAGAAATGATAATTTTGCATGAGGTTAAACTCTTTATAGTTTATAAATCTTTCCCTCTCCCCACCCCTCCCCCCCAGAAGGCCTGCATGTTCCCCCCTTCTTTGCAGTGTCCTCCAGCTTCCCCCCTGGCCTCTCGGTCTTAGTTTCAGCTAATTACCACAGCCTGCAGAGAGGATTGCTGGTGCTGTAGCGTTCCTTGCAGGCTGCCATCGGCCTCTGCAGCATGTTCCCTCTGCCGTGGTCCTGCCCCTCCTCTGACATCAGAGGCAGGATCGCGGCAGAGGGAACATGCTGCTGAGGATGACAGCAACCTTCAAGGATCGCTACAGCACCGGCAATCCTCTCTGCAGGCTGCGGTAATTATCTGAAGATAAGAGGGGGAGACCAGGGGGGAAGCTGAAGGACGTTGCAAAGAGCGGGCAGCACTAGTACAGACAGCACTAGTACAGGCTGCAGGCCGCATGTGGCCCCTGGGCCGCAAGTTTGAGACTACTGTTCTAGAACCTCCCCTCTCTCTTCCCCTTCATTCCAGCCAGCATCTCCCCTCTTTATGTTCTTATCCTTCCAGCATCTTCCCTTTCTCTCTCAATTTTTCTGACCCCTTCCATCCAATGTCTCCCCTCTTCTGTCCATCATTCTCCTCCCCCTTCCATTCAACATCTCCTACCTCTCTCCTATGGACACTGCTGCTTCTCTTGACAAACATCAGCAGGGCAAAACAGGAGTAGCAGGCGCAGGGCTGCAGTGCTCAGCTGTGTGCTGTCAGCTCTGCTGATCTCTTGCCCCTCTGACACAAACCACATTTCAAGCCTCTTCCTGTCACCTGGGATCTTAACATGGTTCTCTCTGCTCTTAAGAAATCTCCCTTTGAGCTGCTTACATCTGGATTTCTCAAACTACTCACTTGGAAAGCCCTTGTATTGGATCCTCCCTATACAAGGTTTTATCATAATAGGGTATTCCAATGCAAAAGGAACGAGAGTCTTAACAGATTATTGTAACCATACACTATAGATTGCTGTAACCCTGTATGCCCTTAGATACTAGATAGGCTGTCTTCTGTTTTGAAACTGTGTATATTCACTTGTTATCCATCCTGAGCTTTCTGGAAGGACAGGGTATAAATTGAAATAAATCTGCGAAGATTGCAGAAGAAATCAACTATAAATTTCAACTCGCCTCCTTGTATCACTGGGCAGTGCCTCAGTCCCTCGGATTTTTCTTCTGCATGCGAGTTGAGAAGGTATCTTTTCATCTGCTCCGCTTTAGATTTATTATTTATAGGTTTTTAAATCCAAAATTTGATGCTTCCTGGTGATGCAGGGGATTCCAGAAGTCCTGGGACAGCCCTGCCTGGGAGAAGATATAGCCTGTGTTCAGATGGCTGTAGCTGGGGGGGGGGGGGCGCAACCCTTTTACAGGGAACCTACCTAGCCGGCCTGCATTAACTTTTAAGGCAACTTAGCGAGAATTCCCCTGGGAGCTAAGCCCACCCCCTGATTTATTAGGACTTTAGCACAAGCTGAGTGGCCCTGTGTCAGTCCAGAGGACTTTAGCAGGTGCCAGCTCCATCATCCCCCCTGAGGACGTGGAGAAGCTAGAGGGGTAGAGGATTTTAGACTTTCAGAGTCTGACTAAAAGGCAGCCCGAAGATACAAGCTCCTGGAAGAATTGACAGACTTGGCTGAGGCAGAAATCTCCATAATCCAGCTGCAGGCTTAGCACCATCCAGTTCTGTGAGTACAGTTTATTACTGTCTTTGAAAGACATCAGGGTGATCCTAAAATCAACTTTTTGAGGGTTTCTGTGGCTTCCATTAGAGTCCTCCACCTCTAAAATCCCCTTACTGGAATTTTTGGAACTTTAATATAGCTCTCCCGGACTGTTTTTTGGTGCCAAAATTCTGCCGCGGTGGCCATCTTGAATTTCCCAATTTTATTTTAAAAGCCTCGATCTGCCTTAAACCCCCTCTGTTTGGCTAAAAATCAGTTAATATGGCCTCCACAAGCTGTTTGATCCCTATGTCATGCCAGGTTTGCCCTGGATGGCCGGCTGAGGAACATCCATATGCCACATGCCATGGAGCCCTTAAGGAGGGAGAAAGAGCACTGGGCTTAGCCCCCCTCTGGTCTCTCCAGGGTCTCAGAGTCACATGAAGCTTGTTTGTTGGGGCATAAATCTCTCCTATAGTCCTTGAATGGTGACTCAGCGTCATCAAATGCAAATGCGTAGACGCTGTTCTGCCCCCCAGAAGCCTTACACTAGTACACTAGAATGTGTTAAGGTCAACCAAAAGGGCTCCCAGATAATGCAGAATATTCGTCCCAATAGGGTATCCAGAGTTGGCAACGAAAGACATTCCATTGATGCCTGCTGTATCATCAAAGAGCACCAATGAGAGAGAGTGGGGAGATCCAGTGTAATCCAATAATGTAAGATGGCTTTATTTCCCATTAGAATAGCGCATTCCAGAAAGCCCCAAAATCCCTTCGAGGAAGAATATGGAAGTTTCTGAAGAGTAAATAAGTCAGGTCGCAAGACATAGATCGAGTTCCACATGGAGGTGATATGAGCATGCAGCTGAGTCCAAACTCTTTTGTACCGGTTTGTACCAGTGGACAAACCCAGAATTGGTGTCCCAGAGTTGCGGGAGAGTGCTGACATTTGAGGCATTGGTTGGTGGGACATCATTTAATTTGATAAAGATAGACAGATCTAAAGAGATAGAGAAGAAATTTGTAGTTCATTTCAAAGAGGGTCACCTGGGGAGACAAGTGTTGACTGTGTAGTGAGCTTTTTAAAAATACCTCACCATCGTACATCGTAGATCAACTGACCATTTAATTGCCTATACCTCATGTGGTAAGTCTCCCAAGTATTCTTGAAGGTGACGGTGGTGAAACCGCAGCGGTATATGAGTTTGTGTGGAGAGACACAATGCTTCTGACAGAGCTTCCTGCTGGGAATCCATAAGGCAGTCCGTTGGCAGAGACCGTATGTAGTGGGACATCTGAGTGTAGGAGAACCAGTCCTTAGT
This sequence comes from Geotrypetes seraphini, assembly GCF_902459505.1. Taxonomy (NCBI): domain Eukaryota; kingdom Metazoa; phylum Chordata; class Amphibia; order Gymnophiona; family Dermophiidae; genus Geotrypetes; species Geotrypetes seraphini. The sequence continues at coordinate 128,188,586 of NC_047093.1, forward strand.
TTTCCAATTGAGATCGGGTACTAGAGTTTCATAAGGCTGTATAAAGCTTGCGGCTGTGACGACCTGAAACACATAAGTTGTATTGGTATCCTGCCATACCATAGATGAAGCTGGTTGCATGGCTGGTGCAAAATCTCCATTACCCAGGAATGGCAAATAGGGTGTCACGGTGGATGATATTTGAAGTTGGTTGCACAATCTTCTCCACGTATGCTGCATCAGTGTGAGGAAGAGATCTCCCTTGGGAGCTGCTTGCGGCGGTAGTCGCTTGGTATGCACCAAGTAGCTGAAATGATAGGGGGTTGTACAAGTGTAGTTCTTGAGGCGTTGCCGTAAAGTGTTGGGTGCCTTGGTACCAGTCATTGAGATGTCTCATTTGATAAGCTCAGTAAGCCCAGGCTGCCTTGATCCTTAGGCCTCGAGATTGCTGTTAAAGATAATTGGGCCCATCTGTTATTCCAGAGGTATTGGCAAAGTTCTTTATCATGTTTGGCTAACAACAATATGGGAATCATTTGAAAAACATATAGCCACTGTAGTATCAAAACCATATTATACAATGCAATCTTACCCAACAATGAAAGAGGGAATACTCTCCAATTTTGCAATTTTTGTTTGGTGAAAACTAACAATGGTTCAATATTTAAAGAATATAAAGGGGTGAGATCTGGAGAGATCTGAATACCCAATTAGGTCAAATGACCAGAAGTCCACTGTAGGGGGAAATTACCTCTCCAATTGTGAGGGAAATCCAGGACCAAAGGCAGGACCATGGATTTTTGTTTAACACCATACACGAGTATAAGCTATATTCATCCAGGATAGCCAAGGCTCTAGAGAGAGACTTTTGTGGTTCTGCTAGTGTCAGTAGTATGTTGTCTGAGAAAGCAAGGACACACAATTTTGTAGTACCTTCTGGAAGACCTTGCAGTTCATAAACCCTCATGAGTGTGTGTAACAAGGGGTCTAAATAAAGCAGAAAAAGTAGTACTTTTCACAATGGTAAAATATGGTGCTTGCAATCTGTTGACAAGGACACAGGCTGTAGGTTCGTTGTAAAGCAAATGCACAGCGTCCTGAAACCAGTCAATGATGCCCTTGTATGCTAGTACATTAAAAAGGCATTTCCAGTCAAAGGCTTTGGCTGCATCAAGACTCACTAGCTTCCTTCCCCCCTGATATTTAATGTTTGTGTCCGCAATATGGCCGTTGAGAGCCTGCGGACATTAAGAACTGAGTGGCGATGTTTAACAAAGCCCACCTGTTCAGGTAATATTAGTTGAGGGAGTAACAAGACCAAACAATTGGCTCGGATTTTAGATTGACATTTTAGAGGGAAATGGGCCAGGGAAATGTCTGTTTCTGGTTTTGGAATTAAGGTGATGAGGGCCTGGTTGGCTCTCAACGGGAACTTGCCATCTGCCAAAGCAGTAGAATAGTATGCTTCAAGCAGCCCATAGATATATGGGAACGTAGGTTTGTAGAATTTGGGGAAATATCCATCCAGACACAGGGCCATTTGATTCTTAAGCTGTTTGATTGCAATTTGGAGTTCTTTTCCCTGAATCGGTTTGTTTAATTGTTCCTGCATGGGTGAGGACATTCTTGGCACAGCTTCTTTGACTGGGTAACAAGAAAGCTGGATATGGGGGAGTCCCTGGACATGGTGTACTTGGACTTCAGTAAAGTGTTTGATAGCGTCCCACACCGCAGTTTATTGAGCAAGATGAGTTTGATGGGATTAGGTGAAACATTAACTGCATGGGTTAGGGACTGACTTGGAGGTAGACTTCAGAGGGTGGTGGTGAACGGTGCCCTCTCCGAAATGTCGAAGGTGATCAGTGGAGTGCCGCAGGGCTCGGTCTTGGGCCCGATCCTATTTAACATCTTCGTAAGAGACTTGGCTGAGGGGCTTCGAGGTAAAATTACATTATTCGCCGATGACGCCAAACTATGCAACATAGCAGGCAAAAGCACAGTGCCCAACAGTATGACGCAGGACCTACTCTTACCTGAACATTGGTCAAAAACTTGGCAACTAAGTTTCAATGCCAAAAAATGTAAGGTCATGCACCTTGGCAGCAGAAACCCATGCAGAACTTACGCCCTAAACGGTGAGACCTTAGCAAGGACTGCAGCAGAACGAGACTTGGGAGTGATCATTAGTGAAGACATGAAGGCTGCCAATCAAGTGGAGAAAGCTTCATCCAAGGCTAGACAAATCATAGGTTGTATCCGTAGAAGTTTTGTCAGCCGAAAGCCCGAAGTCATAATCCATGGTGAGACCTCATCTGGAATATTGTGTACAATTCTGGAGGCCACAATACCAAAAAGATGTGCTGAGAGTTGAGTCGGTTCAGCGAATGGCCACCAGGATGGTCTCAGGACTCAAGGATCTTCCGTATGAGGAATGACTGGGTAAGTTGCAGCTATATTCACTCGAGGAACGCAGAGAGAGGGGAGACATGATTGAGACGTTCAAATATGTCACAGGCCGTATCGAGGTGGAAGAAGATATCTTTTCTCTTACAGGACCCACGGCAACAAGAGGGCATCCGTTGAAAATCAGGGGTGGGAAATTTCATGGCGACACCAGGAAGTACTTCTTCACCGAAAGGGTGGTTGATCACTGGAATGATCTTCCACTACAGGTGAAGAAATATTTTCTGGTGTCGCCATGAAATTTCCCACCCCTGATTTTCAATAGAAGCCCTCTTGTTGCCGTGGCATGTGGGATCTCTTCATGGAGGTAGTTAGGGGGTGGGCCATTAGTATGGGCAGACTAGATAGGCCGTGGCCCTTTTCTGCTGTCATGTTCTATGTTTCTATATTCTGATGTGTTTTGCCAGAACAGCTTCCTCAAGAGAACCCAATATGGTTTCTTCTAAGCTGTGTTAATTTCGCTTACAAAACATAAAAAATGCATATTAAATAGCCATGCTTCAAATCTGCATGTTTGAAAACATTCTCAATGCTGCTGAAGGTTACCACATGTCCTTGTAATTGTCCTTCCTCAAAGCGTTTGATCTGTGAGCTCAACACCCCACTTGTTTAAACCCCACTGACCCCAGAAGTTACATCACTCTTTAATGCAAAAACGCCCACCACTCAACCTCATGATTGAGGCCGAGTGGGGGACACCATCCGCCAATAATATATCCAAGATTGTTCTTTCTTCCACAGAGATACTGGCAGATTACCGCCACGCTGTAAAGTGGGGGGCCTCTAACTCTACGAATTTGAGGTCATCCAGGGTATGAGTTTTTTCTTGACAATGTGATGTTAAAGGGGCCGTGACACCCCCGCACCGAAGTTTACTTAAGTGCTCAACTATTCAAATCCGGTTTGATCTGGTTGTGTGTCCTATGTAGAGCAACTGGCATGGGCACTTGATGAGATACACAACACCTACTGTCTCGCAGTTAGTTTCAGCCCTTAAAGTGTGCTTTCGTTTTGTGCATGGATGCACAACCATGTCGGTCTCTATTGCATGTTTGCATATCCTGCAGTGTCTGCATTGATAGTGTCCTTTTCTCGTTTCATTATCCTTTGGGGCATAGTCCGTAAATCGTGACTTAGATACTAATTCGCGTATGTTTCTCCCCCTAGAATAAGCAACTCGAGGTGGGTGTTCAAACACCTCACGACACTGTCATATAAAAAGGGGAGGAGTTTAGTCAGTCGGCGTCTTGATAGAATGTGAAAATGAGCAGCAACAGGTACTGTTTGCAGTGTGTCATGGGCATTGTATTAGGTAGCGTTATCTTTTCAAAAGGATGTTTAAATATGCACTTATTCTTTATTATTTTGTTTTAGAGTCGGTGTGGGCAAGAGTTAGAGTGCCTGTGACAGCTAGGGTTCTCTGAAGCAGCGGTTAATGAAACGCATCAGGACCCCAGACACATAGCATATCGTTTCATCAAAGTCTTCACCAAGCTAAGTCTTTTTTCAGATCATTAAAGTGTTAAAACACTGTGTGTGGCAAGAAGACTAGATATGAACACCAAAAAAAGGAGCACTTGTGCTGTGATTGAGAAATGGGCAAGAGCAAAGTGGAAATGACCAATCAGATTGGTGCACAAAAAAGTGTCTTTCAACTCATCTGATAAATCCAATGGTCTTTATTAATCCAAATTAGCTCATAAATCCAAAGCAACTCAACGACTCGACGTGATCATGTTTCGGCCACCCGGCCTGCATCAGGAGTCTTAGGAGTCTTTGGGTATCAAATAGTCTCAAATGGTCTAAAGCAAAACGAACAAACCGTTGCTCCGAATCTGTAACACCACAGAATAACACAGCTTTGCCATTTAGGTGGTGGGCTAGTCTTGCTTACCGTATGGTCTCTGTTCAAAAGTGGTTCTCTGAGCACAGTAAGTGACTTCTGTTAGTTGTGTAGGTTTATAACAAACCTGATGTATTATATGTGGTAACCTCTTCCAGAGATATGATCCCTGGCAGCTTGAGAGTCCCACGTGTGAGAATATTGTCTTCTTGTCTTTAGAGAACACCTGCTACAAGTAAGTATCTTTGCTTTCTTCGAGGACAGCAGGCATATATTCTCACAACCTACCCATCTCCTCTAGTTGGCTTCTTAGCTTTGTTACTGAAGTGATGGTCCCGCAAGCTGACAGGCAGGAAGGCACTAGCAAGCACAAGGTATGGGCACTGCCTAATACTTTAAAGTGACGGTGTGTCCATGAAAGATGACATCATTTTGTTTTGTGGGAGAGAGGGAGGAGTGGACTGGAAAGTCTAGGGAGAAAAAGGTGCCAGTACGAAAAATGCCCTGCTTATGTCAGATTGTAGTTGAGCTTTATTCTTTAAGGCTAATAGCCTTGAAAAGATCTTCATCATGTAGGACAAAAGAACTTTTGAAAATAAGGCCATTAGTAATGTAATTGTGGATTAGAATGTGAGGAATTGTGGATTAGAATGTGAGGAATATGATGTGTTCCAAGCAAAACTTAATGTGGTTTCATAATACTACAGGGTTGAAGGTATTAATTTCTGACACACTGTATTGCTCAGGTGTGACTGAGAAAATCTAGAAATGAGTACTGAAGTCTGCAGGGATTTTACTGCAGTTGTGTAGACTAAACTGCACACTTTGAAAGTCCTTTAAAATGGAAGGAGGAGGGTGGGGTCAGAATTGGACTTGGCTTCTGAACTCTGCTTGATGCATTCCAGTTGTAGAGAAATAAGCAGCTTTTTTCCAGTTTCAGCATCTGATTTGTAATCCAAAGGTCTGAGCTAGTAAACATAAAAAAGAGCCAATTAACCCATAGGCCATGTGTCCTATTGCACAGCATCTATTTGGTTGACAGGCAGAGGGCATCTTTGAGGGAGAAGAAAGGATTTTAGGGCTGAGCATTTGGATGTAGAAGGATAAACTGGTGGTCTTTTGCTGTTCATTATGTTCTATCTTTTTGTTTATGTAACACTGGTCTCACTCACACAATCTTAGGGCACCAACTAGCTCTTTGGGTCAGGTACCTGTGACCAGGGCCTAAAAAAGAAAGCCAAGCTGGGCTCTGGCTGGGGCTGGGCTAAATCGAGGTAGTCCGAAAGATGATTTTCCTCAGGGTTCAATCATGCCACATAATCTGTCACTTAATTGAAAGAAATCAAGTTGAAACTGATGGATAACTTGAACTTTATTTGAACGTTGACGATAATTCCAAACTTTCGATTATTTACATCTAGTGCTTCAGAGTATAGAAATCGGTTATAATGTTCCTCTTAAAGTCACTTCAAGTATTCCACCACAGTGTTTCCCAATCTCTTCATACAATTCCTTCGGTACTTACAGTGAGCCACTCCAGGACCCACCCTCGCTCCTCAGCCCGGTACCATACCATCTTCCCACCAAGCTGAAACAACCCACTAAACCTCCACTGTAAGTAGAGCTACTCACACCTTTTTTAACCCACGGAGATGGATATCTACATCATCTGCCTCTGTACCTTCCTGGTATCAAAACTTGGCTGCAGGGTCTCTCTTTATTAACTCCTGGTAAGTCACCCTGGGTCTCACCCTTTTTCCTCAGTTGGAGCCACCTTTTCCTCTCCAGCAAGCTGAAACAATCTTCAGCTTGCTCCGATATCATAAGAACAGCCTTTCTGGGTCAGACCTATGGTCCATCTAGCCCTGTGGACCCATATTCACGGTGGCTAATCCAGGTCACTAGTACCTGGCAAAAACCCAAATAGTAGCAAAACTCCATGCTACCGATTCAGGGCAATCAGTGGCTTTCCCCATGTCTATCTCAATAACTTTATTTTTCTATACTGCCAAAACCCAAAAAGTTCTAGGCGGTTCACAGAATAAAGAGGCCTGGACATTCCAGTGATGATACAAAGCAGTACAATATTTCTTTCATTTTTTTTCAAATTCTTTATTCATTTTTCCATCTTACATCAATTGAATCATACAAATCACTTGAAATTCTTTTCTATTATCTTCTTAAATATATAAATTAAGCCCCTCCCCCACCCTCCCTCAATAGTGAAAAATACAATACAAAACTATGACAAAGTCATCAATCAAGTAACAAATTTTTTGAACAAATAGGTCTTAACCGATTTTCTAAAGGTGCAATAAGAAGCAGGAACTTGTCCAATCCTTCCTTAAAACCAGCTACGTTAATTGCTCTTACCACAACCTCTGGCAGCGCGTTCCAGAACTTAACTATTCTCTGAGTGAAAAAATATTTCCTCCTATTGGTTTTAACCTATGTTTATTGGCCACTTATGTCAAACATCACCATCACATAATTTTCTTTTAACATTTTGCTCACATCACATTTGTCATTTCTGATAAACAACAAATCTTTAGCATCTTACTCTTAGAACACAACTGTTCTTTATCAACATCTTTTTTTCCTTAGAGATAAATATTCCTTTGCTTTTTTTTTTTTATTTCCCCTGACTCCTTTTCATAATTTTATCAACCAATTAACTTTTTAACAGTTATAGCACACACTCATCATTAGTCCATATTTTGTTTTCACTCATACCAATTCAGGTCAGGCTTTTTAACTATAGCCCCCTCTTGTCAATGAATGGGTAAAACTAATATTTGCGGGAGTGATATATATCCAAAACCTCCACAAAATGTTTCCTGATGGACCTCCCTATTTTCCAACCATTGTTGCTGAATCACCCTCCGAAAGCTGGGGTCTTCAGGGCTATACCCCCTGCAGGTTGGGTCATGCCGCATACTGTTAAATATCTCCTCCTGAATTAAGGGCTTTCTTTGGGCCTCCACTACACTCATCACTTGGAGCAGGATATATGAATACCAGAGTTGCTACAGGTCCCGCACCAAGTGCATGAGGCAGCAGTCCACCTGCTCAATTTAGGCAGTTTCTCCTCTCTAGCCTTCCCTGGCTCTAGCAGTTATTCCTGAGAGAGAAGGGTATCCATCCACCTGATCTGGACTGCCCACAATTTCTCACCGTCTCTGGCCACGGCCTTGGAATGCTCCCCCAGAAGGTTCATAGACAAGCTGACCTTCTGCTCCAAGTTTCTCCTTGCTTTGCAAGCTCCCAGAATCAGAGGGGGGTTTTCCAGTTGGGCCATCCCCCAAACCATATCCCCTCTCAGCCTCAGCAGAGGCTGGTCTGGGTTCCGATCCTTTGGGACTAACCTCACCCCCAGTCTCTACACCCGATGATAGAATCAGGAGAGGACAGATTCACGGTATCCAAACGAAAACAGCGTATCAAGGAGTAAGTTGTGATTTACAGTATGAAAGACAGCAGACAGGTCAAGAAGGATAAAGATAGAGTAAAGGCCCTTAGATCTGGCTGTGAACAAGTCACTGCAGACCTTAGTGAGGGCAGTCTCTGTGGAGTGTTGGGGCAAAAAACAGATTGTAGAGGATCTAGAATCTGTCGAGTTGAAAGGAAGTTCAGGCAGCGACAGAATAGCACGCTCAAGTATCTTGGATAGGAACAGAAGAAGAGAGACTGGGCGATAGTTGGATGGGCAGTAGGGGTCCAGTGAGGGTTTTTTGAGAAGCGGCTTAACCACCGCATGTTTGAAGGCAGCAGGGACAGCTGCAGTGGAAAGAGATAGATTGAGAATATGGCATATGGGAGGGATAACAGTATGTGAGATGGGATCAAGTCGAGGGGTGGGAATAGGGTCTGAGGGGTACGTAGTAGGCTTGGCTGAAGACAGAAGTTGTGCAGTTTCTTCCTTATTACTCAGGTCCTTATGGACCTTCCCTGGGAGAGTCAGGGTGAGTTAGAGAATGACATGGTGACAAAATTCATCACCGTTCCCGTCCCCGCAGATAACCGCGGGAAACAATCTTCATGTCATTCTGTAAGGAGAGAGGGAAAAATCAGAGTATAATTGGGCACAACCACTGACCCACAAGCTTTGCTTTGAAGAATGCTGGTGTAGAAGGACCGAGGTTGAAATAGACACTAGAAAATGACATGGGATTATTTCCTGCCCTTTTAACTTTAGAGAGTGCCCTCTCGTTCTCTCTACCTTGGAGAGGGTGAACAATCTGTCTTTATCTACTTAATCTAATCCTTTCATTATCTTGAATGTTTCGATCATGTCCCCTCTCAATCTCCTCTTTTCAAGGGAGAATAGGCCCAGCTTCTCTAATCTCTCATTGTACGGCAGCTCCTCCAACCCCTTAACCATTTTAGTCGCTCTTCTCTGGATCCTTTCGAGTAGTACCATGTCCTTCTTCATGTACGGCGACCAGTGTATTCCAGGTGAGGGCGTACCATGGCCTGGTACAACGGCATGATAACCTTCTCCGATCTATTCGTGATTCCCTTCTTAATCATTCCTAGCATTCTGTTCTGTGGGCTGAATATTGATCAGACAGCTTGGGTTTTTTTTTAAATTTCTGCGTTGTGCATTGCTTTGATCTCCATCCAACTGTGTAGTTCAAGTCTTTGCACTCTGGGAATGCTGCTTGGGATAAATACTAGCTTTCCTGAAGATGACACAATACAGCACTTGGTATTTTCCATGGAAATGTACTACAGTATAATCTCGTTATAACGGACTTCAAGGGACCTGGAAAAATGTTATATCCAGAGTCTGTTTGTTCGATAAGTTTATTACTTAGTGAGTTTTATTATTGAAATTCTATTTTACAAATATTTGTATTTTTTTTCTGTATTATTGTATTTTGCTGTTTGTCCAGCTCTCTTTAGTGTAAACCGCCTAGAACTTTTGGTTATGGCGGTATAAAAGAATAAAGTTATTATTATATCCAGAGTTGCATTTTTTTTAAACTTTATTTAGGTCAACTTGAAACAATGTACAATCAGTGAACAACAGTCACTGCACAAGCAAATCAGCAACGTCAAGAACAAAACTCAGCAAAACATTGGTATGGTACGAAATGATTGCAAAACCAGAACCCTAAAGGATGTTCTAAAGCATTATGTCGTACTGTACTGGAAAGAAAAATACTCTGTCATTTTCTTCTGGGCTGCATTTTGATACTATATCACCGGCACGCCACCCGCCTTGTAGGTGGAGCCTGCATGTCCGTTATAGCCAAACAAAACTACAGCTAAAAGCGGCTCTGGGGACCAAATTGGTTGTCCGTTATTTGCGAGTCCGCTATGTGCGATGATTTTCTGCATGTTTATAAAGGCGCTCGGCCAGGACCAGCGGACCTCGTCCGCTATAGGCGAGGTTCCGTTATAAGCGAGTCCGTTATAACGAGATTATACTGTAAAGAAATTGTGCCTTCTTTTATTGTCATTAATGAAAGTACATTCCTGCAGATACCACCAAGGAACAGATTGTGTCTTTTTTACTGTTTGGAACTGGGGCTGGGCCTCTGTAATCAACTCTTAAGTCCCACAGGGTTACAATGATTTTTCATATAATTAAGAGCTGTTTAATTTTGTTTCTTTGATTGCGTGTGGCATTGAGTCGAATGAAATTCCAGTTTTTTTTCTGGTAAAGACTAAACTGCTTAGATAACCTTGATAGGAGGTATATGAAAGCGTAATAAAAATATAAATATGTCTTTTTTTTATTATTATTTGCACGTGCAGGACTTCTACACTGTGCAGCTCTACAGTTTTTCTGTTTGTCAATGGTTTATGCGAATGTATTGCGCGGGGTCAGCAGTTTTCTTTTTAGTGCTGGCACTTTGGGCTCCTTTTACTAAAACGTGATAGCGTTTTTAGCGCTCGCAGAATTTGCGCGCGCGCTAAACCCACGCTACGTGGCGAGAACTAACGCCAGCTCAGTGCTGGCGTTAGCGTCTAGCCTGCGGGGCAGTTAAGCGCGCGCTGAGTGTGCGCTAAAAACGCTATCGTGGCTTAGTTAAAGGAGCCCTTAACCTTTTGGTTTCCATCCCAAGTAGCAATTTGAAAATTGTGGAGGTAATAGTGAGTGGCATTCACTTCCCCCCTCGTCTACTAAACCGTGCTAGCGGTTTTAGCGCAGGGAGCCGCGCTGAATGACCCGCGATGCTCCCGACGCTCGGAAGAACTCAATGAGCGTCGGGAGCAGTGCGGGCAATTCAGCGCGGTTTAGTAGAAGAGGGGATTAGCATTTAATATTTATATTCAGTGCTACTGCTGCTACCAGGTGACGGGATAATGTGCGCCAGACGCCAGCGCACCAACAATTCGGCGCAAGACAGAAGCGCGCGGGGGAAAAAATAATTTTTAAAGAGCTCCGACTGGGGGCTTGGGGTGGCAACCCCCCCCCACTTTATTGGTTAGTGTTCGCGCTGCCATTGCGGGGGGGGGTGAAACCCCCCACATTATAGAGAAAACAGAACTTTTCCCGAAAAAAATCAGAAAAAGTTCCGTTTTCGCTATAATGGAGGTTTCCAACCCCCCAAACCCCTCTCCAACAGCAGCACGAACACTAACCAATAAAGTGGGGGGGTTGCCACCCCAAACCCCCTGTTGAAGCTCTTTAAAAATTACTTTTTCCCCTGTGCGCTTCTGTCTTGCGCGCTGGCGTCTTGCGCGCTGGCGTCTTGCGCGCCACTGACTATGAACCCTGCTACCATGAGTATCCTTTTAGTTTAGGCCTGCTAATCAGCAGAGCAATACCTGTTAACAGGTAAGCAACTTTGAAAGTTTTGCCACCGAATATCAAAAGCCAAAGACAGCTGTGGTTTTCCATGCTGGACTTCCCCAGCTCTCCACAGATGGAAAGAGTCTTAGCATGTATTCATTAGTGTTTGTAGAGTAAGTAGATCTATCCAGGGCAAAACAAGACTCTGGAATTTAAAAGGAATACAAACTTTTTTGCAACATTTGTTCGTAGTTAGCAGATTTATTTTCAGTGGATGGTAACCCCCACCCTGCCCCCTCACAGTAGTATCTCAGACGTTTTGAGGGGCAGCATGCATTAATCTCCTGCTTGTGAAGGACTTTGAGCGGGTTCACTCAGTTATTCTGATGCCAGTAATGCTTCATAGGATGAAGCCAGACTCCTAAGTCAAGATGGCTTTTTGAATGACGCACATTCCTGACCTATGTTTTGTACCCGAAAAGAAAATAGCTACCGTGGAATTCCTCAAGAGTGGGGAAATGCTCACGACTGGCAGATTTTGATAATCATCTTTCAGTCTTATAATAATAACATTATTTTTATATACCGCAATACCACACACAGTTCAGAGCGGCTTACATAGGAAGGGTTCAAAGTGGCGCGCTGACAATCCAGCGCAGACAATTCGGCGCAAGACAGAAGCGCGTGGGGGAAAAAGTAATTTTTAAAGAGCTCCGACGGGGGGTTTGGGGTGGCAACCCCTCCACTTTATTGGTTAGTGTTCGCGCTGCTGTTGGAGGGGGGTTTGGGGGGTTGGAAACCTCAATTATAGAGAAAAAAACCCACATACCCCCGCAATGGCAGCGCAAACACTAACCAATAAAAGTGGGGGGTTGACACCCCAAACTCCCAGTCAGAGCTCTTTAAAAATTATTTTTTCCCCTGTGCGCTTCTGTCTTGCACTGAATTGTCGACGCTGGATTGTCGGCGCGCTGGCGTCTGGCACGCGATTATCCCGTCACCCATAGGAAGACATTGTATTCAGACAACGATATTACAAAAAAACTTTCAAAATTACATTAGCATGGTAAGATTAATCACATTTTTCCTGGAAGAGTTTTAGAAGTACATCAAGGCAGAAGTGGAGTCAGAGAAATGTATCAACGAGATAAGTTTTGATCAAGTTCCTAAAAGTTTGGTAAGTTAGTGGCGAACTTACAGGTTCTTAATAATAATGTTCAAGCCAAGGAGCATTTTTGTTGTTTTATGATAAAATGTTGGCTGTTTCTCACTTGGAAAGAATAACATCCTCTTCAAGCTGTGTAAGATGCGCCGAAAGCAACTCAAGTCCGTCAGCTGTTTGGCCTGGGTCCCACAGAGGCAGAGCTGCTTTAAAAGTTGTGAGCAGAATTCGGCAGGGGTAGGAAAGACATATCACCTTTTTTTTTTTTAAGCGAACTTGACCCCCACAGTCTGCACTTCATTTTGCAAAATGCCAAAGCTGAACTTGCACATGAGAGGTTAAATATTCACAGATCATCCCCCCTCTGCTCGAAACGCCAGACAAATGACTATTTTTATTTTAACATTCCCTTGATGAAGATAATGATAAACATCTGTCACTTCTCTGCTTAGCCAGCAAAGGCTCTTATTCCAATCCTGTAATTTAAACAAAGGAAAACTCCATGTGTGTACTGTACTGATATATCCACCGAGAGGGGGGGGGTAAGGGGGGCTTTAGTTTTCCTTTGCTTAGTCTGAACAGAACCAAATCAGTGTCCCTGCACGTCTGTTGTGTAGGTTCAGAGCCATACATTTCACATACTGTTTTCTGTGGTACAACCAAAGCACAATTTGCATATTATATACAGGTATTTCAGTTTTTAAGCACTAAATTTATTCCAAGTTTCAAGTTTATTATAAATTTGATTCATCGCTTACTCAAAATTCTGGTGTCAGGTCAAAAGCGCGCCGGGACAAAGACACGCGCAGACAATTGAGCGCAGCGCGGAGGGGTGCGCCGCAGAAAATTACTGTTTTAGGGCTCCGACGGGGGGGGGGGGGGCGTAACCCCCCACATTTTACTGAAAACTTCACTTTTTCCGTTTTTAGGGAAAAAGTTAAGTTTACAGTAAAATGTGGAGGGTTACAACCCCACAACGCCGCCGCAATCTCTATTAAGTAAACTGGGGGGGCTCCCCAACAAAACCCCCCGTTGGAGCCCCTAAAAACTGTAATTTTCTTCGGCGCGCACCTCCGTCTTGCGCTCAGTTGCCGGCGCGTGCCTTTGTCTTTCGCGGGGTTGTCTATGAACCAAAATTCTAAGAGATGTCCAACACATTAAAATTACAAATTTCTTGGGGACACAAAACAAACGAATAGAACTAACCTGACAAAATATTAAACAAAAGGAAAAGATGGGGAGAGAAATACAAATTGTTGATAGTAAATAAGACACATATGGGGGAAAAAAACAATAGGAAGGGCGAGAGGAGTGTGCTTCAAAAAAGTTGAGAAATAGGATTCAATTGAGGCTCCTAATCAAGCTTTCTAGCTATCAAATGCATCTTTCAAAAGAAAGCTTTTCAACTTGCTCGTGAATCCGTCTAGATTGCGTTCTTCTCTTCTCTTAGGTAAATGTGAATCGTTCAACAATAATCACAAGCTTTATAACTGTTGATAAAGACAGGAGCTGCTTGTGCAGGTTGTAATTCCAAGCTCATTTATTGCATGTGTTGAATAGTTCAGATGCATAAGAAACAAACCATAGCGAGAGGGGACTGAAGGAGCTAAAGGCAGAAGAGATCAAGAAGTAGAGTCAGTTCTGCATTCTCTAATTTCTACTGTTCCCAGCAAAGCTCCAGAATGATCTTAAATGGTGTCGATTCTGGTTGGGTCTTTTTGGACTTGTATCCATTTCTATTCCCTTTCAAATTCTAGCTTAATTCTGTGGTTAGTTCATGTCTGAGGATTTTGGTGAGTTTTTTTTTTTTTACTTAAGAATTGCACGGAAAGCCTTCCAGCTTCCAGAAATCAGTGAGTATTCTTTAAAAAGAAAGGGGAGGCACTAAGGCAGTCACATGTGGAAAAGGGGCTCTTTTGTAGACCTACAAAGAACGAAGAACACGGGCTGTTTTCTCTCCATGTGCAGTCGTTAAGGTTTTGCATGCAACTGTATCCACTGGTGGTACAGAAAAGCTAAACAGACTTTCTGCTTCATTGGTTCCCTCCAAATACTGAATTCCAGGAAAACCCTGCTGACTAGAAAAGGATCCCTTTCGCAATACCTCTGCTCTAAATCACTCAATATTCTTATCCACTCCTTGGTGATTTCCAAAATTGATTATTGTAACGCCCTTTTTAAAGGAATTGCACAAAGTGAAATTAGGCGATTACAAATTATACAAAATACTTCCATCAAGCTTATAACAAAAACAAAGAAATTTGATCATGTAACACCACTTCTTAAGAATGCCCATTGGCTTCCGATATCTCATAGAATAACTTAGAAATTATGCTTACTCACTTTCAAATCATTACTGTTTAAAACTCCTGCATTTATTTTTAAATTATTAATTCCTTACTCCTCGAATAGAATATTACGGTCAAACGAACAACATTTATTGACAATTCCTTCTCTTAAGATCATTAATACTAGACGGCAATTTATTTTTTCCGTTACGGCCCCTCAAGTCTGGAACTCTCTTCCAATTTATTTGAGAGAAGAACACAATCTGGATAAATTTAAGACTAACTTAAAAACATTTCTTTTCAAAGATGCTTTTGAGTGATAATTCTCACCCTTGGATTTATTAATTATGTTGATTTTGATTAATGAATTTTATATCCCCTACCCTGTGTTTTTTCCCTGACTATTCTTTCTATAATACTTTGTAGTTCAAATCCCTTTTTCCCTTTTTTCTTGTTTGTGAAGTTTGTGAATAGTCTGGTTTGATTTTAAGTCTATGTTAAATATTGTATTACTTTTTAATATTGTAATTTTTAATGTTTATTATTTATGTTCATTGCTTTGACGTATGATTAAGTGATTAATCAAAAATACTAATAAACGTGAAACTTGAAAGTTTTGCTAAATCCTTTAGCATAAGAAATATGGTAATGTTATTTGCAATATATGTGGGCAGGCATTTCACCTATAAAAAGAATGTGTGTTGAAACTTAAACTACTAAAAGCTTGTGGGTCATGAATCAAATGGATATTAAATAGCGTATCAAGTACAATTCAGGGTTAGGAACTGAAAGTAGGGTTTATTCAGAACACTATTTATCCCAGGACAAGCAGGCAGCATAGTCTCACATATGGGTGATGTCATCCACGGAGCCCCGGTACGGACACTTTAAAAGTGCATTGCCACTTTAAGATCTTAGAAAGTTTGTGATAGTCTGCACTGCGCATGCACGAGTGTCTTCCCGCCTGACATCGGCGTGCGTCCCCTCAGCTCCGTTTTTTCCACGGAGCATTGAGGTCGCGTTTTTCAACAGATTCATAGGTTCGGGATTGATACAAATGATTCAGACATTGTATAGCTCTCCTGCTGCAAGATTGTATATCTAATATAATAAAACGGTAAGCCGCGCATGCGCACTTCCTAAGCGTGCGTCCGTTTTCCGTGAGCTGTAGCACACATAGGAAGTGCGCATGCGCGACTTACGGTCTGGCCTCAAGTGACATGCGCGCCCTTCCCTGCTCTCCACCGCTGCCGGCCGCTAACACCCCGTGCCCTCTCCGTCGCCTCCCGGCTCCAGCGGCGTAGGCAGCACTATAAATTCGCTGCTTCGCGCCCTTCTCTGCCAATTTCCTCTGCCGCGTCTCTGATGACATCATCGGAGACAGACGCGAGATTAAACATATTAATTAAAAAGAAAAGGAAAAGAAAAGAACTAAACAACTTCCATTACAGTATCAATCATCTCTCAAACAAAAGTCCACATTATAGGAAAAGCAATTCACATTGATAGGGCCTTATATTATACAGAAATTTATAATACCATACAAAAATGCAGTGTTACTTCTTCAAATAAATGAAAACTAGACCTTATTCCACTGTGGGAGCCCTGGACAGCATTACTCCTTTAGCCTCAAGAAAAAATCGTAACTGCGGGGGATCAAAAAAAAATATATGGATGTTGATCCAACAAGATCAAACATTTACAGGGATATCTAAGTTGAAACTTAGCCCCCAAAGATAGTACAAATTGTCTCATTTCCAGGAACTCTTTCCTTCGGAATTGAGTTAATTTAGATACATCCGGAAACATAGAAATCTTAGAGTCCATAAAGGTCACCTCTTTAAGCCTAAATAACAGCCTAAGAAGTGCCTCCTTATCTTGCTGAAAGACAAATGTCACCAGAAGTGTAGAATATGAAATGACTTCATCCTCTGAGGTTTCCAAGATTTTCATCGGGACAAACTGAATTCCACCAACGGCATCTTTACTTTTGCATTTTGTTTCTATACAGGCTGACAAGGAGGATGGAAGTCCTGCAGATAACTTCTCTATGGATCCACAGTTGGAAAGACAGGTTGAAACCATTCACAACCTTGTGGATTCCTACATGGCAATCATCAACAAATCTATTCGTGATCTGATCCCCAAAACAATAATGCATCTGATGATCAGTAAAGTGAGTAAAAAAAAAGGCCATTTTGAGATTTTTCTTGCTCTCATCTTGGACATGACTTTCCCTACTGCCTCACTGAAAAAGAAGTCACTTGTACTTTCTCAATATCTCTTTGTTACCGGCATTCCTCAAAACAGTCATGCGGTTTTCTTAGGGCTAAGCAGGTTCACAAATTGGAAGATGGAGAAAGAAGCCTTCATTTTAGTTATATGCATATTAATGTAAGTTTTTGAGGGGTATCCACTGTTTATCACTTCATCTTGTCTCCCTCTCATAAAGCACTTTCTCATTCCATATTAAAGATATATGGTCCCGGGGGATTCCGGTGTTGGGGGTGCTTTATGCTTACCAGCAGCTTAAGCATTATATGGGGTCTCTCCCGGTGGGTTCTCTTTCTTGGGAGTTCGGAGTTCGATTCAAAGACTTTTTGGAGGCCTCAGAGGAGACCAGTGCCTCGATCTCTTATTTTCATAAGGGATTACTTACCTTATTACAGAGGAGCACTTTTAAATGGCAGAACAACCTTACTTGGCCGCTAACTTTACCTGTTTTACTGAAAGCTATAAAGGGAATCCCGGGGTTGGTGGGTAGTGCAGACCTTCAAGAGAGCCATTATCGAACTATGTTGAGGGCTTATGTGCCCCAAACTCAAGCTTATCATATGGGGAGTGTATCCCGCAGCTTTGTTTAAAATTCCTATGTTCATGAGCTGTGGGCATGCTCTCTGGTTCAAGGGTTTTGGCGACAGATGGCTGGGTTTTTTGGGTTCAATCTTACACGTTCTGATCTCTCAGCACCTGCTATGCTGTTTTGCCATTTTACTTTGTTCAATATGTATCTGGCTCGGGTACGTCTATTTCTTAGTAAATATTATATTGTTGGGAAAAAATGTATCATGATCCATTGGCTTTCGGATCAACCTCCTTGTATTTGATTGTGGAGGAATAAATTGAATGAACTGATGAGATGGGAAGCGAGGGTTGCTGCTGGCTCTCCCAAACGACGCAGGACTTTCCTCCAAGTGTGGACACCATTTTTGCAGGTTTTGAGTCCGAGGGGTCGTTGTCACATTCTGAATACTTTATGAGGTGCTGTTTCTTCTTTGTTGCCTTGCCTAGATTGAATCTGTTTGCTGGAATCCTCTTAGGGGGAGTGTGTGGGGGGGGGTTGGAGGGTTGAGCTCTATTGTTATATTTTGAATTGTTTGTCTTGCCTGTATCTTGTCTGTTGTTTTGAGTATAATAAAAAGATTTTCAAATAAAAGATACATGGTTCTCCTATATTTAGAACTGCACCTTTTGCATACCTCTGTGAAAAAGTGTTACAAAAAGAGAGGAGGGCAAAGAGGGGAGACGGGAAAGATGAAAGGGACTAATGCATGTGAAATGTAAGTTAAGGATACTACTAGAAAACTGTCTGCAGTTCTGTATTACAGAAGGGTGCATAGCAAACAAGTCATCAAATTTATATCCCCCAAACCCTTCAGTGCTGCAGCAAGGGTCACAAAATCTGGATCTTGCTACAAAATTATGCAGTCTGCTGTGGAACTGTATTAGACCAGGTCCAGGTCTACAGTGTAGCAGCTTACCAGGATTAGTCAGGTGTATATGTGTATGTAATGCTTGAGGAGGGGTGGAGGGCTCGGCGGGAGGGAGCTCTCTTTGGAGGGGTGCTGGGATGAAACAGACAGGAGGGAGGGAGAGAGGAAGTGGGAGGATCTCCTTGCTGGTTCAGCTAATCCCAGGCAGAGGAATCCCCAATCAGCTGAGCTGGCAGGACTCCCCGAAGCTGCAGTTTCAGGGAGACTTGCTGGCCCAGCAATGGACTATTTTCAGGATCCCCTAGCAAAGATGAGCACTGGACATGCAGGCCAAGGTTTTCTGGGCCTACATTTCCAACTCCTGTCTTTGCGTAAATCACGCCCATGTAGGCACTTTAGGCTACTTAATGCCACTTCAGGCATTGGCCATGCCTACTTTAGCGTTCGGCAGCCTGAAGCGCTTACGTAGGCGTGATTCCAGCACCTTTTATGTAGGCGCTTCAACCTCACCATTTTTTTGCTGTTTGTAACGGATTTCTTCAATTAACTTAGACGCAGGTTTTAGAATTTCCTTGTTAGCTCCTAATTCTGCAAACTTTATCACAAAAAGATATCATATAGATATATTTGTATTAAACAGAATGGGAGATAATGGGGAGCAGCTTGTTGAAATCTCCTTTTAGCTTTATAATAATGGCATGTAAGAAATTCTTTTAACCAAGCTAAAACCTGAACTGAAATTCCAATTGCACATAGTTTATATAGCAGTATGTTGTAATCTGCAGTATTTATTTATTTATTTAAAAAATCTTTATTCATTTTACATCTTACAACAAATGTAACAATAGATAATAGTTAAATTGAATTGAATACAACACTTGAATCTCTATCATATTCAACATTAAAACATTAAAATTTTTAACCCATTCCCTCCCAATCCAACTATAACCTACACATGTTCACAAAACTCATATACAATATTCTTTATTATTGATCTAAATATTTAATAAAATTATAAAAACCCTCCTCCCATCCCTTCCTTCTTATTGCATTTATAATGGAAAAATGGTATTTATTTATTCATTACAATATCTTGTCAATGCCCCCAGATTTTATTAAAATTATTATAGTTCCCTCTTTGTATGGCAATTGCTCTTTCCATTTTATAGATGTGACATAATGAATTCCACCAGAAGCAATAATTGAGTCTCTTCCATTTCTTCCAATTAAGTGTGATTTGTTGTATGGTGACTCCTGTCATGATCAATAAAAGCTTATTATTGTTAGACAATATTTAACTCTGTGCCCTCATTGATATTCCGAATAGAATTGTATCATAAGATAATGCCACATGGTTTTCCAATAAACAATTTATTAGACCCCAAATAGATTTCCAAAAGGCTAAAATAAAGAGACAATAAAATAATAAATGATCTAGAGTCCCTACTTTGAGATTACAATGCCAACATCTATTAGACTTAGAGCTATTCAACTTTTGTAATCTAACTGAGGTCTAAAAAGCTCTATGTAAGAGAAAAAAACAAGTTTGTCTCATAGATGCGGAGACTGTAGATCTCATTCTCCAAGGCCAAATCCGTGGCCATTGAGACGCAGTAATCTGATGCTTAATCTCAATGCTCCAAATATCTCTAAGACCATTTTTAGGCTTCTTTTTAACTAATCCACTTATCAATTTATACCACTGTGCGGCCTGCTGACCCAGAAAGTCCACCTGAAAGCATAAGAACTCCAAACTATATAGATTGTTAAGGGTTTTCCATTCAGGGAACCCCACCTGAATGGCCTGCTTCAATTGCAACCATCTAAAACTTTGCGATTTATTAAGGCCATATTTATATTGCAATTGTGAAAATTCAAGCAGTTTACCATTTGAAATAACATTTTCCAAAATACGTTATCCCTGCTATCATACAATGCTTCCAGATGACCTTAAATCCGCCAATTTGAATCCTGGAGTTTAGCTATATAGTCTGATTTGTTGACTTTTGTATTGGATCAGATGTTAAATTATTAATATATCGTAATGTTTTCCATGTATCCATTAATATTCTGTTTTCTTTATACAATCTAGGCATGACATAATCGTAGAGAAAACATGAATTGCCATTCCAACCATAACCAGTCTGGGGTATTATCTGGGTTCTGGGAGGACCCAATACATATCCTGGTGCAAAATATAGGCTTGATGATACCTATAAAAATTTGGAAAATTTACCCCAAACTCTGCAATTGGTTTTTGTAAAGATACTAGGGCGATTCTAGGAGTTTTACCTAGCCAAACAAATTTGGTAAGAATACTGTTTAACTTTTTATAAAAGTACCCTCTAAAAAAACTGGTAACATACTCATTTGATAACAAACCACAGGCAATATCATCATCTTAATCGTTTGAACTCTCCCCCACCAAGAAAGATGTAAAGGGTTCCATTGCTCGCACATTTCTTTTACCTTCAGCAACAAAGATTTTTCATTTTCTTTCATTGTGTCTTCCAGCGTATTTTTAATCCAAATTCCTAAATATTTTAATCCATCTTCCTTCCATATAAAAGAAAATGAATCAAACAAGCCTTTTGTGCAATGCACATTTAGTGGAAGAACTTCAGATTTACTCCAATTTATTTTATAACCTGAGAATTTTCCAAATTTTTCAATCAATTCAAGTAAGCATGGAATGGTCTTTTCAGGATTTCTCAAATGAAGCAATATATCATTTGCGTATGCAGAGACCTTATTTTCCCGATCTGAATAAGGAATACCCTGTATTTCCTTTACTTGTTGGATAGCTAATAACAAAGGTTCTAATACAATATCAAACAACAAAGGAGACAGGGGACAGCCTTGTCTAACTCCCCTCTGCAAACTAAAACATTCAGAAAAATTATTATTTATATATAATCTAGATGCAGGGGAGCTATACAGTGTTTGAATCATTTGTATAAATCCTGACCCCATTCTAAACCATTCCATAGATTGATACATGAAGGTCCATTCCACCCGATCAAAGGCCTTTTCTGCATCCAAGGACACAGAAAAAGCCGGATCATTCCTGGCTTTTGTTAAGTTCAACATATGAAGAGCCAATCTGGTGTTATTAGATGAATGTCTCTTAGCAACAAACCTAGTTTGGTGCATATCAATAATGAAAGGGAGAGCCTTGGCTAAGCATAAAGCTAATATTTTAGCTAAAAGTTTTCCATCTACATTAATTAATGAGATAGACCTGTAGTTTGAAACCAATGTGGGATCTTTATTTGGCTTTGGCAAAACTATAGTTAATGACTCTGCCATAGTACCCATAATGCAACCTTTAGTTAGTTGAGTCTGATATAAATTTAATAAATGTGGTAACGGTATTTTGAAATGCTTTATAAAACTCTACTGTGAAACCATCACCACCTGGAGCGGATCAAACTCTAAGAGACTTCAACACTGTTTCTAATTCTTTTAATGATATAGGCTCTTCTAAACTTTTTTTAATATGATCAGGAATCTTCGGTCTAGTAATTAATCTCAAAAATTCTAATCCATCCCCTTTCTCTATTATAAGGCTCAGAAGAATATAAGTCTTTATAAAAATTTAGAAATTGATTTAAAATATTACCAATTTGAGTATGTATATTCCCTTTTTCATCTTTAATTGCAATAATTTTTGTTCTTCTCTTCTTTGCTTTAAAATAATTTGCCAATAATCTTCCCGCCTTATTTGAATTTCCATAATACAGAGTTTGTTGGGAAAACAAATCCTTCCTTACCAATTTTGAGGATACTTCATTATATTTACCTTTTGCTTTTAATAGAGCCTGTAGAGTACCATGCTCCCATTTATCAATCAATTTAGATTCTAAAAGTTTAATTTCTTTTTCCAAATTAGAAAATTGCTTTTTAAATTGTTTTCTAATATAAGCAGAATATGAAATAATATTACCTCTCATGGTGGCCTTAAAGGCATCCCATAAATTTTCCATGGAGACTTCTTCTGATATATTAAATTGAAAAAAATTCATTCATTTTTAATTGAAATTCTTCAAGGAACTTTGTATCCGCAAGCAATATATTATCAAATCTCCAAACAGAACTGCTATTCTCTTGTTCATCTAATTGAAGTTCAATCCATATACCACCATGATCAGACAAAATAATTGGATCTATGGATGCTTTTATCGCCTGCTGAACTATTTTGCTTTGAGACAAAAATATAATCAATTATTGAAAAGGATTTATGAACATGTGAACAAAAGGAAAATTCCCGATCATTGAAATGAAGTATTCGCCATATATCTTTTAAATCACAAGAATGTACCAAATTATCTAACCCTAATGATTTTATACATTTACTCGGTTTTTTTCCATTAATGGATCCATAACAGCGTTAAAATCTCCAGCTACAACTACTTTAGAAGTAGCCAGTGGGAGTATCAATTGCTGTAATGTTTTTAAAAATTCATTTTGATTCAAATTAGGGGCATACACATTGAACAATGCCAGGGTATTATTCCCCATATTCATATTTACATGTACCCATCTACCTAGGGGATCTGAACCAATTAATTGAAAATTAGCTGTACACTTCTTATTTATAAGAATAGCTACCCCTGCTTTTTTCCCTATTGCTGGGGCGAAAAAACATTGTTTCACCCAACCCCCTTCCAGTTTTCCTGAGTCTACCGCAGACAGATGAGTCTCTTATATATAGTAGATATCAGCATTCTGTTGTTTCAAATAAGTGAGTGTTTTTTTTCCTTTTGATCTGATGGTTGAGGCCATTAACATTCAACGAAAAAATTTTAAACGCCATCATAAACTTTATAATCAAATCATAAACTTTATAATCAAAATATCTAATCAAAATCAACTATCTAAAATCATTCTGAATCTCATGAACACATACCATTTTCCCTAATTTAAATTTTTGAACATAAAATTTACCCCCTTTTAACCCACCCAAACCTCCCTTTCCATCCACCCTACCCCCCTCCCCATATTAATAGAAAAAGTGAAAACTTGAAAACACACATATCTGCAGTATTGTATCAAATGCTGCCGTAAGATCAAACTGCAGCAGCATTGCAGATTTACCCTTTACATTAATATTTGGAGAAGACCCAGAGGAATCTTAGATGTCACTCAAGAAGCCTGGGAAGCTGAACCTAGCCCAGAGAAGAACCTGGTAGATTACATGTTCCAGATGCAAGAAAGATTAAAAGAAAGCAGGGAGGCTGCAAAACTCTGCTTAGATAAGGCTGAGGAGGTGCAAGCACAAGTCTGCAATAGGACAGCTGTCCAGAGATCATTCCAGCCAGGGGACTGAGTCTTAGTACTCTTGCCTTCATCAGAAAGTAAGCTGCTATGCAAGTGGCAAGTGCCTTGATAGAAAAGACAGAACCTGTCAACCATAAAGTGGCCCAACTGGATAAGGCAAACAATGTAAAGTTATTTCATGTCAATCTGTTAAATAAATGGACTCCACTGTCCATGGCTCTCATTATGGAAGACGACTTCAGACCAGAAATCGTGATGTAGTCAAAGCCCTTTGGAGACCAGCTATCAGCCTCACAGAAAGCTGACTTGGAGCAATTAGTTCTCCAGAATGGAGATTTGTGTTCTCCAGCATGCCGAGCTGGACCCATTTGCATTTCATGCTGATATCACAGATCCAGGATAGGTGGTTTGTCAGCACCCATACTGGATTCCAGAATCCCATCAATAGGCTGTGGCTATGGAAATAGCCAATAACTGTTGTTCCAATGCAATAGGTGAGACATTCTAGACAGTAGGGTTATTTCTCCATAGCCGCGTGCTGCTGCAGAAGGAATCCAGATTTTTCATTCTGCCTCTCCCCATTTTATTATTTTAATTTGAAATAATTTAATCCCCTTTTCGGGTAATTCAGTGCTTGGAGCGATTTTGAAGCTCTGCTTGGTTGAAAGATCACATACTTTGGTCTGTAAATGACAGGCCGATCCCACTGGGTACCTGTTAGCCAGCCTGCATAGTTTTCTCTGGAGTTCAGGGCCATCCCTGAAGTAGTCTCACCTTCTGTTAATCAGGGGTCGAGTGCAGGCTGTTAGGAGGAGGCTCAGCAGGGTCTCGTAGGGTTCTGGCTGCGTTGTTGCACCTCCGTCCATCCCAGTGTACATCCATTGGTCCACAGAGGCAGAGATGTAGTCACACTGGCAGCCTGAAGATCAGCTTTGCAAAAGCATTCCCAGGTTTGTGGCAGTGGAATTTCTCATCCACTACTAAGAGAGCTGAAAGCAGGCTGCAGCACTGATCCTGTCAGGCACAGTGAGTACACAGGCTGATAGCCTGTGAGAGACATTGAGGGAGGTTGGAAAAGTGGGGTTTTGAAAGTTTCTGGATGTTCCCTTGTGTTCCCTCCTGAAAAATCCTAAAATTGCCATTCTTACAGTTTAGGGAGTTTTTAAAACATTTTGATTTTGGTGCAGAGTTTTTGACAGTGGCCATCTTAGATTTTTAGTGATCATTTAAAGTTCCCTGCTTTTTCAAAACTGCAAATTTTGCCCAAACACTTATAAGAATGGAGTCTTTAGGCTCTCCTAATGTGGATTCTTGCCAGGATTGTGCAAATTTAGAGCTCTCAGAGCGTCCTTGTGCCATGTGACGAGTGGCGCAGCTGGGGGGTCTACAGTGTCCAACTTAGCTTCTCCCCTGTTGAAGCAGGTAACCAAACACTCAGCTAGCCTGGCGGGGTGGCTGACGTTGCTTTTGGGGCTCAGCACAGCTGGTACTTCCGTCAGCCAGGCAGTGGACTCTCCACAGCCAAAGAAACACAAATGCAAATCATCTAAGAGTGACTTTCCACCCCAGGAGCTGGACACTTTATAAAAGTGTATGATATATAAAAAAATATTCAAATGTTACAGAGTAACCTATATGGACCAAACAATACATTATCTGAAAATAAGCATAAATAGTTAGGTTTGGTACATTTAAAATTGAAACAAACATAATTAAAAGCGATGGAACTCATTAAGAAAGAACTGCGACTAAAGTGTGAAAGAGAGAAATGGAACAGAGGAATGGAAATTAAAGACCATCAAAAATTATTTTGACCTTTTATCCTTTAGACTGTTGATACAGGCATTGGTATTATCTATATTGGACTACTGTAATATTGTTTATTTGGTGCACCAAAGAAAGTTGTGAGAAAATTAAGATTAGTGCAGAATATGGCTGTTCGCTTGATATTTGGACTGAAGAAAAGCGATCATATCAGTCCTTATTACTGATTATTGCACTGATCGCCAGTGGAGGCACGAGTAATGTTTAAATTTTCATGCCTCTGTTTTAAGTCAGTTTGGGGATTGGCAACTATTTCATTTCTTGCTATATAACCCCGTGAAGATAACCAGGAATTGTAGCCTATTTGCATACCCGAAGATTTTAGGCTGTAAACTTAGGTCTTATTTAGACAGGATGCTTGCATTTCAATCAAGCAAACCGCCCTGGTTGGGTAACTATATCAGCGGAGCCATGCTGTCCTATGGCACTTTCAGAAAAGAAATTAAGACAGTATTATTTGATAAATTTATCTCTTAATTGTGCTTTTATTCTTAACATAACAATTTTACTGTATTAATTAAAATTTTTAATGTCTTTTTAAATAATAGACTGTATTCTTACCATTACTATTTTGTAATTCCCTGATTGTCCAGTTTTCTGTTCTGTGGAAACCACCTAGAATTCTTTTGATTAAGGCGATATAGAAAAATAAAGTTATGTTATGTAAGCTATGTTATGGAGTCTGATTGTAACATAGTAAATGATGGCAAATAAAGACCCAAATGGTCCATCCAGTCTGTCCCACCTGACGCAATTTTAAAAATTTTTCCTTCTTCTTCATAGCTATTTCTGGGCAAGAATCCAAAGCTCTGCCCGGTACTGTGCTTAGGTTCCAACTACTGAAGTGTCCGTCAAAGCTCACTCTAGTCCATCTACACCCTCCCAGCCATTGAAGCCCTCCCCAGCCCTTCCTGCCCCCAAACGGCCATATACAGATACAGACCATGCAAGTCTGCCCAGTACTGGCCTTAGTTCTTCAATATTTACTATTATTTTCTGATTCTAGATCCTCTGTGTTCATCCCACGCTTTTTTGAACTCCGTCACCGTTTTACTCTCCACCACCTCCCTCAGGAGCGCATTCCATGCATCAATTACCCTCTCCATAAAGAAGAATTTCCTTACGTTGCTCTTGAGTCTCCAACCCCTCAACCTCAAATTATGTCCTCTGGTTTTACCATTTTCCTTTCTCTGGAAAATATTTTGTTCTACGTTAATACCTTTCAAGTATTTGAACGTCTGAATTATATCTCCCCTGTCCCTCCTTTCCTCTAAGGTATACATTCCAGCCTCTCCTCATATGTCTTTTGTCGCAAACCTCCTATCATTTTCGTTGCCCTCCTCTGGACTGCTTCAAGCCTTTTTGTGTCCTTCGCTAGATACGGTCTCCAAAACTGAACACAATACTTCAAGTGGGGCCTCACCAATGACCTGTACAGGGGTATCAACACCTTTGTTCTTCTACTGATTATGCCTCTCTTTATACAGCCCAGCATTCTTCTAGCAGCAGCCACCGCCTTGTCGCACTGTTTTTTCGCCTTTAGATCTTCGGACACTATCACCCCAATGTCCCTCTCCCCATCAGCCTCTCCCCTCCCAACATATACGGCTCCTTCCGACTATTAATCCCCAAAGGCATTACTCTGCATTTATTTGCATTGAATGTGTTAAATCAGTTAGCATACCTTTGTAAAAGGACCCCTTAGTGCTTTGGGATATAAAAGTAAACGTTTAAAAAAAATAAGCTTTTAGTGAAGTAAAACCTCTGTTCTAAGCAGAAGATTTTGCTTATTTCTATTGAGCTGTAGAGAAATGAGATTTGGGCAGAAGTGTCTTACAATGAGTTCACACTTTCAACTCTTTTCTGCCATTCCCTCCCTTCCCACTGTTTCTGCATGGCGCTCTCTGGCTCACTTAGTAATAATGACTCACTCTCTGGTTTTCTCCTTAATGCTCATTATTCCCAGTTGGACAATGCTCAACAATATCTCAGAAAAAAGTCACTACACATAAAAAGGAAAACCACGAAGTACTTTCCTTATGAGTCAAAGCACTGAGGCATGGTTCTTCTGGGCTTTTCCTTCTAATCCCTATTCTCCGCTTAAAGGAGTCGCCAAATGCGCTCAGTTTACTGATGTTTGTACTGTGGGGCAGAAAGGATCACCTTAAATCCTTTCATTTTCCTCCTGGTTTAACTGTCAACATGAAGTGCTGTTGGTTCTCTGAGCTTGCTCACTCTGATCTCCATTTGTGTTCTGTTGAGCATGCTTCTAGAATCCTATTTTATAAAAGCATTTCCAATGTAATAGATGAGACATTCTAGGCAAGTGGGTAGTGTCCCCATGGCCACGTGCCATCTATAGAGGGAATCCAGTTCAGATTTTTCTCTGTGCCTCCTGTGTAATTCACTGGGCTCCTTAGCTCCAGCTAGTTTTTTCCTTCTGCATGCCTGGTAGCCAGCCTGCTTAGATTTCTTTGAAACTCAGGGCTGTCCCTGAAGTTTTCTTACCTACTGTTAAACAGGGGTCAAGTGCAGGCTATTAGGCGCCCTTAGGAGGCTCAGCGGTGTCTTGCAGAGTACCAGCTGCATCTTCTCACCTCAGCCTGTCCCGGTGTGTGTCCATCGGTCCACAAGGGTGGAGATGTAGTCAGGCATAGGGTCTGACTGGCAGCCCTAAGATATGTGTCAAAGAGGCATTCTCAGCTAGAGACAGTGATTCTCTGATTCCAGCTACTATATGAGAGCTGAGGCAGGCTGCAGCATATATCTGACACTGTGCACAGTGAGTAAAGGCTGTCACAGCCTGTGAGGTGAATCAGCAGAGGACTGATAAATGAGGTTTTAAATGTTTCTTCATGTTCCCCTTTGTTCCCCCACCTGAAAAATCCTAAAATCAATGTTGTTGTTTTTTTACTTTGTGAGTGTGAAAAATATCACGATTGTGGCATGAATTTCTTAGCAGTGGCCATCTTGGATTTATAGCAATCTTTTTTTCAAAAGCTCCCTACTTCTCCAAAACTGCAATATGTGCCTCAAAACCTGTTGGGATGGAGTCCTTGGGCTCTACTAATGTGAATTCTTGCCAGGATTGCACAAATTGGGTGCTTTTAGAGCGCAAAACTTAGCCTCTCCCCTATACGCTCAGCTAGCCTGGTGGACCGGTCTGTTTTGTTTTGGGGTCACAGCACAGCTGATGGTTCCGTGCGCTAGGATGCGAACTCTTTGCAGCCTCTGAACCACATATTTCAGTCATCTCAGGGTAACACTGCACCCCAGGAACCGGAGGCCTTCTCAGGTTTATGACACTTTGTGGAATGAGTTTTGCTGTAGTCATTATTTCCCTGCGCAGTCCCTCTCCGCCTCTGGTCTGTCTCTTTGTGATATTGCTTTTATGGACATGCATTCCTCTCAGTCTGCCGCTGTTCCAGTGCTGCCTGATCCTGATCTGAGTGATCCTTTGGATGATAACCACCTTGCTGGCTCTTTATTCTCCAGCATGAGAGACGGGGGACTGCACTGTGGCTCTTCGGAGTCCTCAGAAGCAGCTTTGCCAGTCCTTATTTCTGAGTCTCGGCAAGGGTTGAATTTAGACACTCAGCCAGCTCTGTTCACCTTTTCCTCCTAGCTTTGTGGAGTGCGCTCCCAGTCTTGCGCCTTCCCTGGCACCCTGATGTGAGCATTTTACCCTCAAAGCAGTATGTCTCTCGGGATGCAGCTAAGTTAGCGTGGACCATATCTCACTTATCCATTGGCACAGGGGTGCCAGCAGCTTCTGGGTCAGCCTAGGCTGAATTTTTTTAGTTGTGCTAGTGACTACACGCACCTCCTTTCTAGTGCATGGTGCTTATGGATATGCAGGACCACCAGATGGATATAAATACTCTTAAAAATTCTGCTTAGCATGTGAAGTTTTATTTGCTTTATGTCTTTTGTCATCATGGCAGTCCTATATTGTTTCATGCCAGCTTTCTTTCTTTGCTTTACTCTTCCAGGTCAAAGATTTTATAAATGCTGATCTCCTGGCCCACTTGTATTCCTCTGAGGACCAAAACACACTGATGGAGGAGTCAGCGGAGCAGGCTCAGTGCCGAGATGAGATGCTTCGTATGTACAATGCCCTTAAAGAAGCACTCCAGATCATTGGGGATATAAACACTTCTACAGCATCTACTCCTATACCACCTCCCGTGGATGATTCATGGCAACATTCACTCAGGTATTCCTCTATTGGAGATCAGTGCTCAGAAGACCACATAGGAATCCCACTAATAAACAAACTTCTCAGCATTTTTGCACAAGATTTAGCTTGCACATTTTGGGGGTAGCTTTATAAAGCTGCTTCCATTCATAAAGCCTGTTTATATCATTGTGTGGTTGCACCTACTTTGCATAAATATGTCATTCCCAGGGGTAGTTTGAGTAGAAGTAAAGTTGTGATGTTTGTGTGTAGTATATAAAATTGGCAAGGGCATTAACGTTTATGTGCTACTGGAGCTCATCTAGGAGCACATTTTATAAAGTGTCATAGTATCTGTTGCCTGCCTTATTTTTTATTGTTGTTTAATAGGCCTTTCTAATGTCTCATATTTGGTTGTGAATTACCGTGTTTCCCCGAAAATAAGACAGTGTCTTATATTCATTTGGGGCCCAAAAAATGCACTAGGTCTTATTTTTGGGGTAGGGCTTATTTTTTTCATGTAAATGATCATCTCTCCCTTCCTCTCCTTCACCCCAATTCTTCCTCTTTGCTTTCCCCCACATGTGCAACATCTTTCCTTCCCTCTCACCCATCCCCTTGTGCTTTCTATCTACAGCATCTTTCTATTTCTCCACCCCTCCCATCCCCCTGTGCAGCAGAACCCTTGCCCAGCTTCCATCCTTCCCTCCCTCCCATCCCTCGTGCAGCAGAACCTTGAGCACCCACCGCACAGCCGAACCTCCAATGACCCTCCATCCTTCCCTCCCAACCAACCCCCGCTGACCGCGACCATAAATACCTTGCTGCAGAGGAGCATTGGGCCAGCAGCACTCACAGGCTGTTTTGCGGCCTTCTCGCTGGGGTCGTCTGTGTACTGATGGCAACTTCAGAAAGAGCCGCTTAACGCCCTCCCAATCTCTGGACAAGGTCGTGTGTTTCTTCCCAAGGCACTCATATAGATACTTCAACAACAGATCAGAGATCTCCTGGACCATCTGGACCTCACGGCCTGGCATTATCTGCAGATTCTGGGGTCAATGGCAGCCTTGGAGGTGATCTCCTGAACCAGAACTCCCTTTACAGGAGTCCCTCCTCTCTCATGGGTCTCCACAGTGTCATCCCCTTCAGATGCCGCTCCCCTGAACGGTAGCAGCTTGAGCTGGTGGATTCAGGGGGTGGCTCTCTGCCAGGGCTGGCTTTGGATTTCCAAATGGATGACTCTTATGATGCGGGGACCGCTCCATTCAGGGGCAGTGGACTCCTCGTCTGAAATGTTGGTCAATCAGTCATCTAGATCATCAGGCAATTTGGCTGACTCTTCCGGAAGGAAAAGCGGTGCAAGTATTCTCTGACAGAGCTGCAGTGGTGGTGTACGTAAATCATCAAGGGCACAAGAATCACTCTCTTGGGCCAGGAGGCTCACATGCTGTTCCGCTAGGCAGAAGTACATCATCTGTCTTTCTCAGCAACCCATGTGGCTGGAGTCATTGATGTTCAGGCAGACTTCCTCAACTGTTGGGTCTTGGACTCGGGAGACTGATCCCTCTCACAAAAGGTGTTCTATCTGATCATACAGCAATGGGGTCAGCTCCAGGTGGCCTTGGTGGCTTCAGCAGTGAACTTGAAGGCCAGGTGCTTTTTCAGTCAACGAACACAGCATGGAAGCCTAGGGCTTGGACGCCTTAGTTCAGCCCTGGCTGGCTCATGAGCTCCTGTACGTGTTCCCTCCGTGGCCTCTGGTTTGTCGGGTCATCCATCGGATAGCTACGCATCCCGGTCTTGTGATTCTAGTGGCTCTGGATTGTCCTTGTTGCCCACAGTAGGTGTATCTCGTTAATCTTCAGCTGGATGAGACACTTCAGCTCCCTCTTCATCGCTACCTTCTCAGTCGGGGGCCGGTGCCCATGGAAAACCCATGGCGCTTTGGTTTTATGACATGGCTCTTGAGTGCTCTGCCTTGATGCAGCGCAGTTACTCAGATGTAGTTATTTTCACTTGAAGAAACCCTCTACTATGGCTTCTTATGCCAAAGCCTGAAAGGCTTTCCAACAGTAGTGTGTTAAAGACCAGATGGAACTTAAGAGGATTCTCATTTCAGTGGTCTTAGCTTTTCTTCAGGCGGGCCTAGAGGAGAGTTTGGCAGTGGCCTCCCTTAATAGTCTGGTTACAGGCTTTTCGTGCCTTAGGTGCTAGATCGCTTACTGCTTGTCTAGATGTGACTAGGTTTATGAGGGAGCACTTCGTTTGCGACCTCCCTTGCGTCGTCTTTTTCCTTCGTGGAATCTTAACATCGTTCTTCAAGGCCTTGGAGAAGCCCCATTCGAGCCACTGAACAATGCTATTCTTCTGCATCTGGTGATCAAGACTATCTTTCTGATCACCATTGTCTCAGCACGGCATATTTCGGAGCTTCAGGCTCATTCATGCAGGGAGCCCTTTCTCCATATACGGACGTAAGATTTGTTCTCGCACTGTACCTTCCTTTATACTAAGGGTGGTTCTGCCTTCCATGTCAACCAGGAGGTTTCATTTGTCTGTGTTTCATTCCACAGGCTCTTGTGCAAGTTGGATGTCAGGAGAGCCTTGATCTTGACCTTAGACCTTAGATCAGGGGTGCCCACACTTTTTGGGCTTGCGAGCTACTTTTTAAATGACCAAGTCAAAATGATCTACCAACAATAAAATTAAAAAAAAACACAAAGCACACTGTACGCATAGAAAATGTTAATTATCATTCCTATTCCAGGGTTTTTCAAAGAGGTCAAAGCAGATGGCTCTATGCACTATCACCTCAGTAACAACCATACAAAAATAGACAAATATACCCCCCTCCCTTTTTACTAAACCACGATAGCAGTTTTTAGCGCAGGGAGCTGCGCTGAATGCTCAGCGCTGCTCTTGACACTCATAGGCTCCCTGCGCTAAAAACCTCTATTGCGGTTTAGTAAAAGGGGACCTTAGTGTAAAATATAAACAGCACATATAAATTCAGACACATTTTGATCACTAAATTTAAAATAAAATCATTTTTCCTACCTTGTCTGGTGATTTCATGAGTCTCTGGTTGCACTTTCTTCTTCTGACTGTGCATCCAATCTTTCTTCCCTTCTTTTAGCCTGTATGCTTCCTCTCCTCCAGACCTCATTCCTTCCCCCAACTTTTCCTTCCTCTTCCCTGCCCTTTCTTTCTCTCTGCCTCCCTTTCTTTTTTTTCTGTTTCTCTTCTTTCCTTCTGTCTCCCTGCCTGCCCTTTTTCTTTCTTTCTCCCTGCCCTCCCCCAAGCCACTGCCACTGCCATTGCCATCGGGGACCAAGGCCCAAACGCCACCAAGCTCTCCCTGCTTCGGCCAACCAGCATTCCTCTCCCCGACGTCAATTCTGCCATCGGGAAGAGGAAGGCTGATCAGCCCAAGATCGCGATCGACCTATTAGGGGAAATGCTGCCGGGTCCTGCCTTCGCGGAAAAAGAAAGTAGGCAGGACCCGGCAGGAAGAAGAACAAATGCTTGTCTCCTGCATTAGCCCATAGCGAACGCTTGCTTCAGGGCTCTCAACATGTGCGTGCCGGCTTCCCTTCTCCCCTCCCCCCCCGGACATAACTTCCGGGTTCGGAGGGAAGAGAAGAGAAGCCGGCATGCACACGTTAGAGCCCAGAGCATAAGTTCGCTACAGGCTGAAATCTCCAAGCCGGTTTTTTTTGGGGTTTTTTAATGTTCAGCAGCGGCAGATGAGAGCTGGGCGGACCGCCCAGCTAAAAGGCCCTAGGGAGAACACTGGGAGGAAGGCTGATCGCCCGTAGATCAGGACGGCAACACGAGTCTATCACGGAGCCCGGGATGGGCTCCGCGATCGATTCACGTTGCCTTCCTGAGCTACTGGTCGATCGCAATCGACGTGTTGGGCACCCCTGCCTTAGATCAACAGCTGACATTCGAATCCCACACCAATATCCTAATCAAAAATTTTTTCCACTTACTATGGGAACTATGCACACTAAAACCATTCTTTGACTTCACATCATTTAGACTGTTGGTCCAGTCATTGATCCTAAATTCACTGGATTATTGCAACAAAAAAAACATCAAGAAACTGAGGCTGATCCAAAACACGGCCGTTCAACTAATCTTTGGCCTGAAAAAATGTGAACACATCACCCCATATTACAAGAAACTTCACTGGCTACCCATCAAGGCCAGAATAATCTTCAAATTTGGCTGCCTCTGCTACAAGACACTCCTCAGCACTGCTCCCACCTACCTCCTGAAACACTTCATCCTACAGGACATACTCCGCTTCCCACGCAGAACACTCTTATTTACATTCCCCTCCCCCAAAGGATGCCAATTCAAAAGATTCCTCAACAGGACTCTTGCCTTCCAAGCAGGGAAATGGAACAACACCCTAAGCGACCTAATCATGAATTCACTAACATACCACAGATCAGAAAATCACTAAAAACACACTTATTCGACAAATTTGTCTGAACCTCAAAAATTGCTCAACACCTACCACTTCTTACACGTTCCCCCTCCCACCCTCTATGCTGTCCAACCACATAACCACCCACTTACCCCTTCCCAATTCTATCCAATGTTAACTCACTGTTATCAGCACCTCTTAATGTACGCTCTCTTGAACTGAAAGGTATGATGGGATATAAATAAAGCTATTATTATTATTACTATTTGGGGAGGACTAATGATTTCAGGCTGTCTGATCAATTTTTTTGTCCTGACTGCTATGCCTCACCGGGTCAGCCGGCATCCAAGTTCCCGATCACTTGATGGATTCTAAAAGCTATTTCCATGACTTACATCGCATGTGGCAAGCAGATGCCGGTTTCTCTAAAAGCCCACTCGACTAGAAGTGTTGATGCATTATGGGCAGGGTCTCGCATGATTCATCTTGATGAAATTTGCAGGGCATCTACTTGGTCTCTTCTTCATACTTTTACCCGGTTTTTCTGAGTGGATGTGGCAGCTCGGTCTGATGCTGCTTTCGGGACCTCAGTTTTGTGGGCAAGCTCCTCTGTCCCTCCCTAGATGCTACCGTTGCGTTACCACTGAGAATAGTCAAACTTTAAGCAAAAAAACATGAAAAAAAGCAGATCAACTGCAAAACCTTAGCGTATGGAATCCTACTAACAGAAAGAAGATTATTGAAAGTAAAAACCTAATCTTCCAATACATTTGGACAGGCAAATCTGTAAGGCCTTTCAATTACAGACAAATTCCTTCAATATGTCCAAGTTGCCTTGCAAAATCAGAAACGGTGCAAACCTCAGCTATGGGATTCCCTTCTTGTGTGGTTAGGTAATCCTACTTATCAATTGAGAAAATGAAGTTCTGACCTCTGAGCTCTGCTATAGATTGAGGGGACTTGGTGACACTGGCTGCTTGGGAAATCATGGTCAGAAAATCCTATCTTTTGCTGGTGTCATCATATGACTTTGCCCAGTTGGTGTGTCTGATTTATCCTGCTATTTGTGGAAAACATCTGTTGCAGGTAAGCAACTTTACAGTCATCCATGTTTGTTTTATGAATCTGGCTGTGTTTTCTTAAGGCTTAAAAGCTTTGGGGGGTTGGGTTATCTTCAGTCAGGAGAAAGTCTACTGTTATTTCTGAGCCAGAATGCACAAATAGTGGAAAAGAAAAGTTCTGACAACACATGAATAAAAACTAGTGTCTGATAAGAGATTTTCTTTGAAACATTTATATTAACTAACCTTCTGTGTTGTTATTGTTTAGCAGATCACCCTCTCCAAGCCCATCAACTCCACGGAGGCCAACCTTATGTGCTCCGTCAACTAGACTATTACCTGGCAGAGGACCTGTTCCTGGTATCCTGTCTCCAGGCCCTCATGTGGGGGCTCCTCCAGTTCCATCCCGCCCAGGCCCTTTAGCTCCTTTCTCCAGTAACAGTGATACACTTACCAACCCTCCTCAGGTTCCTTCCCGGCCAGCACGAGCTCCTCCCAGTGTCCCAAGGTAAGGAGTTAAGAGAGGGACACTCTGGATACAGACTAAGTAGAGTTCACCAGGTCTATCAATCTACACATATTAGTTGGAAGTAAGAAATTAGAAAATAAAATGTTTTTCTTACTAACTTTTGAATGACTAGTTATCCAAAACTAAGCAGGTAGTTCATGGAGCCATGGCTATTATTTTCATGTATTCTTCCCTGAGCATGCTTTCTCTGTGAGCTTGCATAACGGCCTCTCTAGCACAAGCATGTCAGAAAGGAAGTTAGTGACCAGGAAACTGGAGTCTGTGTTAGGTGTGGTCACTTGTAGCATTCCCCCTCTCTCAGGCAGAATTCCAGGAAGCCCTATGTTGTTACCATTTGCTGGTAATAGCCTGCAAAAATGAAATTCTCACATATGAAAAGCAACGAGAGAGTGGAATATAAGGTCAAATCGCTTATAAAAATCCACGGTTTCCATGCGCTCTCCAAAGCATTTGAACATTTCTCCAAGCAAACAAACTTTAACTAAATCACCTTATTCTAAAGCATTTTCAAACAATCCCAGATGTGTTATGGTCTTCTGGTGAATGCTGAGGAATAATGGAACTTGGTGTGGGTTCAAAAATGTTGTCACTTAATGAAAATGGATGTTCAAAACCCAGTTCTTTAAAGAATAAGACAAAATATTGACAAGAACTGGATACACATTAAACTGACCCTTTTACTGGGTTTAAAACTTTAGCAGTTCTGGAGTCTTTCTTTGAAATTTGATTGAAGGGAAACTTCAATAGAAAAACGGTTACTTCCTTGTGCTGTATCCTGGCAACACATGTATCCATGCAGTACAAAGGTTGTTGTAGATGGTTTAAAAAATCTCTATGTTGAAGTTTCAAATTATGGAGACGCTTCCCCTGTGGTGGAGATAAATGTTTGCATGTGGGCATTGTGTAAAGGCAACTACCACAGAGAGTTGCATGGAGACAGGAATCAAACCTGTCCCCGTCCAAACCGGCTGGAATCAAACCCATCCCCGCAAGTAATCTCCTTCCATCCCCGCCCCTCCCCAAAGCCTTCGGAAGTAGTTATTTTGTTTAATTATATCACTGGAGTACATTAGAGGCTCTGGCAGAGACCTGTTTACAAAGAGGTGTATTTTCAAAGCGCTTAGAGCAGTGATCTCCAACTCCAACCCTTTGCAGGGCCACATTTTGGAATTGTAGGTACAGTGGTACCTTGGATTACGAGTATAATCCGTTCCAGGAGCATGCTCGTAATCCAAAATGCTCGTTTATCAAAGCGAGTTTCCCCATAGGAAATAATGGAAACTCACTTTGATAGGTTCCCCCCCCGAGGCCAGCAGCGCTACTCCCCCCCCACGAGAACCGGCATTGCCCCCCCCGAAGGCCCCCCTCCCCGCGAACCGGCACCCTCCCCCCCGCGATCCGCACCCCTCCGCCGCGACCTGAGGTCCTCCCAACCCACCCGAACCCTCTTTTTACTTTGCTGTAGCCTCCGCAGCGGCACCGGCACCAGCATGTCCTGTGCTGGTGCCTGAAGATCTGCTTCCTGTGCTGGGCCTTGAGAGTTCACGTTCGACATGAACTCTCAGGCCTTGAGCATGCGCACATGCTCAAGGCCCAGCACAGGAAGCAGATCTTCAGGCACCGGCACCACGCACAGGACATGCTGGTGCCGGTGCCGCTGCAGAGACTACAGCAAAGTAAGAAGAGGGTTCGAGTAGGTTGGGGGGACCTCAGGTCGCGACGGGGGGGTGCCCGATGGCGGCAGGGGGGAGGGTGGCAGTTTGCAGGGGGGGCGCTCGCAAATCGAAGCGCGCTCGGTTTCCGAGGCGCCGATTTTGCGAATGTTTTGCTCGTCTTGCAAAACACTCGCAAACTGGTGCACTCGTAAACCGAGGTACCACTGTACTTGGAAGGCCTCAGAAAAAAATAGTTAATGTCTTATTAAAGAAAAGACAATTTTGCATGAGGTAAAACTCTTTCTAGTTTATAAATTTTTCCTTTTGGCTAAGTCTTAATAATAATATTGTAATTTGTAGCTAAAGAGACATGTGATCAAAAAACTGTTTTATTTTACTTTTGTGATTATGAGAAACATACCGAGGGCCTCAAAATACCACCTGGTGGGCCACGAGTTTGAGACCACTGACTTGGACCAGTGTCCCACAAACTTTTTGATGCTGCAGCAGCACACTAAACCCAGTGCCCCGGCCGGAAGGCATCTGGAAGTGCACGGATGTCGATGCAGTGGCCTCATGCGCGGTGGCCTTCTGGCTACGACCCTGAACCTGTCACTTCGCCAGTGGGGGATCCTGGAGAAGGGGAGGGGCAGGGAGAGGAGGAGAGATGCTGGCGAGGAAGAGGATCGGTGGTGCCGGCTGACTGCCTACAGGACATGCCTCTCACCCCAAGAGGCACGTCCTGTAAGCCTCTCCTCCATGCTGGCGTCTCGAGGCACACCTGGAATCTGCTACAGCACAGTGTGTGATACACTGGCTTAGACTCACAAAGTTCCATAGTGACCTACTTTGAAAATGAGCCCCATTGTATGTATTTTTCTCAATTAACATTTCCAAATACGCAAAGACGCTTTATTAATTTGAAAATATTAATTGGGAAGAATACATAGTTTGTAAATGGGTCTCTGCCAGAGCCTCTAATGCAGGGCTGCCCAAGTCCGGTCCTCGAGATCTACTAGCAGGCCAGGTTTTCAGGACATCCACAATGAACATGCATGAGAGAGAGATTTGCATACCAAGAAGGCAGTGCAGGCAAATCTCTCTCATGCATATTCATTGTGGATATCCTGAAAACCTGGCCTGCCAGTAGATCTCGAGGACCGGACTTGGGCAACCCTGCTCTAATGTAATGAAGATACCCCAAGCTCTGTCAGCTGAAGCCTTCCTCCGGAGGTGGCTAAAACTCCCTTACCAAGCTTGGCAGGCGGCGGCAGTGTCCCTGAGCCATAAATGCTGGCACCTTAGTGACTCAAGGATGCTGCTTTGCTTGGTTAAAGGAAGTCCTCAGCTGGCGGTGATTGGGGATCCGTACTAGCTACAGCAATAAGTTTCAGTCAATAAATTCAAAATAATTTTTTTAACCTTTGCTGACTTGACATTTATTTGCCATCAGATTGGTTCCAGTTTCTCTTTATCGCTTTCCTGTCTTCTGCAAATTATCCTTCAAGCGGCTGCTGGCCTGTGTTTTTTCTCCTCTCTTGTTCTAATCCTGCTCTACAACTGCCGCTGACATTTTGACCTTTCCATTTAGCTCTTTCCTCCCTTTTTTCTGGTCTACCTCAGTCCTCTCAAATTTCACCCTTTCTCCCGTCTCCTCTTTACCTTTCAGCTACCTATCAAACCTATCTTCTCACCCATTCTTCCATTCCCTTCCATCTTCACTCTACTTTCTATTACCATATTTTTACCCAACGTAATCACTATCCTCTTCTCATTCATTTCTTCCCTCCCCCCCAACCTCCACCTCTCCCACATGGTGCCACTATTCCAACCTTCTCCCTCCCTTCACCCTTCCTACCCAGCATCTGCTCCCACACAGCACAGCAGAGACTGATAGAGGATTGCCTCAATGTTCTCAGGCTGAATGTCAATCGCCAAGAAAAATTAACTTCTTTCTAAAAACAGTACATCCCAGGAATTATAAAACCATGCAACAGTCAATTGGCTGAACAGAACCCAGACTTCAGAATGAAGGTGCCCAGTGTAGCAGAATTGAGCTTTAGCAATGGAAATGTTCCTTTTGTGACTAGGAGCTTGCTACATTATATTCAGTAAAATAATATTTTATCATATGTTTCTGTGACTCACTAAGTTCTTTACAGATGGCTTATGAACGTTTTCTTCCTTTGGGTATGGTATAAATTGACTCCAGTTCATTTTTCCTGATTCTTCAATTTTTTCTGGAGCTGAATGGCTCCTTACATCAGTTCTAGGCAATCTCAGACATCCTATAAATACACACATAAACTGAGTTCTGAGTTGAGAGGCAATAGGAAGGACTATACTGAGCAACCTACATGTTTGCACTTTCTTCAGATCCAGGTAGGGGTTTTTTTCAGGAGTCTGAGGCAGGAGCTTGAAAAGCCTAATCTGAAAATGTCTTAATTTGTAGAAAAATATGATACAATATTTTTTAAATGAAAGTTATGTTTAAATGTATTTATTGAATGAAAAAGCGCAAGACAATTTGCCAGACAAAATACAACAGTTTTCTTTTATGTACCCACCAGATATATCCCTCCCCACAACACCCCCCCCCTCACAATCAAACAATATTGAGCACATGAAGAAAAAAGAAAATAGTGGGGTGAGATCCATCCAAAAATGTTCCCAAATTGAGCAAAAACCATGTCCTTCCATAGTTTCTAGGTCCCCAAACTGCTGATGTTTCAAAGAGGCATGGACGATCATCAGAGGCCTCCACTGACTATAAGTTGGCAGGTCAGTAGACAACCAGTTGGACAAAATGGCCTTCTTTTCCATTAAGACCGCTCTAGCCACAAATGCAAACAATCCTTTGGGCTTGGAAGAAGTTATTGTATAAATCCCCAAAAGAGCTCTAGGTGTTGGAATCCATCGCCTACTCCAAATAGCGAAAATATACTGCCCCAGCCAGTTCCAAAATTGTACAATATATGGGTAAGCCCAAAGCATATGTCCCAGCGATGCATAAGCCTGAGTACACTTTGGGCAGCCATGAGATGGAGTGATGCCCAGCCGATAGGCTCGCAGTGGTGGAATATAAAGACGTAATATAATCTTAAGTTGTAATTCCCAATGAACAATATTAGCAGAAAGTTTTCTTGAAGACTTTAACGCTTTTAAATGAAAGTTAATATTGACTGAGATGGGCATTGAGTGAGCTATTCAGTAAAGCCAATTATCATAACCTTATGTCTTAGGAAGTCTCTTGAGTGGTATGAACAATGGTAAACAGCTTTGTTCAAACACTCCCTTTATTTTTCCACTCCTGATTTAAGTAAAAGCTCTTTACTCCAGAAGACTTCAATTGTGGGTCATGAAAAGCAGGGTTATCCCTTGTGTGGATGGCTCAACCCGCACAAGGCTTAAGGAAGACAGGAGCACATATATCACTTCCTGTCCATTGTGTCTCCTGTGATGGTCATGGTGCAATGAATAGGGTGGGAGTGCCAGGGGACATGTTATACAGGGTGCAATTCTAGATCAGGATGCTCCTCATAAGGAATTAGGCATTGAGGTGCTACAAGAGTTTGACCAAATGTGAAGTTTCTCTCTACTTGTCTCCTAACGGTAAAATTTCTTAGGCACTTATTCTGGCTTTTGTTCTAGACACAAGGAGGTAATTTTATAAGATGGTATGTACAGGAAACATCCAAAAAGGTACCCATTAAACCTTGAGAGAGAGGCAGCAAAGGTGCATTTATCCTAAGAACATGCAAATGCTCACACACAGATTTAAACCTGCTCCAAAAAAGTATAACTTATGTGTGTACTTGTTCATAAATGCAACTTTGTTTCTGTTTCACTCAGATCATACTCCTGGGAATACCTGTGTTCAGGCTGAGTAAAAGTAGGCATGCTCTGTTTAAGGCTTTATATGCATAAAACTTTATATATTTGCCAGATATTAGCCAGGTATTGGAACTTATTTCACTAGAAAAATCTTTATTGACCATTTTGATTGGCTTGTGAAGCCCTAGTATGCCAGCAATGCATGAGCATAAAAAATTACTTGAATTTGGGTCCTTAGCCACGAAACTAGTCAAAGGTATGGAGAATTTGAGCTACAGAGAACGCCTTGAGAAACTGGGACTGTTCACCCTCAAGAAGAGAAGACTGCGAGGGGATATGATAGAGACTTTTAAAATATTAAAAGGATTTGACAAAATAGATCAGGAACCCTCATTACTAACATTTTCAGATGTGACACGGACAAGAGGTCATAGCCTGAAACTGAGCGGCAGCAGGTTCAGGACTAACGTCGGAAAGTTCTGTTTCGTACAACGGGT
The DNA here is from genome assembly GCF_902459505.1 of Geotrypetes seraphini. NCBI lineage: Eukaryota > Metazoa > Chordata > Amphibia > Gymnophiona > Dermophiidae > Geotrypetes > Geotrypetes seraphini. The sequence continues at coordinate 128,230,074 of NC_047093.1, forward strand.
GGTGGGCGCTTGGAATGCTCTCCCGGAGGAGGTTGTGATGGAGACTACTGTTCTGGGTTTCAAACGCAAGTTGGATGCATACCTTCTTGCTAATCATATTGAGGGTTACGGGAAAACCGGGTCTCCATAAAGGAGTACCTAAATGGGCCTCCGCGTGTGCGGATCGCCGGACTAGATGGACCTAGGTCTGATCCGGAGAAGGCGTTTCTTATGTTCTTATGAGCTCAAACTTGTTAACTGACTGAACAGCTTGTTTGTTGTAGATTTCCTCCTCCTTCCATTGAGACTTTTCTGAAAAGCTCTGAGAGCTGCCTGAATGTTCTATTTCAGTGTTTCTCAACTTCTTCAAGCCAAGTATCCCCTAAGTCTAACAAATATAAACTGAGTACCCCTGCCCAAGCTCTGCCCCAGACCCCATCCAATAATAATAGAACTAATTGTAATACAATTTCTTCTATTCATTTTTCATATATACACAATATAATCTTATTAACAATACATACTGGTAACCACAAAATTAAACTACATAAAGCACTCTGTACACAGAGAAAATGTTAATTATCATTTATATTCTGTTTTTTCAAAGAAGTCAAGACAGATGATTTTAAAATGTGCACAGTCACCTCTAACAGCTAAAGAAAAATAGACAAATATAGACAGAAGATATAAATCCTCAAAACTGATACATTTCGATCACTAAATTGAAAATAAAATCATTTTCCCTACCTTTGTTATCTGGTAATTTTATTTTTCTAATCATCCTTGCCCAGTTTCTCGTTGCATTTCCTTCTGACTCTGCTCTTAACTGTGTTTCCAGGGCCTTCGTATCAACTGACTGTTTCCTCTCCTTCTTCACTTTCTGCCCTGCATCCATCTTTGACTTTAACTTTTAACATTCAACTTTTTTCTGTTTCTTCTCAAAATCTACTTTTCCATGTCTTACCTTCCTTTCCTATCTCCTCTCCCATGGCATCTCTTTCTCCTTCCCTCTCTTTTCCCAGTGGTCCAACATCTAATCCTTCCTTCTCACAGTCTGGCATCTCTCTCTCTCCCCTCCTTCCCTGCCATTCTCTTGACTGACATCTCCCTCTCCTTCCCCTTCCACTGGTCTGACATCTTCTTCCCAACAACCCCTCGCAAATCTCTGACCCTCTCATCCCTGCCCTGCCCTTCCCCCAATCCATAGCCAAGGTTCTCTCCTCTCTCCAGTCCCTGACTTTTATTTTCCCTCCCAACCTCAACCCACGATTTCCCCCCCCCCCCCACCTCCCGGGCTTATTGAGGTACCTGGTGGTCCAGTGGGAGTCTTTGTGGTAGAAGCGGAGCCCTCTCACCTCTTCAAGGTTGATTCTAAAATGGCTGTCCCAACTTCTCACGGCAGCTCATGGTACTTCAGGAAATGCCTTGAGCAGCTGTGAGAGGTCATGGCAACTGATTTAGAATGCAGCTGCAAGGGGACCGTGCTCCTGCCACAAAGACACCCGCTGGACTACCATGTACCTCAGTAGGCCCAGAGGGGCGGGGAACATGGGGTTGGGAGTGCCTGGAGAGCAATTTCATCAGGCAGCCCAAGGATTTTGCTAGGCCAGCCACCTCTGAGGAAAAAGGAACATAAGAATTGCCGCTGGTAGGTCAGACCAGTGGTCCATCCTGCCCAGCAGTCTGCTCACGCGGTGGCCCCCAGGTCAAAGAACAGGGCTCTAAATGAGTCCAGCCTCACTTGCGCACGTCCCAGTTTAGCAGGGACTTGTCCAGCTTAGTCTTGAAACCCTAGAGGGTGTTTTCTCCTACAACAAACTCCAGAAGAGCATTCTAGCTCTCCACCACTCTCTGGGTGAAGAAGAGCTTCCTTACTATCCCCTTTTAACTTTAGAGAGTGCCCTCTTGTTCTCTCTACCTTGGAGAGGGTAAACAACCTGTCTTTATCTACTAAGTCTATTCCCTTCATTATCTTGAATGTTTCGATCATGTTCCCTCTCGGTCTCCTCTTTTCAAGGGAGAAGAGGACCAGTTTCTCTAATCTTTCACTGTACGGCAACTCCTCCAGCCCCTTAACCATCTTAGTCGCTCTTCTCTGAACCCTTTCGAATAGTACCGTGTCCTTCTTCATGTACGGCGACCAGTGCTGGACGCAGTACTCAAGGTGAGGGCGCACCATGGCCTGGTACAGCGGCATGATAACCTTCTCCGATCTGTTCGTGATCCCCTTCTTTATCATTCCTAGCATTCTGTTCGCCCTATTTGCCACCGCAACGCATTGTGCAGACAGCTTCATTGACTTGTCGATCAGAACTCCCAAGTCTCTTTCCTGGGAGGTCTCTCCAAGTACCGCCCCGGACATCCTGTATTTGTGCATGAGATTTTTGTAACCAACATGCATCACGTTGCACTTATCCACGTTGAACCTCATTTGCCATGTCGATGCCCATTTCTCAAGCTTGATTATGTCACTTTGTAGATCTTCGCAATCCCCCTGTGTCTTCACTACTCTGAATAACTTTGTATCGTCCGCAAATTTAATCACCTTACTCATCGTACCAATGTCCAGATCGTTTATGAAGATGTTGAAGAGCATCATTGGAGGCAGGCTGTCTTGGCAAAGGCCCCGGGTCTGCCTGATAGAATTGCTAAAGTAACACTAGTGGCAGCTGTGTGTGGAAATTAAAAGCACAGTGAGTTGCCACTGCTAGTCCTGGAGGGCTAGGGAGAGAAAACAATGGTGGCAAAAGGGAGATATGTGATGGCAGAAGGAGGGTGGGAGACTTACAGCGCCACGTACCCCCTGACAATGGTACACATACCCCCTTGGAGTACATATACCATGTGTTGAGAACCTCTGTTCTATTTAGCATGGGTTTTGTGTAAAGAAAAGAGGCAAAAATCCATCCTCTGGTTCTAGTGAACCACCCAAGAGCTGCTTGGGTTTTGTTATGACTGATCCTTCTCAATAGATTTTCCTGCTGCGTATGCTAACTGCAAAGGAGCTGGCTTGTTTGTATGTAGTATGTGTGTGGGAGGATTTGTTTCTGAGTCTGGAAACCAAAACTGTACAAACCCACCCTTTTATCAGTGAGCTGATCGAGAGTTTAGGATTAACACACAGCACTCCTGAAAGCTAGAACAGCACTTATTTTTTTTCTGTGGATAGTCTGCAGCAGCATTGAGGAATTCTGCTTCTGAGAAACACAACTGTTCATTTACTCATCACTTTGGGCTAGATGCACTAAAATCAGCGTGTTTTTCCCCTCAATCACCCATTTTCCGATCCAGCCAAACAAATTAGCTAAAACCTCATGCAAAGTAGCCAAGCGATTGATGCTCTAACATCACTTGGCTATTCAAAAGAAAAAAAGGGGGGGTTTTAGTGATCGGAAAAACCGACAGGTCTGCCTGGGTTTTTTTTTCAATGACGGCCCTCCCCGAATGCGAAACTGAGAATTTGACCCCCCCCCCAAGAGAGAAAATTTGCAGGAGGGATGCCCACTCCTTCCTGCCACCAGATGCTCCCCGAACCACCACCCCCACTCCCCAACCCCCCCCCCATACCTTTGTTAAACGTCGGGAGCTGGATGGAAGCACGGTCCCTTCAGCTCTTAATCTCACCTGTTGAAAATGACGAGCCTTCCCCTCTCTGATGCACCATGTGATGCATGGGGAAAAGCCTAAGGCCTTGATTGGCTCAGATGTCTAAGGTTCCTTCCAAGGTAGGCATCTGAGCCAATCAGGATCTTAGACTCCTCCCTCGGTATCCCATGTGATGCACAGGGCGGGGCCTAAGGTCTAACATTTGGTTTGCTCCGGTGGCAGACGGAAGTGGGTATCCCTCCTGCCTTTTTTTTAGGGAGGAAGGGGGAAGAATAGGGGATGGATGGGAGGATGGTGGCACAGAGGATCCAGGACTGGGTGGAGGCATGACACAGGGTATTTGGCCAAGTAAAAGGGAGTAGGCATACCTCCTGCCATTTTCACTGCCCTGGGGGGTCGTGGTGCTGGTTCGTGGGGGTCATTGGGGAGGGCCATCAACGTGGTGGGCTTTTTCTTCTATTTTTAATGAGGCAGATTGTGTGTGTGTGTAACACATGCACAACATCTGTGCCATAAAAAAAGCAGCCATAACAGCAGTGATTTGCATGCAAACTTGGTAGTGCATCGATTGCTCATCCAGAATCTGCCAACAGCAATCCAGTTTTGTATCTTTAGTGCATACAGGCCTTTGACCTTTAAATGGTTCCTGCCTTTCACAAAAAGCTTGTTTTTTTAGCTCTGTAAAGAATTTGGGTTTCCTAAAGCATAGTTCTAAGAAGAGAAACTAGTTATAAGAGCAGTTACAGTACACAAACATGATACCCTTACAGAAGTCTTACATATTTCTAAATATTTACTTAAATTCACCTTAAATGAAACTTGAGTGGAGAACCAGGGGAACTGGGTTTGATTTTCACTAAAGCTGGCTGTGACTCTGGGCAAGTCACTTTAACGCTCCATTATTCCAGTTGCAAAATAATACTCATCTCCAATCTCTCCTTCACACTGCAGGTATCTAATCTGTGCAATTCTTGTTTTTTGCCGTATTTCATCAGCTACACTCTGTCAGGCATTTTATTCGACTTTGGCAATTTTCATGCCCTCATTCTTTTCTTTGGTTATTTCGAGGTTAGATTATGAGATAGAATGGCCCGCGGCATGAGAAATCAATAGTATTACGATTGGCTGGGAGGGAGTCACAGGATAGATTTATGTTTAAATGATTTTTATTATTCCAGCAGTAAGAAGCAAATACCAACAGTAGTACCATTCAGGAAATAACATTTTCAACAATATAATCAGTTCCCCTCCCATCCCCCCCTCCCCTCCCCAAGAATCCATGGCCGGTCCAACAGCTGAGAGTGGGAATAAAATCTTAAAGATTCAAAAGTCTACTGCGAGCACGCGGTGTGAGGTCCTGCCAGAAGTGCTCCCACACCTGACAAAATTTGCGACCCGGGCCAAGAGTCAAGTCTCCCACCATGCGTCTCTCCAGTGTTGCGTGCACTATCATTAGGGATCTCCATTGTCCATATGACGGGGGATCACGGGAGAGCCAGTTGGTGAGGATGGCTTTTTTCCCCATCAAAAGGGCTCTGGAGATAAATGCTGACATTCCCCCGGGTTTGGGCGAGGCTATATTATAAAATCCAAATAGCGCCCTCGGTTGCGGAAGCCATCGCCGTCCCCAAAGCGATGTGGTATATAGGCCGAGATGTCTCCCAAACTGTTGGATTGCGGGGCAGGCCCAAAACATGTGACTCAAAGATGCGTGAGCCTGATTGCATTTCGGGCAAGAATGCGACGCAGTAACACAGGATAGATTTAAACCTAGCAGCAAACTGCAGTTCCCTCTGACGCACCTCAGATTGGAGTCCCTGGAATGGCTTCTGCCGAGTGATAAGTACATTCTTTATTTATTAAAAATCCTTTTGATGAAATGTGTATGAATTTTTTATAGCACGTGTAAATGGAATTTGAAAAGTAAATACATCATAGTAGTTCTTCCTAGGCATTGCTCTCCCTGACGACGACTATGAAACCCAGCTTGGGTCAAAGGGCAGAGAGTCCATCGCAACCAAGAGAAAGCTGTTTTAAACTAATCACTTGATAGGCACTTTATCACAAACGGACATTGATGCAGTTAGAGAGACACGATAGTAAAATGTTTGAGAACTCACACGATAAGGATTCAGCAACAAGATATGTACAGTTTTGAAAATTTTTGAATGATTCAAGTTTGCATTAAGGACTGCAAGATAAATACAGGCATTAGTTTGTTTTAATAACGTGTGAAATTGGCCACTATCATTGTCTTTATGACTTATGGGAGGAAAGGAACAATAAAGCACAATGATTGGTTCTAAACCATCGTGGTCAGAACCGCATTAGCAATGACCTGGTGGAGGCACTGAACACTTTATATTGATTTATTAATTAATATTGTTATATTTATCACATAGTCACAGGGCAATTGTGGTAAATCACAGAAAGCATATATAGAAAAACCAAATAAAAATAAAAGTAGCATTAGTATTAGGTAGATTTGAATGCCTAATAGGACAAACTGTAGTTGCCAATATACTTTTTAAGATAGAAATCTGAATTCTTTGTCATGTTGGTCATTTTGATCATTTGTCATTTATTTAAAAAAACAACTCCTTTGGTTGGTTACCTGTACAGTGGAGGATTATCTATAAGGTTTCAGTTATTACTTTTAAAGCACTTTGGATGGGTTTACTAGAATATCTGTTTTCAATTACAATTCAAATTCCTTATTCACTCAACTGGGTTCTGTGCTCTTTAAACAATCACTGCCTTGTTTTCCCCAGACCAAAGAGTGCACAACTCGAATCCACTACATTCTAGAGTTACTACTTTTTATCTCCATTTACTTGGAATAAACTACACAATATATTCACAGTGAGTTGTCAATTAATAAATTTAAATAGGCACTAAGGCCCGGATTCTGTATAGGACGCCCGTCCCAGGCGTCTAATACAGAATCAGAAAAAAACCTGCCCAAAGTAAACTCGATTCTGTAACCGACGTCCATGTTGCAGATGCCGGTTACAGAATCGGGTTTGTTTAGACGCGGCGGGTTCTGTCGGCAGGAGGGGTTGGGCACCCTCCTGCCACGATCATCGGAGATGGGGCCTACTGTTAGGAAGGGTTGAGCACCATCCTGCCAGCGATCGTGGGTTTTGTTGGCAGGAGGGGGTTGGGTACCCTCCTGCCGCGAACATCGGGGGGGGGTTGGGGAGACTGGCAGCTGTAGCCGCGGCTGCTATACTAATTGCGGCAGGGAGATCCCTTGCCGCAATAAAGTATAGCGGCCACGTCTAGTTACCATGTAGACCAGCATTTTGCTAGCCTACATTGTAAGCCTTTCCTGCTCTGCTAGGGAGACGCATAGGGTCGCCTAGGTTCGCCTAAAGCTACCGCCTAATCTTAGGCGGGCTTGCGGGACTCCCTAGGCTCCCAGAGGTGCCTTCAATATAGGCGGCTTGCCTGGGGAGCATTTTTTTTAGAAAACGTGCCTCCCGATTGGTTGATTAGACAGCTGTAGGATGCCTACAGCTGCCTACAATTGGGACGCACTTTGCAGAATCAGGGCCTAAAAGCTTATGTTAGAGGAAGTGGCGTTACTGTCCTAGATGGTCAGCTGAATGCGGAGCTCAGCATGCTCGGGCCTTAATTTAGCTCCTTCACTGTACAAAACGCATATAATTTGCGCAGAACAGAAGCGTGGATGTAAGGCATCTTTGCGGATCAAGTTTGTGAAGTTTGGATGGCTTCAACAACCCGTAAAGCTCTGAAAGATTTTGCTTTCGTATCTAGCAGCGCGGGAGCTTCCAAAATGGCGGTGCAAGGCGGGCAGCTTGCATCCTCCCCAGCTCTGGCAAATGCCTCGGAGGGAGCGATGTCTGTCAGAGCTGATGGCAGAAGTGAAAGATCTCCTGCACAAAATCAGAGCTGTTATACAATCGTTAGCTGCTGATCTCCAGAGCAAGATTGTGGAACTTGAGCACCACGTTAGGGAGATGGAAGAGCGCCTGGATGGACCAGGACCAGCTTAGGAATTTGATATGTGTACAAAAGACCTTCATACGCAGCAAACATACGTGGAGGACTTGGAGAATCGGGGACGTTGCTCGAGTCTTCAAATGCATGGTGTCCCTGAACTGCATGAATATGCCAACTGTTAGCAGGTAATAGAAAAAGACTGACTTAATTGGTAAAGCCAACATATAAGAAGAACCTGCTAGACTGCCACGTGGCTCAGAGATATGTAACTCTGAAGAGGGGGAGGTTACCCCCTCTTAAAATAAGAGTTTTTCATCCAATCATAGCTTGATATACAGTATTGTCAGGTTCGACTCAAGAAGGCAATTGTATTCATTGATTCTAAATGATACTTTGGAAACTCTAAAACTTTAAACAAAAAGGAGTTGCATCCAGGTTGCACTGAAAATATAAAGATGCACTTAGCTCATATGCAAAATAACTTCTCAGGGTGGCTAGTATGCTACTCTTCACTGATACCTTTTCAGTTTCTCCAGATACCATTGGCATTGAAAGGGCACATCGAGCCCTCACAGCATCCTGCGGCGTCCGAGGCCTCGTTGGAGGTTCGATGATGCCTTACTCATGGATCCGGGGAATGTAGAAGAGCTATCTAAAGCCATTATAGAATACATGGAATTTAATGATAAAGCAGATATTAAGCCGGGGCTATTATGGGAGACTATGAAAGCGGTAGTGTAGGGCAAGGTTATTGCGGTTATCGGTACAAAACAAGCAATTGAGATCACTGAAGGAGTGGGAAATTAGGGATGCTCTGGAAAACCTTGAGGGGATTGGGAGGGAGCAACAGATGATGCCTCTTGAGCAGGATAAGAAACATGACTTCAAGGTACAGCTGCAGGCCTTGGAGCTAGCTGATATGACCTTGCAGCTCCTGGAAGCTAAGCAACTGTATTTTGAATTTGGTAATAAGCCTAGCCATCTTCTGGCCCACAAACGTAAAAAAAGCTTTCTCTAATCACATCTCCTGTCTTAAAACAGCCGATGGGAGAGTCTTGAACTCCTTGACAGACATTGGAAGTAGCTTCCGTGAGTATTTTCAAGAGATTTACTGTCAGGGGGATACACTCTCAGCAACGGAGCTGGAGACTCATTTAGCACAGGTTCTGCTCCCTGCCATTTGTAAGGGAGAGGCCTTTCCGATCACGCTCAGTGAGGTTGAGGAAGTAATTGGAATACTCCCTGCAGGTACCTCCTCAGGGTTAGGTGGATATACTAATAACTTTTATAAAAGCTTCAGGGGATTATTGGCCTCCCATATTGGTCCGAGTTTTCAATTCCCTAGGGGAGGAGCCTTGCCTACCGCAAACATAGTGTTTGGCGGCAGTGACTTTGTTACTTAAGCCAGATAAGCTATGTACTGCTTGTGAATCTTATAGACCAATATCCCTTCTAAACACTAACTATAAACTGTTCACAAGGATTTTGGCCCAATGGCTGCCTGGTGTGCTGCCGAAGCTCATACATATGAATTAAATGGGATTTATTTGCCAACGTCAGACATTTGACAATATTAAAATGGCATTGCATTTGATGTGGTATGCATGGCAGCAGGGAGTGCCTTTGCTAGCACTCTCTCTGGACACCAAGAAGGCTTTTGACAGAGTCAGCTTGAAATTCCTATTTGGGGTTCTAGAAAAAATGGGATTTGGAAAACAATTCTTAACCTAGATTTCTTTATTATATAATGAACCCTCATTGCAATTTAAAATCAAAGGTTTTCTGTCAGAGCCTATGACATTGTTGAGGGGTACCAGACAGTGATGCTGCATGTCTCCGTTACTATTTGCCATAGCGATGGAACCTCTGGCTTGCATGATTCATGCGAATCCTGATATACAGGTCTTACGGGTAAAGGATGAGTCCTATAAGATCCTACTTTTTGCTGCTGACGTGCTATTGTTTGTTAGTGACCCAACTAAATCTTTGACCGTGTTAACGCAGGTCTTATCAGCATATGACCAGGCGTACGTTCCAGTTTTGCAGGAACTTGTCTAACTTTGTCTTGAATCCCTGGAGGGTGTTTTCCCCTTTAACAGATTCCGGAAGAGCGTTCCAGTTTTCTATCACTCTCTGGGTGAAGAAGAACTTCCTTACGTTGGTATGGAATCTATCCCCTTTCAATTTTAGAGAGTGCCCTCTCATTCTCCCTACCTTGGAGAGGGTGAACAATCTGTCTTTATCTACTAAGTCTATTCCCTTCAGTATTTTGAATGTTTCGATCATGTGCCCTCTCAGTCTCCTCTTTTCAAGGGAGAAGAGGCTTAGTTTCTCTAATCTCTCACTGTACGGCAACTCTTCCAGCCCCTTAACCATTGTAGTTCCAGTTTTCTACCACTCTCTGGGTGAAGAAGAACTTCTTTACGTTTGTACGGAATCTATCCCCTTTCAACTTTAGAGAGTGCCCTCTCGTTCTCCCTACCTTGGAGAGGGTGAACAATCTGTCTTTTTCTACTAAGTCTATTCCCTTCAGTATTTTGAATGTTTCGATCATGCTCTGCGGGCAGCTCCAGAGAACAGTCTTTGGGGTACAGATACATATTTTAATATAGAACTCTGGGCAGTTGCCCTAATTTATTTCTTCTCCTCCCCCCCCCCCTAGTAGAGCTGTGCATCGGGGAGGTGGAGGGGGGGAAGCACTAGGCAAAGTAATTAACTTGAGTCATGCAGCCCTGCTTAAATTTGTATGTTCTAAAACAAAAATCAGATGGTATTTTTTCATCTTCTGTGGTCTTTCTTGTCCTTTTGAAGGCGATGCATTTTGCAATACTTAGTATCCTTTGGCTGTGATGGGAAGGGGGGAAAGAGGACTACTCGCCTGCTAGATCATATTGTTCTGTGTCTAGGCCTGATCTGCACTTTGAAGAGTCCTTTAAACCTTTCACATGCCCATTTCCACCCTGACTGAGCCTCGTACTCAAATGAACACGGATACATTAAGAAACGAATAAAATCTGTTCCAAACATCTCTTTTATTAGTCCTTAGATTTAATGTCTGTTTATCTGTGCTTGTCAGCGTGCCCGCCTTTCCCAATGTGACAGTGTAGATCATCACTCCAAGAAATAAAGCTAGGCAGCTCTTTCTTACAAGTCTGGGAGCAGTCCCAAAATCAGCAGGCAGGAAAACGAGAACTCAAACTGTGTGATGCCATGGGTTTTAATAACCCAATAAAACCCACCTGCAAAAAGTAGGATCTGTGAGCGTCATTTTGTTTTTCTTTTGGCTTCATGAGACGGTTCAGAAATACACTTAACTGTCCTGCATTTGTAGGGGTAGTTTCCTTTGGTTTAAAAAGGGTTTTTTGGAGGGGGTTCTCTTCGTTCTGTATATATTTCATCAGTCTAGTATCTTTCTGTTTTCTGGGGCCTTCAAATGCTTCAAAACAGTTTATTAAAGTTGCCCACCCTAGAGTGATCTGAAGTCAAATTGGGAGCCACTTCATACACTGGAGATGGAAACCCAAGCCTTTCATTTTCTGACTCTGTTGGCCTCTCTCCTTGCTTTTCCTAGCAGCAACCTTTCTTAAACAGGGCCCCTCTCTCCCACTAATTATGGCTCAGTTTTATCCAAAACAGAATATCTTTGGACAGTGACTGCAGCAAGACATCAGGTTTCTAAAGCCAGATGCCTGAAAATTCCCCATGTGGTTCTCATAGGAGTCTAGACTTTCAAAATCTATTTAGTGCGTTGTTTTTTCTCCTCCTTTTGTCTGACAAGAACTCTCAGAAACTCTCCATCGAAACCATTCAGAATTGTAAAGGTTTTATATTTTATGTTCAATAGTCAACAGTTTCTAATTGTTGAAGTCTGTGGTACATATGTGCACTGACACCAAGCCAAACTGAAAATATGATAGTTATTTTCACAGCCTTGCCAAAGTCTTTGTAGCACAAGTGGCTTTGTCACGAGAGGGGGGGGGGGTGTCTGCTGTCACAGTAAAACACTGGGGAAAGGAAAGGGTGTGATGAGGAGAATCAGAACAAACTGTGACCAAAGAAATGCAAGTTTCTCATCCACCGAGGGAGAGCTGGCAAATGTGCATCTGATGATCAAAATAATTGAAAGCCGCGACATGGCAAATGAGGTTCAATGTGGATAAGTGTAAGGTGATGCATGTCGGTAACAAAAATGTTATACACGAATACAGGATATCTGGGGCGGTACTTGGAGAGACCTCCCAGGAAAGAGACTTGGGAGTACTGGTCGACAAGTCGATGAAGCTGTCCGCACAATGTGTGGTGGCGGCGAAAAGGGCAAACAGAATGCTAGGACTGATTAAGAAGGGGATCATGCCACTGTACCGGGCCATGGTGCGCCCTCACCTGGAATACTGCATCCAGCACTGGTCACCGTACATGAAGAAGGACATTGCACTACTTGAAAGGGTCCAGAGAAGAGCAACTAAAATGGTTAAGGGGCTGGAGGAGTTGCCGTACAGTGAGAGATTAGAGAAACTAAGCCTCTTCTCCCTTGAAAAGAGGAGACTGAGAAGGGACATGATAGAAACATTTAAGATACTGAAGGGATTAGACTTAGTAGATAAAGACAGGTTGTTCACCCTCTCCAAGGTAGGGAGAACGAGAGGGCACTCTGTAAAGTTAAAAGGGGATAGATTCCGTACAAACTCAGAGAGTGGTAGAAAACTGGAACTCTCTTCCGGAGGCTGTTATAGGGGAAAACACCCACCAGGGATTAAAGACAAAGCTAGACAAGCTCCTGCTGAACCAGAACGTACGCAGGTAAGGCCAGTCTCAGGGCACTGGTCTTTGACCTAAGGGCCGCCGCGGGAACGAACTGCTGGGCACAATGGACCACTGGTCTGACCCAGCAGCGGCAGTTCTTATGTTCTATTTTCAGCAAAACCTGATAGCTGAATGATTTCACATTTGCCTTATTTATTCAGTCATTGGGAAAACAACAAGTGGGGAAAGCACGGGGAATGTGGCTCATGTAAGACTGGGAGCTGGGTAAAAGAGAGTTGTCAAATGGACCCGTTTCCTTTCATGATTGTCAATTGAAAGCTGTTATACAACTACTAATGACTGGGGAGTCAATCCAGTCACCCTGAAACCTGGATAGGCTTTATGGCCTTTATCAGTGGTCTCAAACTCACGGCCCAGGGACCACACGCAGCCTGCCAGGTCCTATTTTGAGGCCCTCGGTCTGTTTATCATAATCACAAAAGTGAAATAAAACAGTTTCTTAATCATATGTCTCTTTAGCTATAAATGGCAATATTATTATTAAGACTTAGCCAAAAGGAAAGATTTATAAACTAGAAAGAGTTTTACCTCCTTCAAACTCCAAAGCAGTCTTATCCACCTTATCCTCCACATTCTCTCTCTAGCAAGACTGCCCAGTTGTAGGATTTTTCTTCAGACAGTTTCCCCAAATAGAATCCTACTCTTATTGCATTAGATATTATCAGAAATTGTGGAAAAGATAAACCTGTCACACCTGTTATCCTCTTGTCTGATTTCACAGACCTTCAGGTCCTTCCATAGAAGCCATCAAAACTCCCCTTGAGGAAGTCAGCATTTCCTTCACCCAATTCAAGCTGCTCCCAACTTCCGCTCATAGTAAGTCCAGTATGGCTGCTGCTCCAATAGCCACTTACCCTGTTCTCAGTTTTGATGGAAGACTTGGCAATAGAAACAGGAACAATGTTGACAAACTGTGGCTGTATCAGAGGTTGTCTCACTTCCAGTCTTAGAGAGGTGTCATGCCCTGAAAAACCAGCAGTAATAATTGCTCCCTTGTCTCTCCTTATTGCCACCACCATCCAGTTTATAGGCTTGATGGAGTACTTTTGACAGTATTCTAAAGCCCTGGAAAAGTGTGAACATAGCCTTACTGGGTCAGACCAATGGTCCATCTAGCCCATAAGCCCGTTCTCAAGAATGCCAATCCAGGTTACCAGTACCTAGCAAAACCCCAAAAAGAATAGCATTCTACCAAGCTACTGATCCGGAGCAAGCAGTGGCTTCCCCAATGTCTGTTTCAATAACAGACTATGGACTTTTCCTCTAGGAAACTGTCCAAACCTTACTTAAAACCAGATTCACTATTCACTAGATGAAATTTAATGTGGACAAATGCAAAGTGATGCGTTTCAAAGCTTAACTATTCTCTGAGTGAAAAAATATTTCCTCCTATTGGTTTTAAAAAGTATTTCCCTGTAACTTCATCGATTGTCTCCTAGTCTTTGTAATTTTTGATGGAGGAAAAAATCCACTCAGGATTTTGTAGACTTCAATCCTATCTCCCCTCAGCCGTCTCTTTTGCAAGCTGAAGAGCCCTAACCTTTATAGTCTTTCCTCATACAAGAAGTGTTCCATCCCCTTTATCATCTTGGTCACTCTTCTTTGAATATTTTCTAGTGCCGCTATATCTTTCTTGAAATAAGTAGACCAGAATTGAAAGCAGTATTCCAGGTGAGGTTGCACCATGGAGCGATACAGAGGCATTATAACATTCTTAGTCTTGTTAACCATCCCTTTTTTAATAATTCCTAGCATCTTGATAGCTTTTTTGGTTGCAGCTGCACATTGGATGGAAGGTTTCATCGTATTGTCTGCAATGACACCCAGATCTTTTTCTTGGGCGCTAAACCCAAGGTGGACCCTAGCATCTGGTAACTGTGATTTGGGTTATTCTTCCCAATGTGCATCACTTTGCATTTGTCCACATTAAATTTCATCTACCACTGGGATGCCCAGTTTTCCAATTTCCTAAGGTCTGCCTGCAATTTTTCACAATCCGCATGCATTTTAACCACTTTTAACAGTTTAGTGTCATCTGCAAATTTAATCACCTCACTCGTTCCAATTTGCAGATCATTTATAAATAAGATAAATAGCACCGGTCCCAGTACAGACCCCTGTGGCACTCCACTATTTACTCTCCTCCATTGAGAAAATGACCATTTAACCTACCCTGTTTTCTATCCGCTAACCAATTCCTAATCCACAACTGAACTTTGCCTCCTATCCCATGACTCTTTAATTTTCTCAGGAGCCTCTCATGAGGAACTTAGTCAAAAACTTTCTGGAAATCTAGACACATTATATCAACCAGCTCGCCTTTATCCACATGTTTATTCACACCTTTAAATAAGTCAAGCAGATTGGTGAAGCAAGACCTCCCTTGGCTGAATCCATGTTGACTCTGTCTCATTAAATCATGTTTGTCTACATGTTCCTCAATTTTATTTTTTATAATTATTTCCACTATTTTGCCCAGCACTGAAGTCAGGCATACTGGTCTGTAATTTCCTGGATCTCCCCTGGACCCCTCTTTAAAAAATCAGTGTAACATTGGCTACCCTCCAATCTTCAGGTACTACAGACGATTTTGGCAAGGTCTTCTGAGCACTGGGGTGGGGGTGGGGGGAGAGCAAAGGCAAAGTAGTTTTTGCATTATCCAACAGAGCATTTGGATGACAGCTGTGATTCTTTTTTTGTCCCAATATCTTTATTACTTTCAGCACCACAAACAAACAGCATCAGAGGTACAGAGTCCAAAACATGAACTTCTACGTTTTTTCCACAAATCCATCCAATTTAGATAATTACTGGAGACACCACTTCTTTGTGTCCTCCGCCACAACTCTTTCATATTTACAAAAAAGACAAGGTAATTTCATATATTTTTATATATGCAAGTAGGGTGGGAGGATGTTGGTGGCTATGGGTAACATTCCTAAAGATGGGAAGGAAGGGGATCTAGCTTGAGCTCAAGTGGGGGGAGAGTAGTTAATTGTGTATCCAGTTCTGGATTTAGAACTGTGGGGGTCTTTTACTAAGGCGCACTAGCCAATTTAGCACGCGCTAAGTGCTAACGCACCCATTATATTCTGTGCACGCGTTAGCATTTAGCGCGTGCTAAATCAGCTAGCACACCTTAGTAAAAGACCCCCTGTGTTAAGGTCCCCTGCTAATATTAAGAAGCAAAAATAGGCAGCAGTATTAAAAAACAAACAAACCCAACTATTCATGACCAGAGTTAGACTGCACTTGTGACCCTGGGCATGTCACTTAGTCCTCCTAGCCCCAGGTATGTTAGATAGATTGTGAGCCCACCGGGACAGATAGGGAATATGCTTGAGTACCTGATTGTAAAAACCGCTTAGATAACCTTGATAGGCGGTATATAAAATCCTAATAAACTTGAAACTTGTGGATTAAAAACTGGCTGAATGGGACACAGTACTGCAGGGATACAAACTATACAGAAGAGATAGAATAGGGCAAAAAGGAGGAGGTATTGCCCTGTATGTCCAAGAAGGAGTAGAGTCAGAGAAGGGAAGACGGAAGAAAAAGAAAAACTGGAGTCCCTCTGGATAAAGATTCCTAGACAAAACGGAGCAGACACAAAAATTAGCCTCTACTATCGACCCCCAGCACAGACAGAAGAAACAGACGCAGAAATGATAGAGGAAATCAACCATGGATGTAGAACAGGTAACGTAACGATCATAGGAGACTTCAACTTTCCGGGGATAAACTGGAACCTAGGAACCTCAAACTGCGGCAGGGAAACAGAGTTCCTGGAAATGAGAGGGGACTGCTTCCTAGAACAAATGGTGGGAGAACCAACAAGAGGAACCGCAACCTTGGACTTAGTCCTAAATGGCATAACTGGAAGGACAACAGATGTAGAAGTCACGGTCCTGCTGGGGATGAGCGATCACAGCATGATCAATTTTAAAATTGGCATCGGCAAGGGGAAACGAACCAAGACTCAAACCACAACCTTTAACTTCAGAAAAGGGAAATATGACAGCATGAGAGCCATGATTAAAAAACGGCTCAAGAAAAGAACAGCCAAAATCAAAACGGTCAATCAAGCTTGGTCCCTACTAAAAAATACCATCACCGAAGCACAGAATCTCTACATTCCGCAGATATTCAAAGGAAGGAAAAATAAGAACAAAGGAGAACCAGCTTGGCTAACTAAAGAGGTGAAGGATGCGGTAAGAGAAAAGAGGAACTCGTTTAAAAAGTGGAAATGTGAACAAACAACGGAGGCCTGGAATAGTCACAAGGTCAACCAGAAGAAGTGTCACAAGGCGGTAAGAGACGCCAAAAAGGTCTATGAGGAAAAGATAGCACAAGAAGCCAAAAACTTTAAGCCCTTTTTTAGATACATAAAAGGGAAAAAACCAGCAAAGGAAGCAGTGGGTCCTCTCGACGACAAAGGAAGAGAAGGGTGCATCAAGGAAGACAGATTGCAGATAAGCTAAATTCATTCTTTGCGTCTGTCTTTACCAAAAAGGACACTGCATCAATGCCCGAAACAGGGAGAGTATTCAAGGGAGAAATTGAGGAAAGCCTCACCACAGTGAATGTGGACATGATATACTATCAGATCGACAAATTAAGAAGTGACAAATCCCCTGGACCAGATGGAATTCACCCGAGAGTGCTAAAGGAGTTTAAGGTAGAAATCGGAGAGCTATTATAATCCCTAGCTAATTTGTCAATTAGAACCGGGCAAATACCAGACGACTAGAAGATAGCGAATGTCATCCCAATCTTCAAAAAAGGATCGAGAGGAGAACCGGGCAACTATAGACCCGTGAGTCTACGTCGGTTCCTGGGAAGATGGTAGAAGCACTAATCAAGGATAGCATAGTGCAACACCTAGAAAATCATGACCTGATGAGAGCCAGTCAACACGGCTTCAGGAAGGGGAAGTCATGTTTGATGAATTTACTTCAGTTTTTTGAGAAGGTGAACAAACAAATCGATAGCGGAGACCCGGTAGATATAATATACTTGGACTTCCAGAAAGCATTCGACAAGGTTCCACACGCAAGGCTTCTGAGGAAACTACAAAGCCATGGAATAGAAGGGGATATACTAAGATGGATAGGCAAATGGCTGGAGAACAGATTGTAGAGGGTGGGCATAAATGGGAAGTTCTCGGACTGGGAGAAGGTGACAAGCGGTGTGCCCCAGGGCTCGGTTCTTGGGCCCATCTTATTCAATATCTTCATAAATGACCTGGAAGAGGAAACAACAAGTAATATAATCAAGTTTGCAGATGACACAAAACTATGTCGGGCAGTTGGGTCACAAAAGGACAGCGAAGAACTCCAGAGAGATTTGAACCAGCTAGAGAAATGGGCGGAAAAGTGGCAAATGAAGTTTAATATAGAAAAATGCAAAGTGATGCACCTGGGCAGGAAAAACAAGGAACATGAATATAAAATGTTAGGTGTAACATTGGGCAAGAGCGAACAGGAAAGGGACCTGGGGGTACTGATAGACAAGTCCCTGAAGCTGTCGTCTCAATGCACAGCGGCAGCAAAGAAAACAAACAGGATGCTGGGCATGATAAAGAAGGGAATCACGAGTAGATCGGCGGACGTCATAATGTCGCTTTACAGAGTAATGGTCAGACCACACTTGGAGTACTGTATCCAACACTGGTCTCCCTACCTAAAGAAGGATATAACCCTGCTGGAGAGGGTATAGAGGCGAGCCACAAAGCTAGTAAAAGGCATGGAGAATTTGAGTTACAAAGAATGCCTCGGAAAACTGGGATTGTTCACCCTCGAGAAGAGAAGACTGCGAGGGGATATGATAGAGACTTTTAAAATACTAAAAGGATTCGATAAAATAGAGCAAGAAACATCGTTATTCACATTGTCAAATGTGACTCAGACAAGAGGTCATGGACTGAAACTGAGGGGCAGCAGGCTCAGGACAAATGTCAGGAAGTTCTGTTTCGCACAGCGAGTGGTGGACGCTTGGAATGCTCTCCCGGAGGAGGTTGTGACGGAGACCACCATTCTAGGATTCAAGGGCAAGTATGATGCACACCTTCTTGCAAATCACATTGAGAGATACAAGTAAACAAGGTCTTCATCAGGGAACACCTACGTAGCCTCTGCGTGTGCGGGTCGCCGGACTAGATGGACCTATGGTCTGATCCGGTGAAGGCATTTCTTATGTTCTTAAACTTCAGACCCTTTTCCCAACCCTTGACCCCCTTCAAAAATACAGTTAAGAAAACATTTCCCAACAATTCATCCCCTTCCCTCCCCCAGAAAAATCCACAGACTCAGACTCTCACATACTCTCTCCAAAGTAGAGAATGACACAAGGGACAAATTTGTTCCCGGCCCCACAGGAACTCAATTTCCCCATCCCGTCCCTGTGAGTTTTGTCGCTGTTCCTGCCCAATTCCTGTAAGCTCTGCCTTAACCGTACAAGCCTCGAACACTTATGATTTTAAAGTGTTTGAGACTTGTGCAGATGACTTCCTCCCCTTATCCCACTATCTTACAACTCCTCAAGTCCCGACTCCTCCAGAACCGCCCAAAGGTATAAACTAGCCTTCCCCTCTCTACTCGGCATTCACTATGCAGGTAAACTGGGAAAATCCCTTCTCTTCAAAATCACAGGACTTTGGAACGACCTCACCATCCCGCTGCGGAACCTGGGCTCCCTCCAATTATTCCACAAACAACTGAAAACTTGGCTTTTCACCAAATTGTAATTCTATCCTCCCCCCTTTTTCTTCCCTTCTACATATAAGTTCATGTAAACCTTTTCCTTCTCTACCTATATTTTAAGTTCTTGTAAACTGTGTCGAGCTTCACATTCGTGGAGATGATGCGGTATATAAACTTAAGGTTTAAATTAAATTAGATTAGATTAGATGAGGATGGAGCTTGCAGGAATGGGGCAGGAACAGGAAAAGAACTCATGGGGATGGGAAAATGAGTTCCCACAGGGAAAATTTTGTCCCCGTGTCATTCTCTACTCCAGAGGTCATGTTTGGTGCAAACAAGGCATCCTCACACTATCCACTCTGATCTGCAAATAAGGCTATGGGCCCATTCTCCTCATTTAAACAACCTGCTGCCATGAACTTGAAAACAAGCCAATTAGTAATAAAGGAAATACTCAAGCTTCTCCGGTTAAATGGTCACGAGTGTGAAACAGAATCCAAAGAAATCTTATGTGAACACTACACATGACTTCAGCAATCTCCGTCATCCACTGTAGAACTTCTCAGGTGTTGATCTTGTCAGTATCCAAAATACAGACCTGAATATCGGCTCAGTGACAGACAGATTCTAAGCAAATCCCAAATTCAACTTGCTTCTTCTGGCATGTAAAAAACATGCGGTTTACCACTGAACACAATCCTTAATTGGGCTGGATACTGCAGTGTAAATCTTATTTATTTCTCTACCAGTTCTTTGCAAATTTGTGAATAAGCTTGTCATTATTCCACTACAGCTGCCAAATAATCTTGTATCGTATGAAAGCTTTTTCCTCATTCTACATTGTCACATCATTGTTGTCCATATATTAACCAGATATCAACAGTCCTATATTGGATCACAAAAGATAGAAAGATGCTTGTCAAATGGGGTGGACTGAGGAGGATAGGCAGGAAGTCGAGGAAAAATGCTGTTCCTTAGCTCATTGTGCCATGTGATCCCCATTCTCCAATTTTATAAGTATGGAGTTTGGACATACAGCGGTGAAATATAGGTACACATGTTCTTTGACAGTTTTAATGGGAGATTAGGCTTTTGAAATGAAATAAGCATTCTGAATCTCGGTTTCGGTGTACTGATTTCCAAGCTCGGCTCACTTTCCAACACACATGGTTTCTCATTTTGCTTTTGAGAACTATTTTACAAAATGTGTTGAAGCAAAAGGAAGGAGTTCTGTAAGAGCCATGTTTGTTAGCTGAGGGCATTTCCTTTTCTACATCTGTAATTTTTCCCAGGGTCTCGTTTGGCAGTATTTCGGGGTGGCAAAGGGAAGGCACCATATTGGCCAGAGGCTGAAATTGAATTAAATCAGTGGTCTTAAACTCAAACCCTTTGCAGGGCCACAATTTGGATTTGTAAGTACTGTACTTGGAGGGCCTCAGAAAAAATAGTTAATGTCGTCTTTTTTTTTTATAATTCTTTATTCATTTTATAACTTACATCAAGTACATCAAAACTTTCTAGTTTATAAATCTTTCCTTTTAGCTAAGTCTTAATAATAATATTGTCATTTATGGCTAAAGATCAAGAAACTGTTTTATTTTACTTTTGTGATTATGATAAACATACCGAGGGCCTCAAAATAGTACCTGGTGGGCCACATGTGCCCCCCCCCCCCCCCCCCAGGCTGCAAGTTTGAGACCACTGAATTAAAGCATTTTTTTTAAAAAAAGGTGTTTGTAGATGATGGCTATACCAGTCTGCTACCTCCTCTCACACACATTCCACCTGCCCTCAGCCAGTCTGCCCTTCTTTTGTCCTCTCACATCTCACCTGCCTGTCTCTTTCTTTCACATCCCACTTACTCTCAGCCTGTTTGCCTCCTCTCTCTCTCTCTCTCTCTGAAAGCCTGTGAGTTTTACAGTTTCATGAAATTAGGAGTTGCAAAATCAACAGGCTCTTCTTGCACCTTAACACATCATTTACTGCAAAATGTCTAAAACCCTGTCTGAAGTCATGACAAACTACAAATATGTTAGTTTTGATATCACCTCAGTAAGGCCAACATACTTCCACTGCAAAACTGGTGCAAAAACAGAGTCAAAACATTACCATATCATAACAGCTCTTAATGCCTAGGACTCTAAAAGCAACAATCTCAGTGTGAAAAGATATCACTGTAAATATTACATTGGATTCTAAAACACAAACCACCTAGGGTAAACAGAACAAATGCTACAAGTCTCTACAGAAACCACATGCTAGCAGAATACTGCATCTTGATCATATGCGCAAAGCACAGATTCTCAACAAATAAGCAGCAAGGGGCCACAGATCAGTAATAGAGATATGAAGGCACAAAACTGATTGGAAACCTTCAGAAGTCAGATGCAACATGTACAGCAATACTAGAGAAATATAAACTGAAATACAAGATACCCAAGACACATTTCCAAAAGCTGATATTCCAATTAATATATTTTAAATACATTCCTTTTTTTCTCCTATGTTTGTTGTCGTCTGAGCAATTTATTTTTTTCCATTTGGTCCCAGTGTCTCTTTTCAGCTTTGCTCTGTTTTTACTCTCTTTGCAAGGTTTCCTGTCCATTGGACATTTTTCTCTCTTCACGTACACCATCCATTTTCCTTTTGTATCCCTATATGTCCTGTCCAGCATCTCCCTTCTGTGCAGTGTCCTTATCCTCCCCATCTCCATATTCAGCATCTTTTCTCTGGGTCTCTGTACCTCTTGAGATCATCATGACTCTCTGTGGCCCTATTCCCTCTCCATCCAGCATTGCTCCTCTGTGGCCCTGTCCCTATAATCTTTCCATGTCCAATAGCTCTGTCCCTTTCCTTCCCCTCGCTCTTCCCTTTCACCAACACCCCCCTCCACCCTGAGGTTAGTATTTCTCCCTGACTTATACAAGTAACATCATATTCTGCAGGACTAGATTATCTGAATATCTTCGAACCTCAGATTGCCAAGAAGTATGGCGTATCTCCCTCGCTAAGCCAATGACTCTCCCCACCTTCCCTTTGATCTAATCTCTTTCTCATTTTCTATCCAGTATCTCTTTCACTCCCTAATCTGATTTGTCTCTCTCCCTCTCCATCACTTCCCATCAGCCCAGCATCACCTCTCTCTACCTTCCCCACCCCAAGTCCAGCAGCATCTCTCCCTCTCACCCCGCCACAGGTCCAGCAGCACTATTTTTTCTCAGTCCCGTCCCCCCCTTCAGGTCCTCCAGTACTACATCTCATCCCTCCCAGGTCCTGCAGCACTTCTCCCCCTCTCCTTGTCCAGAAGTAACTCTTCCTCTTGACCACCCCCCAGGTCCAGCAGCATTTCTCATTTCCCCCCAGCCAAGCAGCTCTTTCCAGATTTTCAGGATATCCACTGTATGCAAATCTGGCCCATTTAGGTTCCCACGTCAATGCAGATGGGGAAGCCAGCTCTTTCCAGGTTTTCAGGATATCCATTCTATGCAAGTCTGGCCCATTTAAATTCCCAAGTCAATGCAGATATAGTTAAATATCCTCCGAGGACCTTTGTGAGAATGTATAAAAAAAATCATAATTATCAGCTTTTTATGCTTACCCATACTGTGCAAAAGTAACAAAAGAAAATTACATTGGAATGTTTCCCATTATGTATTTAGTTCAAAGACAAGTATGATACACTCGAAGAATCATTCTAAATTAGGGTAAAGGAGTCCAGACACTGGTCTACAAGGGACGTTATAGCAGCCTGATAGACAATCCAGAATAAAAAGTACATTGATATTACTGACTGCAAGGACTTTATGCTCTGAAAAATTACAATAAAAGAGCAATACCTTTCTCAAACTTTTTTCAAATGTACAAACTCCATTTCATTGTAATATTTCCCTACTAACATTTTAAGCTTGGACCAGTACTTGGGAAGGGTTCCTTTCTCATAGTATCTAGCTTCTGCACACCACAAGTTTGAATAAAATGCTCTATCTTCATCATACCCAACAGTCCCTGACATGAGCCAGCTCTGCTTCAGCTGCCTTTTATCAGAGAAGTGGTCATAGCAGAATGGCAATGAGAGAGTCGAAGGAGAGTACCGACTGCCCTGCTTAAAGGCTCTTGCTATTGATATTTTGGTAGTTATGCGACTTCACTTTCATGCTTCTGTAAAATATCGTATGTAGGAAGAAAGGGTTCTGTGAAGGTATAAGAACATAAGAACTGCCATCTCCGGATCAGACCCATGGTCCATCGAGTCCGGTGAACCGCAAACGCGGAGGCCCAGTCAGGTATACACCTGATGTAGTTTTAGTCACCCATATCCCTCTATGCCTCTCGTAAGGAGATGTGCATCTAATTTGCCTTTGAATCCTAGCACAGTGGATTCCTTAATAACCTCCTTTGGGAGAGCATTCCAGGCGTCTACCACTCGCTGCGTGAAGCAGAACTTCCTGACATTTGTCCTGGACTTGTTCCCCCTTAGCTTCAAACCATGTCCTCTTGTCCGTGTCACGTTGGACAATGTAAATAATTTATTTTCCTGCTCTATTTTATCGATGCCTTTCAGTATTTTGAACGTCTCGATCATGTCCCCTCACAGCCTCCTCTTCTCAAGGGAGAACAGTCCCAGTTTCTTGAGTCGTTCCTCATATTCCAAGTTCTCCATACCTCTTATTAACTTTGTTGCTCGTAAGGCGCAGTTGCATCCTTTGAGTGAATCTGTAATCTACCAATGCCCTTCATTTCTTTGTGTCAAGCATTTCAAATTTAGTTTGATTGGATTTAGTTTTGGTGTAGTTTTTAATCTAGCTGTAAAATCAGCGTGAGTATGGTACACTGTCCATAACAGAGAGAGAGGCTGTATTCTGCAGCTAATGGATACCATGTTACTTAAAGCACTCAGAGCAGTGCAGAAAAATTCAGACAATTCTCCTTGTTCCCTCTTAAGTCTATACTGTCTCTTGACTTCAGACTAAACATGTAATTGGGTTGAGTCATTTATAGGGTTTCCTCCCTGGTGTGACTGCAATGTAATAATGTGACAGGCCCTTTCAGACATGTTTGTTTGCTGTAAATGTGGAGCTCCCCCTGCTGGATTTGGTGTGTAAAAGTCCTGCATTACTTGACTTGTTTATGAGCATTTTAAGTTTTAAATTTGAAATGATGAGACAGGGTGATCAAAGCCCCGGGTGAGTATAAGCCTTCGGGTAAGTAAATCACTGAATACCTCTACACGGATGGGAAAAGGGGGCAATCTACTGGAAAGCAGTATATACTAATGCTCGAAGTATGGGAAACGAGATTCTGGATCTAGAAGCTGTGATGGAAGAAGAGGAGTTGGATATAGTGGTGATCACAGAGACATGGTTCACAGAGAACCATGACTAGGATGTAGTTATATTGGGCTATAATCTATTCAGGAAAGACAGGGTAGGAAGAAAAGGAGGGGGAGTAGCGTTATATGTTAAAGATATTAAAGCCACACAATTGCAGGATCTGCAGGGCAAGGAAGAGGCACTGTGGATCAATTTGGAAAGAGGGAATAGTGAATATATTTACACTGGAGTGATATACAGGCCTCCTTCACAGACGGAAGAAGTGGACAGAGATTTAATAATAGACATTCAGAATATATCTAAAAAAGGGGAAGTTTTACTAATAGGTGATTTTAACATGCTGAGTGTGGATTGGGATATCTCTATTGTGGGGTCTTCTAGAAGTAGGGAGATCCTGGATTCTCTACAAGGAGAACTGTTCCAGCAGTTGGTAATGGAACCTACGCGGGAAGGGGTCATACTGGACTTAGTGCTTACAAACGGCGAAAGTGTTTCTGATATTACAATGGGTGATCATCTGGCATCCAGTGGTCATGCATGGTACGGTTTAATATTAAGATGGGTATAGAGAGGGCTCATTCAAAAGCAAAGGTTCTAGACTTTAATAAAACTAACTTTGTTCAGATGAGGGATTACGTCAAGGAATTATTGTCTGGATGGGAACGTCTGGAAGGAGTGGAAATGCAGTGAACAAAACTGAAAGGAGTAATTGTAAGAGCGACAAACCTTTTTGTGAGGCAAGTAAGCAAAAGTAAGAGGAAAAGAAGGCCACTTTGGTTCTCAAAAGTAGTAGCTGAGAAGGTAAGGAATAAGAGGTTAGCTTTCATAAACTACAAAAGATCACAGAAAGAGGAAGACAGGCAAAAATATCTGGAAAAGTTAGGAGAGGCTGGTCGTGTAGTCAGGAAAGCAAAGATGCAAATGGAAAAAAAAATAGATGACATGGTAAAATGGGGAGACAAGATATTTTTAGATATATTAGTGAAAGGAAGAAGTGCAAAAGTGACATTGTGAGACTCAAAGGTGAAGGGGAGAAACATCAAAGCTGATAAAGAAAAGGCTGAAGCATTGGGAGCAGGACCACAGAAAACAAACATGAATAGGGATGGAGGAGTAGTAGACCCTGATCAATTTTCAGAGGGTTGTGTTTGTGAGGAGATAGCTAAAATAAAAGTAGACAAAGTGATTGAGCCAGATGGTGTACATCCGAGGGTGCTGAATGAACTTAGGGAAGATCTGGTGGTTCCACTAACTGACCTTTTCAATGCATCTCTAGAGTCATGAAAGGTTCCGGAGGACTTGAAAAGGGCAGATGTGGTCCCTCTACACAAAAGTAGAAGTAAGGAAGAAGTAGGGAATTATAGGCCGGTTAGTCTGACTTCTGTGGTAAGCAAATTAATGGAAACGCTTTTAAAACAGAGAATGATTTAGTTTCTGGAATCCTGTGGATTACAGGACCAGAGGCAACATGAATTCACTAGAGGTAGGTCCGTCAGACAAATCTGATCAATTTCTTTGACTGGGTGACCAGAGCATTGGATAGAGGGAGTGCACTAGATGTGGTGTGTTTAGATTTTAGCAAAGCCTTTGACAGTGTTCCACATACATGTCTAATAAATAAACTGAGTACCCTCGGGATGGATCCCAAAGTGACGGGCTGGGTCAAGAACTGGTTGAGTGGAAGGCGACAGAGGGTAGTGATCAATGGAGATCGCTCTCAGGAAAGGGATGTTACCAGTGGTGTGCCTCAAGGTTCTTTTCTTGAGCCTATTCTTTTTAACTTTTTATAAATGATGTTGCTGAAAGGTTGTCAGGTGAGATTTGCCTCTTTGCGGATGATACCAAAATCTGCAATAGAGTAGACACCCAGGATGGTGTGAATAACATGAAGAAAGACCTGGTAAAGCTTGAAGAATGGTCTGAAATTTGGCAGCTGAAATTGAATGCTAAGAAATGCAAGGTCATGCATTTGGGCTGCAAAAACCAGAGGGAATGGTACAGTTTAGGCTGTGAAGAACGTGTGCATGATGAAAGAGCGAGACTTGGGTGTGATTGTAAGTGATGAACTTAAGGTGACCAAACAAGTTGAAAAGGAGTCCTTAATCTTTCCTTTTCTATTTTTAATGGAGTTCTTTTCTTGATGAATGTGATTTATGCATTGCAAACCGCTTGGATCCTTTTAGGCCGTTATGCGGTATATAAAGTTTTTAATAAACATAAACCTATTTTATGTACTTTTACTATATATGTTTATACTTGTGTGCCGCTTTGGGAAAAGCGTGTTATAAATGAAACAAATTAAAAAAATAACCATCCAAAATAACAGGTCTGGCTAGACTACTAATTGGTAGCACCACTTTGTAAAAGTAGCTCAAAGAGAGCTCTTCCTTTTTCCTGGATTATAAATTGTAGGTTTTAAAAACCCATGGCATTGAAATTGCACATGTACTGAGTGGTAAGAATAAAATTCCTTTTTGATTTTTGGCCCAGCTAACCTTAGAGCTGCAATCCCGATGCATAGTTGTGATCGTAAAGGCCGAGAAAGGCATCAAACTCATTTTCACTGAGCTACTTCAAAGAAATTCAAAAATTGGTCAGAAATGTAAATAAGGTTACTCCCAAGCCCTGCTAAGAAGCAGGAATGGCATGCAAACACGTTCAGGAATGAAGAAGGGACAACTACATATCAAGTATTTGTAATTTATTAGCAGATGGAAGCTCTCGAGTTTAATGGGGTCACAGCAGGTGGGAGCACAGCAAGGCAAGAGAAAAGGGTTTCAGATAAAGGTCCCCTGCTTCTTACTTGGAGAATCTATTCACAGGATTCTACTGTCAACACCAGGCATCATTTTATATTTAGCCTAGGACAGTGGTAGGCAAACTCATTAGTCAAAAGAGCCAAAATCAGCTGTACAACGATTAAGATTTTTTTTGAGAGCCACACCCCGTGCTCGCTTGCGCTATGACGGCTACGTCAACCTGACTGACACCCTGCTCGCCTGCATGTAGTCGAAATCGATTCGGGGCAGAGCTTAGAGAATGACACGGGGAAAATTTGTCTCTGTCCCTGCCCCATCCCTTTGAGCTCGGTCCCTGTCCCCGCAAACCATCTGATTCCATCCACACAAGCCTCGAATAGTTTTATACTGAATTTATTATATTAAAATAGAAAAAGAAACAATATTCTGTACAATTGTCAATTTATAAATCAGCATCTTCTCCCCACTCTCTCTTCCCCATTTCCCTTCAGTGTCTTCAGCCCACTCTCTCTCCACTTCCCTTCAGCGCACGCACATAAAAACAAGCAAGCAATTTTATATCATTTCCATTCTATTCATTCATATAAATTAAAGTCTAAATAATGCCAATCACATAACAAAACATGATTTTACAAAAATAATTCCCTGCATAGTCAAGCCTGCAAGGATTACTAGATGTCTTTCAGCAGCTCCTTTCCCTCCCTCCCTCCCCCTTACCTTCATGGCCAAGTCAAAATCATCTACCAACAATAAAATTTAAAAAAACACAAAGCACACTGTACGCAGAGAAAATGTTAATTATCATTTATATTCTGTGGGTTTTCAAAGAGGTCAAGGCAGATGACTTTATGCAATGTCACCTCAGTAAATCTATACAAAAATAGACAAATATACCCCCTCCCTTTTTACTAAACCGTGATAACGGTTTTTAGCGCAAGGAGCTGCGCTGAATGACCTGCACTGCTCTTGATGCTCATAGGCTCCTTGCGCTAAAAACTGCTATTGTGGTTTAGTAAAAGGGGGCCATAGTGCAAAATATAGACAGCAGATATAAATTCTCAAAACGGACACATTTTGATCACTAAATTTAAAATAAATTCATTTTTCCTACCTTTGTTGTCTGGTGATTTCATGAGTCTCTGGTTGCACTTTCTTCTTCTGACTGTGCATCCAATATTTCTTCCCTTCTTTCAGCCTCCTGTATGCGTCCTCTCCTCCAGACCTCATTCCCTCCCCCAACTTTTTCTTCCTTTCACCCTGCCACTTTCTTTCTTTCTCTCTCCATGCCCCCTTTCTTTCTGTATGTATGTATTTCTCTCTCTCTCTCTGTGCCCCATTTCTTTCTTTCTCCATGCCCCCTTTCTTTCTGTATGTCTGTCTCTCTCTCTCTCTCTGTGCCCCATTTCTTTCTTTCTTTCTGTCTGTCTCCCTTCTTTCTTTCTTTCTTTCTGTCTGCCTGCTCCCCCTTTCTTTCTTTCTTTCTCCCTCCTTCTCTCAAGCCACTGCGGCCAGGGAATAGGCTGCCACTGCTGCCATCGGGGAACAGGCCTCCGCCGAGTTCTGACTGAGCGCTCCCTGCTTCCCCGCTGAAGTGCAGGGCCGACCAACTCTCGCCATCCGACGTCAATTCTAACGTCGGAGAGGAAGTTCCAGGCCAGCCAGGCAGTAATTGGCTGGCCCAGAACTTCCTCTCCGACATCAGAATTGATGTCAGGTGGCAAGAGTTTTTCAGCCCTGCGCTTCAGCGGGGAAGCAGGGAGAACTCGGCGGCAGTCTGTTCCTGGATGGTGACGGCAGTCTATTCCCAGGTGGCGGTGGCTTGGGGGAGGGCAGGGAGGAAGGAAAGCAGGTTGGGCAAGAGCCGCACTCAAGTGGCTAAAGAGCTGCAGTTTGCCAACCACTGGCCTAGGAGGACATTTGAATTGACCCAAGCAAAACTGCATATCTGACACTGAAAACAAAATAATATAAAGAGGCTCCAGTGTCCTAAAACTGGAAGGAGACGATGCTTCAGTAGGGTATAGGGTAGGGGTGGGCAACTTCGGTTCTCGAGGTCCGGAATCCAGTCGGGTTTTCGGGATTTCCCCAATGAATATGCATTGAAAGCAATGCATACAAATAGATCTCAGTCCAAAGTCTGGAGCTACAATATGAGAATAAATAAATAAATATTCAATCTTATAATAGCATTCCAATGTAACTTCATTCCACTTTGAATATTTTCGTAATCTGAAGTAGTTTTCCAGATTATTAAAATACTTCAGATTATGAAAATATTCAAAGTGGAATGAAGTTGCATTGGAATGCTATTATAAGATTGAATATTTATTTATTCTCATATTGTATATAAGAGTGTAGCTCCAGACTTTGGACTGAGATCTATGTTTTTAAGTCCATTATTCTAATTTGTATTTTATCTGTATCCCATGTTGTGAACCGCTTAGAACTTTTTTGTTATGGCGGTATATAAGAATAAAATTATTATTATTATTATTGTATGCGCTGCTTTCAATGCATATTCATTGGGGAAATCCCGAAAACCCGACTGGATTCCGGCCCTCAAGGGACCAGACTTGCCCACCCCTGGTATAGGGTATAGATTTCAGAATGGTCATTATTTTATTGAAATAGGGAACAGGGGAGTGTGTCCGTTCTTTGCTCCCACACACTGCCATAAGGGCCAGTTCAGTAGGTGCCCTCAAAATTGAGCAAGCTGGGAGCAGTCATTTGGCACTTATGGCCATACATTTTCCTGGAAGGATTACCAGCCTGAGAGTGAGTTTACTGACATTTTAAAGTGGCTATAAAATACGCCTACGTATTTGCTTAAGCGAGTTTGTTTCATAATTGAATATTAAAACTTGTAACTTTTATTTGGCAATCAGCATAAATCAAACTTTATTGTTTACCATCAAGAACTGTAGATTGGTGGAGTATAGATTTTATAAATAAATAAAAGGTTTTGGGTACCAACATGAAATCCTCACAGCCACTCTACAAAAGAACAGGTGTTAACATTGGGAGAAATGTATCCTAATAAATGAATGAATTGATCCCCGCTGTTCTTAGTTTTGTCCTTGTGCCCATCTACTCTGCAGCCCTGACTGTCATGGGTGCTCAGCTCATGAGAGTAGGTTGCCTGGAGTCGGTGCTTGCATTTTGTTACCATTTTTTAAGCAACCTTAGAGCTGGATGTGTATCTGTATTTCCAACTTTATTGATAGGGTAAAAATGTCCCTATTACAGGCAGTTGCCTGTCGAACAACTGTTGAAAGAAGTTTGGATACATACACATTTGGAAATCACCTTTTTTATATTTGTCATTTAATACCAAGCAATCTTTGTGTGGGCCTTTCCCCCGTATCTCGCTCAGTTTTGCAAATATTTTCTTCCATGAATGGTGTGTGTGCTGTCCTCATGCGTCCTTGTCAATCCTCTATGAACCGTCTCCAGATTCTTCTTCCTCGAACATAGAACATGCTTTTCCCTCATCCCTATCTACTCATCAGCATCTCTGAATCTAATAATTACCCTTCTGGTCTTCCTCCTTGACGCAATCTACTTCTGTGCTTTTGCCATCCCGATTTCTTTCCGTCCCTCAGCTTTGGGTGGGTTCCTTTGTTGCGTTCCCCTATTAGTGATCTTCTGTAGATTGTGAAGGCTACTTTTTTTGCAGCTACTTCTTTGGAGAATTATATCAGCTTTCCTTTCCTCTTGCTTTTATTTACTTGCCTTGCATAAAGATCTGTTGCCTGTTTTCTAGCCTCTCGTTCTTCCTTCATTTCCTCCCACCATGATGGCAACTCCTTCAGGTACTTCCTCATATCACTGAAGTCATCATGTTTGAGATCCAGGACCTTGATCACTGCCCCCTTGATTGGCATCCACCCTGACTTTAGAAACATAAGAATCGCCGTACTGGGACAGACCAAAGATCCATCAAGCCCAGTATCCTGTTTCCAACAGCGGCCAACCTTGCTAGATCCCAAGTAATAAAACGGATTTTATGCTAAGAATGAGCAATGTTTTTCCCCAAGCCATCTCAATAATGTGAGAACTAAATCTAGCTTTGACCTTCCCTAGTGGAGGTCCACTACCTTTAGTCTGAGTAAAGCCTCTTGTAAGACATCCGCTATCTTTCTATTTCTTTCCATTTTTTGCAGATGGTATACTCTGTGCTTTATTTTCTAGGAGACAAGATGCCACTACACCCCCTGATCCTTCTTCCTACCTGCAATCACAGCACAACCCCCCTGCCCCTCTCGTCACCCCCCCCCCCCCCCCCCACACACACACACACACACTATAACCACAAATTCTTCCCCCCGTGGACCTACCTTAGAAATCCTGGTGGTCTAGTGACTGCTTCAAAGGCAGGAATAACCTCCACTCACTCCTGCCCATGCTGGTTCTGCAATCAAAATGGCTGCTGCAATTTCCAACAGCAACTTGTGAGATTGCCACGAGGTTGTGGCTGCCATTTTGTGATTGGAATCAACATAGGCAGGAGTGGCTCCTAACTATGTCGGTTCCAATCTTAATATGGCACCTTGGCCTCCCATGGTAGTCTTGTGAGCTGATGGAGGAAGTTGTTGTGACAGCCATTTTGATTGTGAAATCAGAATGGGCAGGAAAGAATGGGAGGGAGGGTCACTTCTGCTCCAAAGAGGCTGCTAGACCACCAGGTTTTTTATGGTAGGCCTGGGAAAGGCCTAGGAGGGAAGGGAGAACTTGTGATTGGGTGCATGCTTCACTGTCCACTGGCTAGCTGGCTAGAGCCAGTTGTAAAAAAAGTACAGCAGAGGAAAATTTGCCAGTTTGGTGTTCCGGTGCATACTGGCTCAAAGAAAGTCCTGGGTATACTCCAATCCACATTTTGTAGTTTAAAGTAATCCAATATTATCACCTCTTCTTTCATTCCCACCTTTGTAATATCATTGATCAGATCTCTGTCCAGTACATTCGGTTGAGTCAGAACTTGGAAAAGCTTAAGAACATAAGAATAGCCTTACTGGGTCAGACCAATGGTTCATCAAGACCAGTAGCCCGTTCTCACGGTGGCCAATCCAGGTCGCTAGTACCTGGCCAAAACTCAAGGAGTACCAATATTCCATGCTACCGATCCAGGGCAGCAGTGGCTTCGCCCGTATCTTTCTCAATAACAGACTATGGATTTTTCCTCCAGGAACTTGTCCATACCTTTCTTAAAACCAGCTACGCTATCCGCTTTTACCACAACCTCTGGCAACGCGTTCCAGAGCGTAACTATTCTCTGCGTGAACAACATTGGTGATGTCATTCTTCTTTGTTATCCTGTTCCTAAGGAACAGAAAACTAAACTAAACTAAACTCAGAGGTCCAGTCCCAGGAATAGTAATTCAACTGAGAAGAGTTCTAGTTTCAAAAATCAGGACTTAATTCCAAAAGTATTCCATTCAAGAGCTGGCCGAGTCGTTCCGTAACTGCCTTGTTTAACTTCCCTGTGCAGGGCCATTTAGTGCTGTGTAAACTGCTTGCTTTTCTGCTTTTAATGAACACCGTCTCTAGGTGTACTTGTGTTGTAATGTATTTGTTATTGTACACTAAGCCATAGTAACAAAGCCCAGGGCTGTTTCTCCCTGGATGTTTGGGTGGAACAGGATCTGAGGCCCAGGTCTAGCACCTGGGTATTTTTTCTGGATTCCTGAGGAGATAGAATTTCATGGAACGGGTCCCAATCAGTCTGTTCTTCTGGCAGTCATACCGCTGTCTGTTAAAAAAAAACTAACTAACTAATTTTTGAAGCAATCCTATGACTTGGAGTTGGTAGGTCCTGATCTTGGGGCTACAGAGGTTTCCAGAATGTTTAGCGGGATCTTCCAATGAAGCAACTCTGAAAGGGGGCAGGTAACATTTTACTTTGAGCCAAAACCTAAAGCTGCATTTACTGTGTCCTGGATCTGG
Source organism: Geotrypetes seraphini (assembly GCF_902459505.1). Classification (NCBI taxonomy): domain Eukaryota; kingdom Metazoa; phylum Chordata; class Amphibia; order Gymnophiona; family Dermophiidae; genus Geotrypetes; species Geotrypetes seraphini. Next base: position 128,263,182 of record NC_047093.1, read on the forward strand.
CTAGTCACCAGACCTCTTTAGAAAAGGCAAACAAAGTGACCAGAGCAGGCGTGAGGGCTCTAGGGCATGCTAGGACTTCCCCCAGCCCACCCAGCCCATCAACTTTCTGCCAGCCCCAGGATTTATTGGAAAACGTGTCAGCCCCTACTCTGATGGCAGCAAACCAAATCCAGACTGAATTCAGAGGCATCCAGCAGGTAAGAACATAAGAATAGCCTTATGGGTCAGACCAATGGTCCATCATGCCCAGTAGCCCGTTCTCACGGTGGCCAATCCAGGTCACTAGTACCTGGCCAAAACCCAAGGAGTAGCAACATATCATGCTACCGATCCAGGGCAAGTTGTGGCTTCCCCCATGTCTTTCTCAATAACAGACTATGGACTTTTCCTCCAGGAACTTGTCCAAACCTTTCTTAAAACCAGCTACACTATCATAGAATTGGAACAGATGTGACACTAGATGTGTGTGTATTGGGGGGAGGGAGGAAGAGAAATGTGACTGTAGTACTAAATTGTTGAATGTAAAGAAATGTCCCCTTCCAAACCTGATTTATACCTGCAACTGCCGACTGGGGGATAGAACACGAGCTCTTGCTTTAATAATTGTAGCATTTAATGTGTTAACCATTTTATTATTACAGAATACAGCAATAGAGGAAATAAAAAGTCTACTTACTGTATGTATATGTAGTGGAAATAAAGGGCTAACTTGATAGATATGTAACTCCAGAGCTCACTTGCAAGTATTTGTCACTATTATTTCTGTATATTAAGACACACAGAATCCTTTCCTTTCTTACAGAGCAAGTTAGGCATAATGCTCCAGAAAAAGAACGGATTGAGACATCCGGATTTTACTTACACTGAAAGCAATGGAAGTAAGGAGGACAGATAGAGACATCCGGGCTCCATTGAAAGCAATTAAAGTAAAACCCGGATATCTCAATCCGTCCTCCTCTTTCTGGAGCCATATGGTAACCCACCTTGTCCAAATCTTATGAAACCCTATTTATATCTATGTCTAATGGTCAATATTCAATGTATTTTAAGGGCAGGATAGGCTCTTGCCCCCCTTAAATCACACTGGGGGGGGGGCTAGCTGCCGATATTCAGAACTAAACCAGGCAATTCTGCTGAATACTGGCTTTGACTGCTCTGGCACTGCTCAGGTAGGTGGCTGTTGTCCATAAGGAGCCAGCAGTTATCCAGACACTGGTCATATTCAGTGCCAGAGCCCAGGCAGCTAAGTGGGCAGGTACACTACACAAAAGACCTGCTTAGCTATATGGTGTCAGAACTGAATATTGGTTGGCACCCACATAACTTGTGGATCAGCATCTGACCCTAGGGATTCCGTGTCAGTGCCCAGCCATGGTTTTATGTTGACTATATGGTATTGAATTTGCCCATGGCTATAAGCGGCTACCACTATGGACTGAATATTGATTTCATAATCTATAATCTGTTGGACTAGAGTCAGTACTTTATTTAAAGTAAAAATGATCTCTAAACTCAAATTTTTGCTTTACAAACTTCTTATTTCATTGCTTATATCCATGTTAATTATGTGGGGAAAGAGAAGGAAAGCAAAGAGAAAACAGTGGCAGATGGGGGAACCCCCCTAGGGACCATACTTTATGCACCCATTGTGAGGAGGCACTAAGTCCTGCAGGCCACAAGATCCAGGAGAAAAAGAAGAAACACAGTCATTTCTCTATCTTGATGCCTAAGGTTGTGTGAATCCACTACTAGCTAAACTGCACTGAGCTGAAATTCAGAGGAAGGTGCACTGGCCAAGCCCTGAGAGCTCTCTGTCTCCAGCCAGGGACTTAACTTCAGGGCAACAAGCCACGGCCTGCTTCATAGAATCCTACTGCACCATCTGCTGGAGGCAGAAAAATACAGGCCAGTTCCAGGACTACACCAATCCCTATACGGGTGATGAAGTCACAGAATGTAAGTGTTCTCTGCCTCCATCTGCTTTTAGAGGACATAATCCACATATTTGGATTACTCCAGCAGGATGATAAGGAAGTGAATATTAGCCACTTCTTTCCAGTCTAATATTACTGCAATGGCCATTTCCAATAATAGATCTTTCTGGCAACACATTAAGGGAAAGTCCTCTCTTATTTGATTCATTCAGATCAAACAGGGTTTGTGCTTGGCAGATATGCCTCCATGAACATCTTGCAAGACTTGACAGTATTACAACATAATAGCTGTGTGTGGGATGATACTATTATCACCAGTCTTGATGCTGAGAAAACTTTTGACAGAATTCTAGTTTTGGGTGTTACCACAGTTTGGGATTTTTTTTTTTGGGGGGGGGTTTCTAGATGGTGTTAGGACACTATACCAAAAGCCTCTGCCCCAATTCTTGTAAATGGTGACCTTACCTCCCCTTTTGCCTTGGAAAGAGAGGGACTTGACAAGGCTGCTCCCTGTCACCTATGCTTTTTGTACTTTCTCTGGAACCTTTGGCTGCACAAATTCAGAAAGCTTCCTCAATAACTGGTGGACTCGGTCAGCACAAATTTAAAATTAACCTATTTGCAAATGATGTGTTTGTATTTTTGAGGGAGGCTTCTTGAGGGCTCCCTCAGCTTGTCTCAACTATTAGGAATTTCGGATCATTCTTGGGCCTACAGATCAACTTTGAGAAGTCAGAAGCCATGGCAGTGTCTACTACTTACAGGGCTTGCTCTAGTCCTTTGTTTCCACTCTAGTGGGGTCTTTTTGCATAAGGATAGTATGCTAGTGTATAGTGAAAATATTTTGGACAAACTGCATACTATTAAGAATTTGTGCTATTGCTGATGGGATTTGCCAGTTTCTTTTCTTGAGCGAGTTGCCTTGGTTAAAATGGTTTTGCTCCCTAAGATAATAAGATGAAGGCTGGTACAGAGGGATAGTGACTTCTTTTCTTTGGAAATCTAAATGGGCCCATATAAGTTTCACTACATTGGTTAGAGACAGATCTGCGGGGGGGGGGAGGGGGGAGTGAATTTGCTGAACGTGTGTCTTTTCAATGTTGCAGCCCTCCCAAGTCTATAAATTCGCTCCTGGCTATCTTTAGGTGGAGCTGGCTGCCTCTTTTTCAGCAGTTACTGTTCGCCAGGCTACTAAATTCAATTGCTATCTCTCACCCTTATTACACCCTCTAAAGCTAGCATGGTCTTGGTGGCAGATGATGTTGGGGGGCGCTAAGGGACCCCACCTTTTTTGGAGCTGGTGAACAACCCAGACTTTCCTGGAGGGCAGGGGATGACTCCATTTTTGATGTTGGGAAAGTGACATTGCAGATATGTTGGTCAGGTCCTTCAATTGGGTAAGGGGGATATTCCCAATTATCCAGATTGTCAGCAGGCTTGGGAGTGGAAGAGGGGTCATCGTCTTCCTTATTTACAATTTCGTAGTTATTGCACCTCCTTTCTTTGTGTTTTAGGGTCTCTCCCATCTTTTACATAACTTGATACTCTATTCATGCAGGTACCAGAGATGGGTAACAAGCTTGCTCTGTGGTATAAATTAGGGAAGGGACATATGGCAACTTTCTGGAGTTCTCAACTTGGTGATGTGGCTTCTGAACAGATTTCCTCCAGCTGAGTAGACCACACCTAATGTGAGCTTGCAGGAGATTCATTTGAAACTCTTGCACACCACCTATATTTCATAGTATAGAGCAGTGGTTCCCAACCCTGTCCTGGAGGACCACCCTGTCATGATCAAGTATCTCCCCCCTGGCTCAGCACACTGATGATAAAGGAGGCCAAAATCCCAGTCCAGCATCTATCCCTCTAAAAGTTTGAAGGTAGAATAGACTGGGATTTTGGCACCTTTATCATTGGTGCCACTGGTCCATAGGTTAGAAACATGATGGCAAATCAAGGCCAAATAGCCCATCCAGTCTGCCCATCCGCAACATCCACTACCTGCTTCCTCTCCCTAAAAGACCCCATGTGCCTGTCCCATGCTTTCTTGAATTCAGTCTTTGTATCCACCTCTACCAGGAGACTATTCCACACATCTAGTACCCTTTCTGTAAAAAAGTGTTTCCTTTAGAGCACTACTGCGTTACTTCCCAATCCTTGGTTTTGATGAGCACTTAAAGCCATAACGCAAGATGCAATGCATTTATTGAAGGGTCACACACTGTGAAAAATGATCACTTTAAGAGTGGAAAGAAAGATCAGAAAGCCTGCTTCGAGATTCAGAATCTGCTGTCAGTGAGGCGCAGGCAGCTAGAAACAACAGAGGCATGGCAAGTACCTCCAGCGGGCACATCTGCCACGGCAACACAGTTTGGGCAAAATTCTAAAATCATTATCAGGCCAATGACACGCATTTATACATGACTAAGAAGCTTTTAGCTTTTGTTTTCATAGAAGGCCTCTCTTCCTGTTCTTAAATTCCTCAGAGCTCCATCTTGTGCAGATGGCAGGAGATGATAGCAGAGATGTCAAAGACGATGTCAATGGCTTGAGGTGTAAATAAAATGCCCATAAAATGATTTTGTAGGTAGCAAGGACACAGTATCATCAGGAACGTAGACTCTAAGGGCCTGATTCTGTATAGGACACTGATATTGGTGGCCACCAATAATCACACAATGATGTCCAATTCAGAATCATGTCTATACTCCCGGATTGACACTTTAAATGTAGGCCAGCATTTTGCAGGCTCAAATTTAAAGCATCTGTCTCACATCTACAGAGATGCATACCGATGCTTAAGCCTGCCCAAAGTCACTTCCGGGCAAAACCATGCCTTGCCTTGGGTGTGCTTAAGCGTGGGTACATGTCTCCATAGACACGCTACAGAGGCCTACAATGTAAGCATCCTGCCTCAGACACTTTAAAAAAAAAAAGTGCATTCTGATTGGCTGCCAGATGGCGGTAAGATGCCTAGTGCCGCCTGCAATCAGGATGCGCGATTCAAGCATCAGACACTAAGTGCTAATGTTCACAGAGAACTAAGACAAGTCACTTGTGCCCCCAAAGGTCCATCCGCAAGCTGTGCCTGGAATTAGAATCAGCTTCCCCTCACATCACCTCTGCCAGCAAACAGGAAAGCTTCAAACCTTCTCCGCCCTGGTTACATGATGAGAGGGAGACCACCCTCTTTCTCTCCTCAGATATAGCAGGAATTAGGACAAGTTCCTCCGCTTACATCAGAAAACGGGAAAGATCCTCTTTAATTTCAGCTTCGTCCCATGGTCCGTGAATGTTGTCTTTGAAAAGCTGCAGATGAATCAGATAATATGGACAGAGGAAAGAAATGGAGAAAAGCAGCAGGGCAAAGAGCAGGGCGCCAGTGCCCGAGATGGTCACAAGTCCCACTGTGGCTGAGAGAGCAAACAGCAGGGTAACCACCACATAGCAGTTGGGTGTCTGGGCCTTCAGTTTCTTTTGCAAAGCGGGCCACAAAGCAAAGATTTGGATAGCAAAGGTAACCATTACAAAGGCATGCAGTGACCTGGGCAGGCGGGAGGCCAGACACACAGACGCAAAAATGGCCATGTTGAGGGAGAGTGTACTGGAAACAATGGCAGCAGTTGCTCCGTAGTCAAAGAAAATGAGGTGTCCGAGCAACATAAGCACAGACATGGCATAGATAGTGTCGGTGCTGATGGATTCTGTCAGGGTCTTCAGCACCGGGGAAAAGCCATACGTGAATGCTACAAAGACAAGAGTGCTCTTCAGGTCTGCCCAGCGCGTGCGTCTGCTCATCCTGCGGCCTGCCCCAAGATCGATGGCATCAAAGAAAATGTAACCAATTAGAGAGGCCAGAAAAGTGACCCCAAACAACCACTGCGGGGTCAACAAATCCTCATCCATGTACCACCAAATAATGACAAAGATGCAGACGCTGCAGAGCTGCTGGATCAGCACCCCAGACTCGAAGACCACTGCCCAATACTGGTAGTGTCGGACGTAAATGTTTTTACGCAGTTCCTCCAGGAAGCGCTGGTCTACATAGTTATCTGGGAATGGCTGCCTTTCAAATAGCACCTTCCTCCAGCTGCATTTTGTATCTGTCCCAGCACTCAGACTACCCATTCCTTAAGGTACAAGGGTCCTTTTGAGCCTGCTTCCTGGAGGCTCTTACGGGAGCAAAAGTGCAACCTTCATGTCCAAATTGCTGTAGATTCCCTTGTCATTCAAACTGGAAAGTTCACGCCTAGAAAACAAGAAATAGACATTCTCATTTGCTTTTAAGAACTTTTTCCCTTTTACAAAACCGCATAGAGTTCCTACGGGCGCCGGGAGCAGCGAAGAGCATTCAGCGTGCAGGCCTGCACTAAAAACCGCTATCGCGGATTTGTAAAAGGGGGGGTTAGCTTTTTATTAGTTTTGACAGGGAAAAAAGAGACAATATGAAATCTTATGGTTAATACTTTCACATACAAAATCTCCTAAACACTATTTCCATTTTTTAAGATTTCTTTATCTCTGTCCCCAATGTTCCAAAAACCCCAACATCCCCCTCGTCCTTTTTTATACCCACATTTACAACTGTATAACTAAACAACTTTTCCATAAGCTGTCCCTACTACAGGATCACTTCATAAATAATGCACACTATTTTTTTTTTTTATTTACATGCTTTATTTTTGTTCAAGTATTTCTTTACAATCCTTCAATATAGTCTCCCTGCTTTACCATGACCGAGTCCCAACGCCCGGGAAGCTTCATTATTCCATCCAAGACATCGTTTTTGTTCAGATGCCGAATGGCTCGGGGACCGGTGGAAGAAAGCTCTTCCAGAGATGCGAAACGATGTCCACGCATAGGTTGTTTCAACTTTGGAGAAAGGTCGAAGTCTGGTGGACTCATGTCTGGACTGTAGGGAGCATGAGGTAACACCTCCCAGCTGTACTTGCGTAGTTTTTCAATGATGACATTCCCTATGTGCTGGCGAGCATTGTCGTGAAGAATGAGTGGCTCCGCCAAGAGCAATTGAGGTTGGATTTTGTGCATTTTTCTGCACATTCTTGCATTGTGGTAGTGGATTGGTGCGATGACATAGAGTACTTGTGTTCCATGTGTTGAGCATTGTAATAGGGTCATCTCGAGATCTGTTTAGTTGATTTGTCATTTTGGTCCAAAATTGGTTAGGGTCTATTATACCTCTTGTGGGTATTTTTTGTATGTTTTTTGTTGTCATACTTCCCATGTAAAGGGATAGGTTAAACGAAAGTAGGTGATGGTCTGACCATGGGATTGTGGTCTAATCCAGTGTTTCTCAACTCGGTCCTGGAGTACTCCCTTGCCATTCAGGTTTTCAGGATATCCAGATCTCGAGATGACCCTATTGCAATGCTCAACACATGGAACACAAGTACACTATCACACCAATCCACCACCACAATGCAAGAATGTGCAGAAAAATGCACAAAATCCAACCTCAATTGCTCTTGGCAGGGCCACTCATTCTTCGCCAGCACATTGGGAATGTCATCATTGAAAAACTACGCAAATACGTCTGGGAGGTGTTACCTCATGCTCCCTACAATCCACACATGAGACCACCAGACTTTGACCTTTTTCCAAAGTTGAAACAACCTATGCGTGGACATCATTTTGCATCTCCGAGGAGAGGTGAAGACAGGACAGTATCACTATAAGCTAAAGCTAAGTGACATTCCGTTGAAAATATATAGAAAATTTTAAGAAAAATTAAGTTAAAAAACAATGAGAAAAATTGAAACTGAGTACACTATAAATAATTAATAAAGGTTGGACCGACGAAGAGTAAAACTATCGGTGCTCTATACCCGATGGTGGTCTGAAGGTCCATACATTTCAGAAAAATTATCAGAAGAGTGTTTTTCAGAACATCTATTGTTAGTCCTTAATGTGAAATCAACTAAGACAAATATAGTACATGATTTGAATGAACATACAACTGAGGCTCTTATATATTATTTAACCTCCTTTCTCAACATCTTACTTCAACATGGTCAGCTACCAATCCAAATGGGCCATACAGCCCTACCACCAATCCCCTAATCTCAGGACGCATACCTAGCCATACTATCTAATTTCAAACCTATTGCAGGAATTCCTCCATTAATTAAACTACTTGAAATACTCATATATAAATAGCTCACTGCATTCATAGACAAATTCTCTCATCTCCACCCATCACAACACAGATTCAGAGCACAAAACAGTAGAGAGTTACTACTAGTAACCCAAACAACCAATATCAAACAATTACTAAGCAAAGGAGAACAAGCTGTCTTACTTCAGTTTAACATAGCAACCTTCAACTCAGTAAATCATAGTTTACTTTTGACCAAACTGAGTGAAATGGACATTGGTGGATCAGTACTCAACTGGTTTAGAGACTTTCTGACAGAGTACACAGTATGGAAAGATGGCATCATCTCTCTAGATTGGAAATCATTCTGTGGCGCTCCACAAGGCTCTCCACTATCTCCTATTTAATCTATTCATGAGTTCCCTAAGACACATCACGTTTGACAAGGGAGAATGTCTACTATCATATGCAGATGACATCTTCCTGCTAATACCACTTAAGAGTAGACATGATGAACGCATCTACAAAAGTCTCAGTTGGCATGAATAAAATCCATAACTGGGCCATCTAAACCCAAAATCCTTTGGTTCCACAATGCCTCACAAACAGCACCCCACACCCTAACACTAAACACTAGACCAACCCTTAATGTAGATAAAACATCCAGAGTACTATGGAATCATTCTATGCACAATTCTCCAACCTATGGAAGATATCCTTTTACGGTATGAAATGACTAAAGCTGATCAGATCCTTCTTCTATGAACAACACTTTGCGGTTCTGGTTCAAATGCTGGTCCTATCGCAATTGGATTACTGCAACTCACTATACGAAGGCCTATGTTCTTCAAAACTACTCAAATTACAAATGACTCAAAATATGGCTGTTAGATTGATCTTCAGATTAAAGAAATATGATTCAATATCTGAATACTTCCACAAACTCCACTGGCTACACATTACCTCTCAAAGATCATTCAAGTTGTCCTGCACGGTGTACGACATTCTACTTACTAATTCACTTATTCTCCACCTCAAACTTTTCATCATCCAGATTCAATGACACTTTCATAATTTCCATCGTCCAAAGGAGTCTGTTCACTTACATTGCTACCAAAACTTGAAAAAGCCTACCAATAATCATTAGGATGGAACCAAGCTACCTCGGATTTTGAAAAAAAACGGAAAACCTTTCTATATGACAAACTCCAAGGCTCTGAAAAATAACCACAATTGAAGGGATGGTATGATTCAACCTCCCCTAAATACCTTCTATATAAATATTGATTCTTCAGGCCCTCCGAAGTGCCACCAAACATTCAATAAACTTTCATAACATTTGGCTTTATGCACCCTATCATCATCGGGTCTACAATAGCTATTGTTTAAATATTCAATAAGTTTCATGAGGTTGTAAAGTGAATATACTTAGCTTGGGTGGTTGACCAAGAGGGATAAAGTCGCCAACATGTTTCACCCTTCGGGGGTTTCCTCAGGGCACAATCCCTCAGTAGTATTCGTAATTCACGACGTGGCCACCCGTGAATTACGAATCTTTCTCTCATCTCCTACACCCCATGCAACATCTTTACTCCCACCCCATGTCAACAATTCTCATTCATTTCCCCTACACCACCCCATGCAACATCTCACACCCCACCCAAAGCAATTAACCCTCTTTCTTACCTTCCCATGTGCAGCACTTCTGTCCTTCTCTCCCATGCATTCGCTGCCAGTCTCCCCCCCACTTCACATATTTTTCTATGGAAGGGTTGCCGGCAGTACCCAAATGCTGTCCGTGGCTAACCTGGAAGTGTCTCCTCTGCTACGGACCATCCCCACTGACTCAAATTCCTGTTTGGGTGACATGCAGCAGAGGAGAGACTTCTGTGTAAGCCACAGACAATGATGAGAATCAATGCTGCTGTCGGCAACCCTTCCTTAGAAAAATATGTGAAGAGAAAGAGATGCAGGATCCAGCTCGGCTTCCTTCCTCTGTGACAGAACAGTCAAGGGTACAATAACCACCCGTGGTTATGCCCCCGGAGAACAAGGCTACAGCCAGGGAGAAGTCTAAGGTCTCTGTCCTAAAAATGGCAAGGACAAATCAAGGTCAAGTAAGCATATGTAGTATCACATCATATGTTATGCTATGAGTTTTATCTTTTTGGGCTGACTAGATGATCTTTATCCACTATGTAACTATCAGATATGCAAGGGAAGAGTGGAAGCTGGTGGGGAAAATCCAACAGCAAACCTGTCCATCATGAACAGAGTAAGCATAAAACTCTGCTTCACAGGAGCCCAGAGCTTTGGAGTCGGTACACCAAACCTTTGACTCTGACTTCTCTATTTTTCTACTGTTGAACTCTGACTGCTACTGATATTATGCTTTAAATTTTTTGTTCTGGATCTAAAGTACGGTACTAGTAAAAATAACTTTAGATTCAGGACAAAGATATATATATATATATATATATATATATATATATATATATATATATATATCCAGTGCATGCATGGGATCTGCAGCTGAGCCACCGGCCCTTTCCCTGATCCTGCAGGCTGAGTTGAGGTGGCAGCTTCTGGGAATAGTCAGCATGATGATGATGATGGAGAGAGATTACAGGGCTGTGGAATCGGGACAGTGCGTGTGTATCCTCTCTAATAAAACCCTAAGCGTGCATGCGCACTTACGATGCCGTGATCCCTGCCGCCGTGATGTGCGCTTCTGTGCTGCACACGCACACTGCCTGCCTTCTGTCCCAATCTCCGATGCCGGCTGACTTCCTGCGCTGTCAGGACGTCTCTTCTCACCCCCGGACCAGCAAACACAGCAGCCGTGGTTTCATCTTGCAGCTGCGGGGCATTTGCTAGGCCAGCTCACTTCGATAATGCGAGGTGGGCCAGCCTAGCAAAAGCCCCGAGGCTGCCCAGGCTAGCGGGTGCTGGACAGGGGGAGTAGAGAAAGGGTACTACTGGACAGGGGGAGCAGGGAAGGGGTGCTTGTGGACAGGGGGGGAGGTAAAATGAAGGGAGAGGGGCTGCTGCTGGACAGGGGGAACAGTGAAGGGGTGGTGCTGGACAGGTATTGATGGACGGGGAGCAGGGAAAGTGTGGTGGTGGACAGTCGAGGAAAGAGAGAGTCAGAAAGAAAGACACAGACACACACATCTATTCTAGCACCCCTTAATGTAATGGGCTTAAAGACTAGCAGATAGATCAGGAGTGAGCAACTCCGGTCCTCAAGGGCCAGAATCCGGTCAGATCTCATGCATAGTCATTGGGGAAATCCTGAAAACCCGACCGGATTCAGACCCTCAAGGAGGGACTTTGAGACCCCTGCCTTAATGTAACGGGCTTAAAGACTAGTAGATAGATCAGGAGTGGGCAACTCCGGTCCTCAAGACCCAGAATCCGGTCGGGTTTTCCGGATTTCCCCAATGACTATGCATTGAAAGCAGTGCACGCAAATAGATCTCATGCATAGTCATTGGGGAAATCCTGAAAACCCGACCGGATTCAGACCCTCAAGGAGGGACTTTGAGACCCCTGCCTTAATGTAACGGGCTTAAAGACTAGTAGATAGATCAGGAGTGGGCAACTCCGGTCCTCAAGACCCAGAATCCGGTCGGGTTTTCCGGATTTCCCCAATGACTATGCATTGAAAGCAGTGCACGCAAATAGATCTCATGCATAGTCATTGGGGAAATCCGGAAAACCCGACCGGATTCCGGCCCTCGAGGACCGGAGTTGCCCACCCCTTTGCCCTGAATCTAAAGTTATTTTTTAACAGAACTTTAAATGCAGAGTCAGAGCTCAACAGTAGAAAAATAGAGAAGCTGTGAGTGTGTCTCTCTCTCTCTCCATGTCTGAAAAGTTCTCTCTCCTCTTTGATTTGAATCGTCCGATTCGGTGTCCCGATTCAACAGCCCCGGAATCTCTCTCCGTCATCATCAGGATCGGGGGAAAAGGAACGTGACACTCACCCCCGATCGCTCTCTCTGGCCGAGAGGCTTCTGGCTGGCGAATCCCTGGCTCCTCCTCTCCATCTGGCCGGCGACCACGATTCCTCCAGCACTTCCGGCTTCTCCTGCTGAGGAGAGGAGAGCGAGAGGAGCTGCCTCTGCCCCGACGCCCGCTCACACTGCCTGCTGCTCCCTCTGCTGGCCCTTACTCTAGTTGCATTTGCGGCCTAGTCGTTTATTTTATCTGGCTCCTTTTTAAACCCAACAAAACAGAAAGAAAACCCAATTTTCCACAGTGAGAATAATCCAGTTGATGAGAACAAAAACAAACCCTGTGGATGTTCTGAAGGATGATTTCTTATTTGCTCTTCACAATACAGAGATCAACAAACGATGTGGATCACCCGATTATTACATATAATGTAAATTTAAAACAGAGGAAAAAAGACCTCAAAAAACCCCTGGAATATAATCAAACAGACCATAACCAATTGGGGTCGGTTTTCATCACTGGTCAAAAAAACCCCTGTGTAATTTTTAATTTTTTATGTGATATTGAATTTATTTTTATCAAATATGTGCTATATAATAATAGAATATCAAAATTTTTTATGTCAAAGTCTCTCTTATTTATGATTGAGCTTGAAAGAACCAGCAGCTCTAAGTAAAAATTCAATGTTCAGGAAACACATTGCTTTTAAATATCAAGCACTTATTTTAGTGACCCGACGGAGGTCCCATCCATTTCGCTCCAACGAGCTTCTTCGAGGGTAACAATAGAGCTTGTGTAATGCCGGTGCAAAAATTTTTTAATTTGCTCACATATTCTATTTAAAAGCAATGTGTTTCCTGAACATTGAATTTTTACTTAGAGCTGCTGGTTCTTTCAAGCTCAATCATAAATAAGAGAGACTTTGACTTAAAAATTTTTTATATTCTATCATTATATAAATATAGCACATATTTGATAAAAATAAATTCAATATCACATAAAAAATTAAAAATTACACAGGGGTTTTTTGACCAGTGATGAAAACCAACCCCAATTGGTTATGGTCTGTTTGATTATATTCCAGGGGTTTTTTGAGGTCTTTTTTCCTCTGTTTTAAATTTACATTATATGTAATAATTGGGTGATCCACATCGTTTGTTGATCTCTGTATCCTTTTCTGGACACTCAAGTACGTTTCCATTTAATATTTCAGTTTATACTCTTCACAATACAAACATAAAAATACAAATGTAAATCCAAGTTTATAGGCCACATGTGATTGTCTTACTGGACCCTACACAATCCGTGTTTCGGCGAACACGCCTTCCTCAGGGGTCTGGTTGATGCAGGGATCACAGGTAAAAATGTAGACTCAAAACAATATGCGTATCTTTGAGCAGATAACCAACAGGCTGTAGATCCTTTACTTTTGTGGGACCATAACAACTTGTTTCTCCTACTTTGCAACTTTAACCCCCTCTTCTACTAAACCATGCTAGCCGCACTGAATGGCCCACGCTGCTCCCGACGCCCATAGAGTTCCTATGAGCATCGGGAGCAGCTCGGACCATTCAGCATGGCTCTATGCACTAAAACCGCTAGTGTGGTTTAGTAGAAGAGGGGGTAAGTGTGGTGTGACCATATGGCTCCAGAAAAAAGGGGACGGATTGAGACATCCAGGTTTTACTTCCATTGAAAGCAATGGAAGTAAGGAGAACAGATTGAGACATCTTGGTTGCTTTCAATGGAAGTAAAACCCGGATGTCTCAATCCGTCCCCTTTTTTCTCGAGCCATATAGTCACACTAGGTAAGTGGCTAAAGAGCATGCAATCAAAGGCATGCAAAGCAAAAAAAAAAAATAAAAAAAAAATATATATATATATGATGGTCTATTAGCCACCAGAGCAGCAAAAATAGACCACAACCTCTCAAATCTGCTAACCACGACACCCAACTACAAAACATTCAGGAAAGAACTGAAAACCACACTATTCAAGAAATTTGTCAAATGATCTAACCAAACCGTATCGACCCTTCCCAGATCCCGACACATACTATAGCTATCAACCTTGTAATCTCCCTGGGAATGTCCAGGCTAATTTCTTATTGTAAACCACCTAGAACTGAAAGGTATTAGGGGGTGGGGGGGAGATAGAAGACATCAATGTAATGTAATATGTGCCCCTTCCTATCAGCACATTATTAGATTATGCACTGACAGGATGGGAAATATTACAAAAAATTCTTGATAGTCTGGTGAACCCCCTCCTCTCCCATGGTCTCCCATTCCCTGATTCATCACCCCCAGAGATGACCCCTGATTTGTCCACTCCACTCCCCAACACCCAAACTGAGAAAGCCCCTGGTGGTCTAATAGCATTTTTGGCAGGATGTACCATGCAGGATCAAGAGCTGGCATTTTGCAAGATGCCAGCTTGGAGGCAAAAAAAGAGTTGGCATGGCTTCTGCCTCCCAACTTAACAGGTGCGTAGATGAATGCAGAGACTACAAGGCATTGGAATCCACTAGACCAGTGTTTTCCAAGTCATTCTTGGAGTACTCCTTTGCCAGTCAGATTTTCAGGATTTCCACAATGAATATGCATGAAATTGATTTGCATACACTGCCTTCAGTGTATGCAAGTCTCTTTAATGCATATTCATTCTGGATAACCTGAAAATCTGACTGGCTTCAGAAAAAGGAGGATGGATTGAGACATCTGGGTTTTACTTCCATTGTTTGCAATGGAAGTAGAATCCAGATGTATCTATCTGTCCTCATACTTTCAGTGGAAGTAAAGCCCAGAGGTCTCAATCCGTCCTCCTTTTTCTGGAGTTATATGGTAACCCTAGCAATAGAGATACTCCAGGACTAACATGAGAAACACTGCTTTAGACCACCAGGAGCTTTTGTAGTTTGGGTGGCACAGGCTAAGGGATCGCAGGGTCATCTGTGGGGATGAAGAATGGGAAGATGGGGGGGGGGGGGAAGGTGTCATACTGTAAAATCTTCCAAAATGTCAGTTTACTGGGTTTGCCACTCCCCCAAGCACCAATCACTTCTCCCTCCTGGCAAGCTCTAGCCTAACCAGAAATCCTCTGGGGAATATCATCCAGACACTCCGTGCTCTCATTGTGCAGGGGGATTACAGATATGAGCCTGGAGATTATCATCCTCTTGATTTAAACATTTAGGATGTGCTTACTTTTCTGTCTCATAGCAGTGCCAGTAGCACCACCAACTTAAGCAGTCAGCCTGTGTCCATGCCAAAGAGGGTTTTCACATCAAATGTGCCAGCAGAGAGTAAGAGAGAGAGATGCTGGACTTGTGATATGGAAAGCAGTGAGCATCTCTCATAGCCAGAGAATAAGACAGAGCTTTGGAATCATTTAACTCTGATTTCAAAATACATGACAGCTTTATGGTGTCTCTAGAAAACATTCAGATAATAATGGTGTGCTGAGAGGGTGGAGAAAATTCTAGAATGATCTATGGATAGCTATGTAGGAGTAATCTTTTGGAGATAATGTAATGTAATGTAATGTAATTTATTTCTTATATACCGCTACATCCGTTAGGTTCTAAGCGGTTTACAGAAAATATACATTAAGATTAGAAATAAGAAAGGTACTTGAAAAATTCCCTTACTGTCCCGAAGGCTCACAATCTAACTAAAGTACCTGGAGGGTAATAGAGAAGTGAAAAGTAGAGTTAGAGGAAAAATAAAAATAAAATAAACATTTTAACAAGACAGCATTGATCTAAATACTTTGGAATAGAAGCAGAAGGGGGAGCCGTTGAACAGTAGAATTCTGGAGAAATTTAAATGATAGAAATAGAACAAAACAAAGACAAAAGGCAAAACAATAGATAAGATTAAAGATAAATCATAAGCTGGAAAGAAAAATAACTAAGTGGACTGAAGTGGAAAGTACTTCTGTATAGCTTTCATGACAGAAGTTGAAGCTGGTACATTATTATATGACAGTCGAAATGTATTGGGTGATAAGAAGTTTATCTGGCCAGTAGATCACTGGATAAACTGTATGTAGTCTATAAACCATTTTCTTAATTGATGGTTGAAACAAACAACCCATGGCGGTGCCTTATTTAAAGAGAACCAGAAGTTGGATTTAAAAGTTCTTTTCAGTTGGATCTTGAAGTAACATAGTAACATAGTAACATAGTAGATGACGGCAGATAAAGACCCGAATGGTCCATCCAGTCTGCCCAACCTGATTCAATGCAATTTTTTTTTTTTTTCTTCTTAGCTATTTCTGGGCGAGAATCCAAAGCGTTACCCAGTACTGTGCTTGGGTTCCAACTGCCGAAATCTCTGTCCAACATGCGGCCCAATGAAGTATTTTGTGGGGCCCCGGTCGAGGGTGATGCAGTGTTTTCCTCTGCTGCTTCCGGGTGTTTACCATCTTGCCGACTCCCTCCTCTGTCTTGCTGCAGGATTTGCGCGGCCCCAGAAACATTTTTTTTCGGCCAATGCGGCCCAGGGAAGCCAAAAGGTTGGACACCTCTGCCCTAGGGTGAAAAATCTTGCAACCCCTTTAATGTCAAATAGGGAGTCTGGGCTCCACTTATCGAAATTTTGGAACTCCCTATTTAAGTTGTGAGCAGATGCAGTGCCTCAGGTTGGATTTTGGGAAATCTGTGAACTGATGTATTTCGGTCTCATTCTAGGTTGCTGTCATTACAATTGATAGGATTCCACAAGTGGGAAGTTCCCTTGCTCTGCCTAATAAAACGACTCCCATGCACAGCACATCTCAGCACAGGAAGAGGTATACTTGCATGATCCTTTACAGACTGAGTTTTCAGCAGAAGCAAAGAATCTACTTTCCTTACTGCACATCTTTGCAGAAGGCTACATGTTCGTATGCATTGTCAATTTTGATGTGAACCTAGCAAATGCAGGTGATAGTAATGAAAGCTGGCACTTTTGTAGTATCATTTGTTCAAACAAAACCTTAACATCCTTTGCACCGTAATATTTAAGAAATATCCATGAGCTGGATGACTTGAAATCACATTTCTGGTTTCAAATTGTATGAAAGCTCCTCTGGGTGATATTTTATTGTTGGTCGTTGACAAATTATACAAGAGAAGGTAAATCACAGGAATCCATAGGGATGGTTTATTTCTACATGCAAAAAAAGAACCTAAAGCTGCTGAAAACTTAAATATAAACTAGACAGGATCACCTTTTCAACCTGTTTGGCCACCTTAACATTATCACATACAATCACACCCAAGTCCCCCTCTTCTGTCATGCACATAAGTTCTTCACCCCCTAAACTGTGCTGTTCCCTCTGGTTTTTGCAGCCCAAATGCATGACCTTGCATTTCTTAGAATTAAATTTTAGCTGCCGAATTTCAGACCATTCTTCAAGCTTCGCAAGGTCTTTCTTCATATTATTCATACCATCTGGCATGTCTACTCTATTGCAGATTTTTGTATCATCCGCAAAGAGGCAAATCTTACCCGACAACCCTTCAGCAATATCATTTATAAAAATGTTAAAAAGAAGAGGCCCAGGAACAGAATCTCGAGGCACAGCATTGGTAACATCCCGTTCTTCAGAGCGATCTCCATTGATCACTACCCTCCGTCGCATTCCACTCAACCAGTTCCTGACCCAGACGGTCACTTTGGGACCCATCCCAAGGGCACTCAGTTTGTTTATTAGACGTCTGTGTGGAACACTGTCAAAAGCTTTGCTAAAGTCTAGATTTATTCTAGTATCGGAGAAAGATGTGGCTCGGAGAGACCTCTGGGATTCACCTACTGCACTACCTCGCCTCCATGCAGGATCCCTATATGTAAAATCTCCCAGACAGATGTTTCTCTAAGCTGCTCTTTAAAAAACCACACACACCAACCTCCCATTAGAGGAGTTGGTGGTTGCGTGTCACTTAACTGGGCTTCCCCAGGCACTCCTTAAGAACATAAGAACATAAGAACATAAGAAGTTGCCTCCACTGGGTCAGACCAGAGGTTCATCGCGCCCAGCGGTCCGCTCCCGCGGCGGCCCATCAGGTCTGTAACCTGTGAAGTGGTTCCTGCCCATTTCTATAACCTACCTCTGCTTCTATCTGTACCCCTCAATCCCCTTATCCTTTAGGAACCTATCTAAACCTTACTTGAACCCCTGTACTGTGCTCTGGCCTATCACAACCTCCGGAAGCGCGTTCCATGTGTCCACCACCCTCTGGGTAAAAAAGAACTTCCTAGCATTTGTTCTAAACCTGTCCCCTTTCAGTTTCTCCGAGTGACCCCTAGTACTTGTGGTTCCCCACAGTCTGAAGAATCTGTCCCTGTCTACCTTCTCTATGCCCTTCAGGAGGAGTGTGTGGCGCAGTGGTTGGAGCTACAGCCTCAGCACCCTGGAGTTGTGGGTTCAAACCCCGTGCTGCTCCTTGTGACCCTGGGCAAGTCACTCAGTCCTCCATAGCCCCAGGTACGTTAGCTAGATTGTGAGCCCACCGGGACAGAGAGGGAAAATGCTTGAATACCTGATTGTAAAACCGCTTAGATAACCTTGATAGGCGGTATAGAAAATCCTAATAAAACTTGAAACTTGTTTCTATCATGTCTCCTTTAAATCTCCGTTTCTCTAGGGAGAACAGCCCCAGCATTTTCAACCTGTCAGCGTATGAAAAGTTTTCCATACCTTTTATCAGTTTAGTCGCTCTTCTCTGGACCCCCTCAAGTACTGCCATGTCCTTCTTGAGGTATGGCGACCAGTACTGGACACAATACTCCAGGTGCAGGCGCACCATTGCACGATACAGCAGCATGATGACTTCCTTCGTCCTGGTTGTGATACCCTTTTTAATGAAACCCAACATTCTGTTCGCTTTCTTTGAGGCTATCGCACACTGTGCCGATGCTTTCAATGTTGTGTCCACCATCACCCCCAGGTCTCTTTCAAGGTTGCTCACCCCTAGCAATGATCCCCCCATTTTGTAGCTGAACATCAGGTTCTTTTTCCCTACATGCATGACCTTGCATTTCTCTAGGTTAAAACTCATCTGCCACTTTTTTGCCCACTCTTCCAGTCTCGTTAAGTCCCTTTGTAGGTCTTCGCAGTCTTCCGTGGTTCTAACCCTGCCGCAGAGTTTGGTGTCATCAGCAAATTAATAACCTCACATTTCTCTCCAGGTTGTTAATAAATACATTGAACAGGAGCGGTCCCAGCACCGACCCCTGTGGAACTCCGCTCGTGACCCATTGCCAGTCTGAGTAATGGCCCTTTACTCCCACCCTCTGTTTCCTGCCCGCCAGCCAGTGTTTGATCCATCGGTGGACATCCCCTTGCACCCCGTGGTTCCACAGCTTCTTAAGTAGTCGTTCGTGAGGTACCTTGTCGAAGGCTTTTTGGAAGTCAAGGTAAATGATGTCTATGGATTCCCCTTTATCCATCTGGCTGTTTATTCCCTCAAAGAAGTACAGTAAGTTCGAGAGGCACGACCTTCCCTTGCAGAAGCCGTGCTGGCTCGCCTTCAGTTGTCCATTGTTTTCTATGTGTTCACAGATTGTGTCCTTAACCAGTGCTTCCATCATCTTTCCCGGGACTGAGGTCAAGCTCACCGGCTTGTAGTTTCCCGGGTCACCCCTTGATCCCTTCTTAAAGATGGGCGTGACGTTTGCTATTTTCCAGTCCTCTGGGATCTCCCCAGTTTTTAAGGATAGGTTACATATTTTGCGAAGTGTTTCCGCTATCTCGTTTCTCAGTTCTTTTAGTACCCTTGGGTGGATGCCGTCTGGACCAGGTGATTTGTCGCTCTCTATTTCTTGTCTTGGCACTGCATACGCCAGGTAACTCTTTAAAAATTATCAAACTTCAGAAAAGCAGCAAACACTTTTATTTTCAAATGAACTGGACTGCAATTATAGACTCTGACTTCTAAATTGTTACCTGAATGCGTCTAAAATACTGTTACCAGGAAAATTAACATCATTCTTTGTAAGAGTATCTGTCCATGCTATGCGGTTATTTAATTATACTATGTATGCTTATCTGTAACCCATTCTGGGCTCTTTTGGGAGGATGGGCTAAGCAACCAAATAAATATATAAAGAAAACCAATATGCATATAAAGAAATTTTGTGCTGAATTTGAAATCTTTGATTTATAGGTGCTATTCTGGATAGCACCACACGAGGGCGCCAATTACCTTAGAAAGAACTATATTTAATAACTCAGTGCTGTCCTCCTGTGGTCATTCCTCAGAATACAGATATAATCGCATAATCATTGGTATAAATTTACAGCAACGTTTACTGCACCCTACCTTCTCTGTCCCTCCTCAGACTTGCCAGCTAGCTGGAGGTCTTCTACCTTAAACATTCTGGAATTTATTTTTACCTCTCGCTTTTCTATTAAAACATACAAAGGGCAGTAGAAGGATGACAAATATTCAGGATATTAACTCGTTGTTCTAAGATCTTAGAGACGTGCATTTTGGAGGCAATGTGCCACAACTGCCAAATTACCCAGATCCAGAAGGGAGATCGTAGGTCAGTTCTGGGATTTTGACAGCCTCATCCTTGATGCCTTTGATTTTCAGTGAGTAAATCCAGGGACTACGAATCCCATAATGCTTTAGGATGGAAGTTCAGAACCTGGACTGGCCAAAAAGGCTCCAGCCTGGAACTGAGAAACTTGGTAGCCCTAGGTTCGCTTACCAGCCTTTAGGGAAGACTCTATAGTTTCTGCACAGCACAAGCTGTTTCAGTAGCCATCCTGAGGGCTGGTCTAGCGAGTCTCAAATGACCGTGGATTTGCTGTTCCATCCCAGGTCGACCAAACTGATTCAGTCCTGAATTGTATCCCACTGCGAGCAGAGACTTGTTCTAATTGTCCACTGCTTTTTCTTGAGACAATCAGCCTGGCATTCAGTGGGGATAAAAGGTGGACTGGATCCATTTGTTAACTAATCCAGAGAGGGATGGAGACTTCGAATATTCCTGTGTTTCCACTGCATTTGAACTGGGTCATACAGGACATCACTGTCTCTTAGCTAATGAGGCTAAAAGCTTCCCTGGGCTGGACAGCAGTGGACCCAGGTCTTCAGGGCAGTGGGAGCCTAAGCAGAAAGGATGGGAATGTGCACCCGACACTCCTGGAGTTTGGAGAAGAGTACAGTTCCTCAGAAGAACATCATGCTGTTACGTATTTTTAGAGAGGATATTTCCTTGATTAAATGGATTTCAAAAATAAAAGATGAATCGATATCGGGAACTCTGATGGGCCAATCCTGTCCCGCAGAGGCGTTTGCTGTGTATTTCCACTACACCTGACCCGTTTCTGTTCGCAATGCTAACTCTTAAACAGGGAGCTTATCCAGGCACAGGACCTTGGGCTGGTGCCTCCTGAGAAGAAGCATGTCACTGAATATTTGGGGTGGAAAAGGGGAGTATAAGTGCATCATCTCCTATCCACCACCCTCCCCAAGAGTGGCAGATGAATGAACTGGCGTAATAATAATAATATCAAACCCATTAAACCGAGATGTATTTCATTGATGCCTGACAAAACATGTCCAGAATCACAAAATTCTGAGGGTTGTGGTTCCAGGATAATTACTTAAACATGACACCAGATAAAGGCCAAATGGCACATCTAGTCTGCCCATCCACAGTAAACGTTATTACTTTCTCGCTCTGAGAGATCCCAAGTGCCTATCCCAGGCCCTCTTGAATACAGACACAGTCTCTGTTTCCACCACCTCTTCCGGCAGACCGTTCCACGAATCTACCACCCTTTTTGGGAAAAAAGTATTTCCTCAAATTACTCCGGAGACTCTTAATTTCATCCTAGGCCCTCTCATTGTAGAGTTTCCTTTCAAATGAAAGAGACTCGACTCATGCATATTTATATTAGGTAGGTATTTAAACGTTTCTATCATATCTCCCCTCTCCCGCCTTTCAGTATACAGATTGTCTGTCCCTTATCACGAAGACCAACATACCATTTTGGTAGCCTTCCTCTGGACCGACTCAATCCTTTTTATATCTTTTTGAAGGTGCGGCCTCCAGAATTGTACACAATATTCTGAATGAGGTCTCAAAAGAGTCTAAAATTGACTTCTGTAATGCCCTCTTCAAAGGACTGGCTCAAAAAGAAATTAGACGTCTGCAAATTATTCCGAATGCCTCAATCAAACTTATTATGAAAACCAAAAAATTTGATCTTGTCACTCCCTTACTTGAAAAAGCTCATTGGCTTCCAGTTGCTCATCGCATTATGTACAAACTATGCCTGCTTACTTTAAAATCTTTGATGTTTAAAACCCCAGCTTTTATTTATAGAGTTTTAATTCCATATACCTCATCTAGACTTTTGCGGTCAAATGACCCAACATTTATTGGTCATCCCCTCTCTTAAAATTATTAATACACGGCGGCAGTCTATTTTCTCGGTTACGGCTCCCCAATCCTGGAATGCCCTTCCAATTTATCTAAGAGAGGAAAAGAATCTCGGAAAATTTAAGAGCAAACTAAAGATCTTCTTTTTAAAGATGCATTCAATGATTAACTGAATTGTTTATGGCTCTTAGTCCATTTTTAACTAGTTTGACTTATTTAATCCCTTCCCTATTGTTTTTAACCCTAATTGTATTTCTTTATAACCAGATTGTAATTCATTCCTAGTTTTCCCTGTGTTTTTGATTGTATGTGTAATTTGACTTACTATTATGTTTTAGTAGATTTGGTACTTGTCATTTATGTTTGTCTTCCTTTACTTTGTAATTTTTATTACTTTGTACATCGCCTAGAATTCGAATTAGGCGATTAATCAAATGTCATAAAAAACTTGAAACTTAAACTTGATCTTATACAGAGGCATCAATACCCCTTTTTTTCCTACTAGCCGTACCTCTCCCTATGACATAATCAGGCTCGAGTAATGGGCATCGACATGGCAGATGAGGTTCAGCGTGGACAAGTGTAAAGTGATGCATTTCGGTAACAAAAATCTCATGCATGAATACAGGATGTCCGGGGCGGTACTTGGAGAGACCTCCCAGGAAAGGGATTTGGGAGTTCTGATTGACAATGATGATGAAGCCGTCTGCGCAATGTGTAGTGGCGGCAAAAAGGGCGAACAGAATGCTAGGAATGATAAAGAAGGGGATCACAAACAGATCGGAGAAGGTTATCATGCCGCTGTACCAGTCCATGGTGCGCCCTCACCTGGAGTACTGCGTACAGCACTGGTCGCCGAACATGAAGAAGGACACGGTACTACTCGAAAGGGTCCAGAGAAGAGTGACTAAGATGGTTAAGGGTTTGGAGGAGCTGCCGTACAGCGAAAGATTAGAGAAACTGGACCTCTTCTCCCTTGAACAGAGGAGATTGAGAGGGTACATGATCGAAACATTCAAGGTACTGAAGGGAATAGACTTAGTAGATAAAGACAGGTTGTTCACCCTCTCCAAGGTAGGGAGAATGAGAGGGCACTCTCTAAAGTTGAAAGGGGATAGATTCCGTACAAACGTAAGGAAGTTCTTCTTCACCCTGAGAGAGGTTTTTGGAACACTTTTCCAGAGTCTGTCATAGGGGAAAACACCCTCCAGGGATTCAAGACAAAGTTAGACAAGTTCCTGCTGAACAAGGACGTACGCTGGTAGGGCTAGTCTCAGTCTCAGTTAGGGCGCTGGTCTTTGACCAGAGGACTGCTGCGTGACCCAGCAGTGGCAATTCATATGTTCTTATACAACCTAGCATCCTTCTAGCTTTTGCCATACGGTAATATGGAAAGAGGAGGACACCATAAACTCGGGAGAGAGGGAAAGAATGAAAAAGAATCTATCAATAACCCTATTCCACTCAATAACCCTGAAACTGAAAGAGATTTCAGTAGCAGGGAACTATAATGCGTTTACGAGACCTTAGTCAGTATCCCCTGGGCTGACAACTCCGATGAGGACTATTTAAAGCCCAAGTGAATTTGCCTGATACATCACGATGTCTCTACTTTTAAATAATAATGTGGAGCAAAGATCGAAATCAAAACCAAAAACAGTGAAAAAATATGTGAATAAAATTCTTTCATCTCCCTCTCTCACAAGTAAGTCTTCAAAATTCAGTAATATACATCCAGTGAAAATGTCCAAGCACAATGTCAAAATAGATATATAAAAAGTCTATATGCATGAAAATTCAACACATGAAGAATTCAAACTTATCTGTGTTGAAAGAAAAGTCTGGGGGGCCCTGGCCTCCCTAAAAATTGGTGCCTGCCCGCCCAGCTCCCGATGTTCTGCCTTAAATCTTCGGGCACCTGCCACACAGCGTCAATGAGCAGGCCTACCCCGGAACCCTTCATTCTACTTCCGGGGGCAGGCCTGCTCCTTGACATTGAAGATTTAAAACTACAGCGCTGGGAGGAAGTGGGTGGGTGAGTCGGAAGTTCGTGAGAGGGGCTGTAGGATTCCACTGGAGTCAGGGCAGTGTTTTGCTGCCCATGTTCTGTACCAGTCACACTCACAATACGTTAGCACTCCTAATAGGAGACCGAAAGGTATCTTAAAGACTGACGCCACTCAAAAAAACCCCATAACATAAAGACCCTTTTACTCAGCTGTGCTAAGCGCTAAAAAGCATTACCCTGAGGCACACTCAGGTGTCCTATGTTGGTTTTCAGACTGACGTACACTTCTCAAGCGCTAAAAAATAATTTTATGTTTAAATGATTTTTATTATTCCAGCAGTAAGAAGCAAATACCAACAGTAGTACCATTCAGGAAATAACATTTTCAACAATATAATCAGTTCCTCTCCCATCCCCCCCCTCCCCTCCCCAAGAATCCATGGCCGGTCCAACAGCTGAGAGTGGGAATAAAATCTTAAAGATTCAAAAGTCTACTGCGAGCACGCGGTGTGAGGTCCTGCCAGAAGTGCTCCCACACCTGACAAAATTTGCGACCCGGGCCAAGAGTCAAGTTTCCCACCATGCGTCTCTCCAGTGTTGCGTGCACTATCATTAGGGATCTCCATTGTCCATATGACGGGGGATCACGGGAGAGCCAGTTGGTGAGGATGGCTTTTTTCCCCATCAAAAGGGCTCTGGAGATAAATGCTGACATTCCCCCGGGTTTGGGCGAGGCTATATTATAAAATCCAAATAGCGCCCTCGGTTGCGGAAGCCATCGCCGTCCCCAAAGCGATGTGGTATATAGGCCGAGATGTCTCCAAAACTGTTGGATTGCGGGGCAGGCCCAAAACATGTGACTCAAAGATTAAATAATTTTATTTTATAGTGCTAGGGACGTGTGTGTGTGTGAGGGGGTGGAAAGTAAGTATGCCCAGTGCTAATCAGTTAGCACAGCTGCATCACTATGCACTAACTGATTAATGTGTGGTTAGTGCAGGAGCTCTTACTGCCTAGAAAATAGATGTCGATAAGGGCCACCACACTAATGGCCATGTGCTATCTGGGAAATTAGTGCATGGTCATTAATGGGGGGAAAGGGGAAATATGGCCATTTTACAGCCATACTAAAAGTAGCCTCAGTGCATGCGAAATGCATGTAGCAGTCATTGCCAAGCTTAGTAAAAGGGCCCTAAAGAGATCAGCCAAGACGTGGGTCCCAAAATAAAGTGTAACTGTGAAAAGAATGTGAAACATTGAACAAATCCTTCTAAATTACTTGTAACCCATAGATAATTTGTAGTGGAATACACAGGGTTATCAGATGTCCAGGAAAACCCGGACATGTCCTCTTGTTAGAGGACTGTCCGGGAGCCCGGAGGGATTTTCAAAACCCGGCAGTTTGTCTGGGTTTTGGAAGTCCTGAGCTCGGAGGCTGCATCTGGAAGCCTTGGCGACAGATCAAAAGCGCGCAAGACAATCGCGCACGGACAAAAACGCGCAGGCAACTCAGCGCAATGACAATGGCGCTCACAGACAATTGCGTGCAACTATATCTCCGCGCAAGACAATTGGGCGCAGCGATAACTGAGCACGAGACAATTTAGCGCAAGATAACTGAGCGCAATGACAATTCAGCGCGCCCCCTAGATGCCGCTTGCCGAACGAAGGACATGTGCTTGTAGAGCACGTTAACACGTGATCACGTCAACGCGTTTTCAGTATGATTCCCTTGACTCTTTGCGTTTTCAATATAAGTCACGTGAATTCATTTTCGTTACTATGGTTACGTTTGCTCATTATATATGTCTTCTGAACAGTGTTTCAATGATTAAGGAGTTATCTTGGGGTCACTTCTCTGACCAAGTAACACTTGCCTCCAGCCTCCTCACAATTCCTTAGATTTATGTTATGTTAATCAGGTTTGCTATTTCGCCTTTACCTTTAATCAAGGTCAGATTACATTACAAGAGGTTGGGTCAGTTACCCAGGAAGTTACAATGGACAGATTGACACAGATTGGCTAGCTGGAGGGATGCCTCCGGGGAGGGGCTTGAGGCTCTGATTGGCCCAGGTTGTTTAAGGCCCCTCCCATAGGAGAGGTCTTAACCTGGGCCAATCAGAGCTTTAGGCCCCTTCCCATAGAGTTGCTAGTACAGAGATCAGTACAGTTATTAATACAGTTGGGTCATAGTTACAAATTCAAGTAGGACATCGCTATGTCCCAGGAGTTGCCTGTAGAAAATTTCGGGTGACTTTCTTATAAAGGACTACAAGACAGTGAATCAGATTTATCTTGTCCTCATTTTCTCATGTGTTCCGTATATTTCTGGAGATTGATTGAAGTCCAACATAAGTTTGCAAAGCCAGAGCTCAAGAAATAAAATTAAAACAGTTGAAGTTGGTTCATTGAACCTATAGATACAATTTGACTATTTTCCGGTGTTCGTAACATGCATTTTCTGAAGTACTGATGTATACTTAGCAGGGCTGCAGCATGCAGAAGAACTAATTCACAACAGTGCATAAAACCAGATTTCTGCAGCTCAGGGTTGGAGTCTAACACTCTCAGGACTTCTCGACAGGAGGAAAACCTTTTGGTGGCGTCTCCTTTCAAGCAGAGCTGCAAACCCAGGAAGAATCAGAAGGTAAGAAAAGGATGAGGTAGCGCTGAAAGTCCTTATTTATTGTTTTCACTCCAGTTGTACTGATCTTCATGCTGTAAGTTACTGAAAGAGTTTGAGCCACTGGCCTAGATTCTCAAAAAACCGCGTCAAAAACCAATGGGCTGCTGTCACAGCCGTTATAGTAGCAATTTTTTTTAAAAAAGCAAGTCATTCTCCAAAAAATGCTCATGCAAATGAGGTTGGCAGAGGGTAGCGAGACTGACAAAATTTGCATGTGCCCATCACTGGTGATAGTGATGGGCACATGCTCAGAATAAATGGAAAAAAAAAAAAAAATTCCCCACAAGCGGGAGAGATGCCCAATCTCTCCAAACACCTAATCTCTCCTACCCAACCAACACACCCCTTCGGCAGCAGGAGATAAATCCCCACACTCTCCCACCGCCATGAAAAACCTACCCCCATGCTTCCAATGACCCCCACCCTCTCCTGTTTATCTTACTTTAGATGGCTAGCTGGAGGGATGCCTCCGGGGAGGGGCTTGAGGCTCTGATTGGCCCAGATTGTTTAAGGCCCCACCCATAGGAGAGGTCTTAACCTGGGCCAATCAGAGCTTTAGGCTCCTTCCCAGTGCATTCGGGGAGGGGCTTGAGACTCCAATTGACCCAGGTTGTTTAAGGCCCCTCCCATAGGAGAGGTCTTAACCTGGGCCAATCAGAGCCTTAGGCCCTTCTCCAATGCATCCCAGGATGCATGAGGGAGGGGAAGGCCAGACATTTTGAAGAGGCGGGCCAGCTGGCTGGAGGGAGTAGGCATCCCTCCAGCCAGCCATCTAAAATATGATAAGGGGGAGAAGGTGGGGGGGGGTGTTGTGCAGCCGCGGGAGAGCGTGGGCATCTCTCCTGCTGTTGAGGGGGGTTGGGGAGGGTGTTGGTTGGGCGGAATAAATTGGCCATCTCTCCTGCTGCCGGGGGAGTGTATTGGTTAGCAGTGGGAGAGATTTGGCATCTCTCCTGATGCCAGAAGGGAGGGAAGGTTGTTGGTTGGTGGCGGGAGAGATTGGTTATCTCAAGAAGTGTGCTTTTACCACTCCCACTAAAAAAAAACAAAAAAACTACAATGTATGAGAATCATGTAACTTTTATTTTTTTTCATTACCCACAGTCAAAACACACACCACAAGATACACTTTTAACAGTGCTGGTACTCTACTGGCACTCCCGGACCAGTCGCTGATTTTTGTCGCCAAAAGCCGACGCCGCTCTTGAAGAATGGCTCGGTGATGTTTAAGAATCCACCAGAGTGCTCATTTCAGTTTTGAAGAGCCCATTTGCATGGCAGTGACGGAGACTCTAGAAAGCTTGCTTGCTTGCTTGCTTGCTGTTTAGATAATCCGCCGATAAAATGCATGCAGGCTAAACCTTGGTGGAACCAGTTGAGCGACTGCGTTAAAGGCAACCTAATGTTTTGAGAATCTGGGCCACAGTGAGGTACTGTAAGGGTAACAACGTGAAACTGTCCTCTACTGAGTGGTGTAAATGTTTGCTCCAAGCGTAGGAGTAATACTTCTAATACGAGGTCCCAGAATTCCCTCTTACTTTGCAAAGTGCGATAGAATGAAAGTTTAGGACAGGTTTAAAAGTTCCTATTACATGGACAGTGTCTCGCACAGTCATGGGACCCCCTAATCCTGCTTAAGCTAAGTGCCATTTTGTTTATACCATCCTATACAGTGACTTTTGAATGCATTGAAGTTTTTTCAAATATAAAAGTTTATTGAACCAAAATCAAGCAATATTCTGTGGAGCAGTGATCAAGGTTTTTTATAAAACAACTATGACTGGATGGTGAACTCTTCACCCAAGGGAGGTTTTCCAGCCTTCCTTACAGAGTTCCATATCTCTGAGGAATGTTATAACATCATTTTGATCACTCCCCATGAATTTTGTTATATAATGGAGGTCAGTTGCACAATTTGATGGCACAGACATAGGCAGTGGACTCCACCCAACACCCCATCCCATAATATTACTAATTGTAATGCTATTTTTTCCATCCATTCACATACAATACATAATGGTAACCACAAAATTAAACTACATAAAGCACACTGTATTCTGAGGTCTTTAAAATATGCAGTCACCTCACTAACTGCTACAGAAAACTCCCCCCTTCAGTGCCCAACAAGTACATCAAGAAGGAATACAAAACCCTGCAAAGGGCATAAGAATGAAACAGCATCTTTTGTCCCTCCCAACCATCCCCATGCCAAAAATGTCTCCTTCCATCAACCCTCTCCAACATAATGCTGCATCTCTTCCTCCCTTCCCTCCGCCAACATGCTCAACGTTGCTCCATCTTACATCCCTTTCCTTCTATCCCACCCTTACCCCTCAACATCCTATATTTCTCCCTCCTTCCTCTCCACCGCTATCATGTCCAACAATTCTCCCTCTTTCTTCCTTTCTCCATGTTCATAATCTCTCTTTCCATCTCACTCCACACACCTATGTCCAACCATTCTCCATTCCTTTTCCTTCCCCCACTGGCAGCATTTCTTTCTCTCCCTTCCCACTACCCCACCTGTGCAGCATCTTTCTTTTCCTCCTTTCCTAACCCCCTAGCCCGTGCATCTGTCCTTCCCAACCCTCTCCCACTATGTGCAACATCTGTCCTTCCCAAACCCCTCTGCCCATGTAACATCTGTCCTTCCCTGCCTTCTCACCCCAACCCTCTACTAGTGTGTGCAGCATCTGTCTTTTCCAACTCCCCCCCCAAAGCCCCAAGTGGTAGA
Source organism: Geotrypetes seraphini (assembly GCF_902459505.1). Taxonomy (NCBI): domain Eukaryota; kingdom Metazoa; phylum Chordata; class Amphibia; order Gymnophiona; family Dermophiidae; genus Geotrypetes; species Geotrypetes seraphini. The sequence continues at coordinate 128,293,005 of NC_047093.1, forward strand.
AAACTGGAACGCTCTTCCGGAGTCTGTCATAGGGGAAAACACCCTCCAGGGATTCAAGATAAAGTTAGACAAGTTCCTGCTGAACCAGAACATACTTAGATAAGGCTAGACTCAATTAAGGCACTGGTCTTTGACCTAAGGGCCGCCGTGGGAGCAGAGTGCTGGGCACAATGGACCACTGGTCTGACCCAGCAGCGGCAATTCTTATGTTCCCCACCCCCAGCGGAACCCTGCAGCATGACCTCTCTCTTTCACTGCCGACTCCCCCACACCTACCTCCTTCCCCGTCATTATTTTATATCTTTCGGCAGCCACCGGGCAATGTCAACGAGATCAGTGTGCTGCCGTCGGCCTGCCCCGGTACCCTTCATTCAGCAGCAGCGCTGTATATTTTAACATACAATAGACAATCCCTGCTCAGAAGAGCTTACAATCTAATTTAGACAGGACATTTCAGGGTTGGGGAGGTTATAGCGGATATAGGTATCTGACAGCAGTGAGGGGGGAGTTTAAAAGTTGAAAGCAGTTTCAAAAAAAGTGGGCCTTTAGCTGGGATTTGAACACTGCCAGGGATGGAGCACGACGTATTAATTCAGGCAACCTGTTCCAGGCATATGGCGTCGCAAGAAAGAAGGTACGGAGTCTGGAGTTGGCAGTGGAAGAGAAGGGTACAGATAAGAGGGGCGTGCCCGATGAGCGGAGATCATAGGGGGAGCATAGGGGAGATGAGCAAGGAGAGATAGTGGGGGCTTCAGAGCGAATGCACTTGTAGGTCAGCAAAAGAAGTTTAAACTGTATTTGGAAATGGACGGCGAGCCAATGAAACGACTTGAGCAGAGGAGTAAAGTGAGAATAGCGGCTCTCACGGAATATGAGTCGCGCAGCAGCATTTTGAACGGATTAAAGAGGCAAGAGAGAGGCGCGCGGGAGGCCTGAGAGAAGTACGTTGCAGTAGTCTAAGCTCGAGGTGACAAGAGCGTGGACAAGGGTTTTGGTCGTGTGTTCAGAGAGAAGAGGCAGCACGCTGATCTCATTGACGCTGCCCACAGATTTAAAATGACAACACCGGGGACAAGGTACAAAATTATTTTGCTTCTCAAAGCAAGAAAAGTAAATGATTATGCAGTTTTCTAAAGATTAAACTAGACATCTAGGGCTTGCCTCCTATTCCTAATGTTCAGCAGTTTCTGAATCCTAATGGCTGAAAGTCTGGAAACAGTCTCATTATTTGGTAACACTAGAAAAACAGGGGATTTACTGCATATATTGAACTTCCATGAATATTACAGGCAGGGCCGGATTTTCCTATAGGCTAACTAGGCTTCAGCCTAGGGCCTCAAGATCAAGAGGGGCCTACATTCAAATTGTTAGCAAAATTAAAATTACACTATTCTAAAAACAGTGAACACTAAAACATTGAACCGAAAATAAGGAGAAATTCTACGCATATGACTAATAAACAAACATAAAAATGTATTGGTTAAGATCAACGCGTTCGTTGGGTCTGTTCCTTTGTATATACTAGATTGCACCAAAGTATAGTTCATACGTTCACTGATTGCTATGGCAAATATTGACGTGCCTTATGCTACGAAGCTCTGGTTTGTTCTTGCATCAATAAAGTGCAGATTGGTGTAGATTGGAACAGACCTATTGATATCCCGACGTTCGGTTATATTCGTGTTACTTCAATAATATGAAACACGTGTTAATGTTATTAGAAAAGATTCTTATTTTAGGATTGCGCACACGATCATTTGATTCTCGCCTTTTGAGTTCAGTAGGTTCAATACTTTAGTGAAGTGTTTATAGACTATTGAAAAAAATTTTTGTGACAACATCTTCATTTCGCGGAATTCTAAGTAAGTTCTTAACATATGTTTTAATTTGCATATTTTAAAATGTATATTACGTGCTTTATTTTATGTTTTCATGATTATGTCATAAATAATAAAATCCTAGAGCGCGCATGCGCTGTTGAAATATCGTGAGTCCTGGTGGCGTGAGGTGTGCTTCTGTGTCACTCCTCACGGCGCCTGCGCCAGCGACTCATCAAAATTCAGCCGGGGGTGACAAGTCCGAATTGCGTATTTTATTTTCGTAGTCAAAGATTTTCATTATTTGAATTTTGTTCCTTTGTAAATGTTGTGTGTTATGTTTGATTATTGTTACAAGTACTATATATGGTGCTGAGAATAAATGTCCAAATAAGTGTTCTCGACTTTTTTTATTTGTTATCCGTGTCACATTTTTTATAAAGGTTAGTACCAATAACAACATGTTTCATTTAACATATTGATATATATCACAGTAATGATGTATTTTATTATCTCTCATGTAATTTACAAACTTAAAAATGGGAGGTGAAAGGACCTCATAAGTGGAATAGGCTAGGGCTTCTTTTCATCTAAATCCGGCCCTGATTACAGGTTTCACTTGTTGATCTACATTTTTTGGGAGGGAGAAGTTATTGCATGCTTTGCAGATCACTGTCTTCCTAGAAGGTCATTACTTATATCAGTGTCTTAAGTGCGTGCTGGAATGGATATTACATGCCTCACACCTCGCTGTGAATTACTACTGAGGATGGTTGTCCTATGTCACATACTCGAAAGCAGTTTCTCTCAAACTGTGTGCCCCAAAGAGATTCTGGGTGTGCCATGAGAGATTCCCAAATTTTACTTTTATTTCAAAAAAGATTCCCTTCGTAATTATACCCTAGAATAGATGACATGTACATTACGTGTGAGTCTGTCAATGTTATGTGCATAAGGATACATACACCCAGACAAGATCATCATTGAGTACATATCATTACTATAATTATGTTGAGCAAGTGGAGTTATGACATTTTCTATTGCTTTTAATATTTTAGAGACACAAAGAGTATCAGAACACAACAATGTTATATATGAATTTTTTTTTTCCTATTTCTCTAGTATATTTCCCCAGGATATGATTTAAAGTCAGAAATCATACAACACTTGGAAAAAATTAGGGAAGAAATGGACGAAGAACCCCCAGTATCCCGAAAGACACAGTCTGGACGCCTTTTAAAGGCGAGGTAACTTCTCAAAATGAATAGCATTTTCTTAGCCCCCTAGCTTTTCTTTACATCATCTAGTTTACAAGCAATGATTTTGTCATGGCTGGACTACTGCAATGTCCTGTACCTGGGAATAACTAAGACCAGATGTAGGGCATTGCAGGTGCTCCAGAATGCCGTAGCTAGGTTGATAACTGGAACGTCAAGATATGAGCATATTACTCCATTTCTTCAACAACTGCATTGGTTGCCAGTTGCGTTTCAAATTCAGTATAAGGCAATCAGGGGTGTGTAGATGTTCTAAATACTTGAAAGGTATCAATTTACAATCCATTTTTTTTTTTTTTCAATGATGGGGGAAACTGTAGAACTAAAGGACTTGAAAGAAGCTGTAAGGAGTTAGATAAAGGTAAAAATTCGCTGGTAAGACAGTTAAGGAAATGTGTTTACAGAGGAGCTTTTAGAAAATTCTTAAAAACACAACTGTCACTGCTTATTTATAGGGTCTGAATCACTTTGAGGGAAGATTTACTGTCAATTTGAATCTTGATGTCTGACTGTCCTTTTGTACTGTTTCAAGTATTATGTATGTTTGATCTTATGTAAACCTAGAGCTAGACGTTCTAGAAATTTTAAAAATAAATCATTAAAAAGGAAAACCAGTCCTGAAACATTCCAGAGGCTGGGTATAATCTTACAAGCAGATGCCAACCTTGTTATTAGCTGGAAGCGACTGTAACTGAGGTAGAACAAGTTGGGCAAGATTTCGAGGTCAGTTGAAGTATAGAGGACAGGTGGGAAGGGCCTAAGCCAGGGGTGACCACACTTTTTGGGCTTACGAGCTACTTTTAAAATGACCAAGTCAACATGATCTACCAACAATAAAATTAAAAAACCCCACAAAGCCCACTGTACGCAGAGAAAATGTTAATTATCATTTATATTCGGGGGATTTTCAAAGAGGTCAAGGCAGATGACTTTAAAATATGCAATGTCACCTCAGTAACAACTATAGAAAAATAGACAAATATACCCCCTCCCCTTTTACTAAACCGCTGAATGCCCCTCGCAGCTCCCGACGCTCATAGGCTCCTTGCGTGGTTTAGTAAAAGGGGGCCATAGTGCAAAATATAGACAGCAGATATAAATTCTCAAAACAGACACATTTTGATCACTAAATTGAAAATGAAATCATTTTTCCTACCTTTTTGTCTGGTGATTTCATGAGTCTCTGGTTGCACTTCCTTCTGTAAATCCAATATTTCTTTCTTTCTGTCTTTCTTTTTTTCTTTCTGCCTTTCTTTCTTTCTCTCTCCCCCTGCCCCCTTTCTCTCTCCCCCTGCCCCCCCCAAGCCATCGCATCGATTTCTCCACTTCCCCGATTCTTTCACTCTCCCTGCTCTCCCAGCCACCACGATGATTTCTCCCTGCTTCTCCGATTTGCTACTTTGGGTTTTAATATTTTCTGGTTTTTAATAAACTTTTACATCAAGAACATTGGTTCCCCAGTACTCTTTTGTTGTCGGATTCTCCATGTTGTTCTGTGGAATTTGCCGATGATTTCTCTTATTGTTTTGGTCTATCTTTTTGAATCATTTTTGGGAAAAAAACCCCCCAAAAAACACATCCCAAAGAAAAACACATTGGAAGGGCCAGCATTTTTACATCCCTCCTGTGGTCATCTGGTCAAACAGGTCTAGCCCCAAACGTCCAAATAGTGCTTTGGATGTATTCTAAAATGGTTGATTACTGCAGAAAAATGTAGTCCTGCCCAAAACACACCTCTAACATGCCTCCTTGAGATTTAGATGCTCAGCGTAGAAATCTGTCTGGAAAACGGGTTTTGAAAATAGTGAACTGGAAGGGTTTGGCGAGAAAAACATCCATCTGCCCCTTTATGCCACTTTTGGGATATTTTTCTTTTTTGAAAATGAGCCCCATAGTGCCTTAAATTCAATTTGGGCTTTTACTGGTAACTAGTGAAAATGCTCACGCCTCTGCTTTCAATTAGGCCTACACAAGTTAATTGACAATGTTCTATAACAGGGGTAGGCAATTCCGGTCCTCGAGAGCTGGAGCCAGGTCAGGTTTTCAGGATATCCACAATAAATATGCATGAAATAGATTTGCATCTCAAGGAGGCAGTGCACACAAATCCATCTTGTACATATTCAATGTGGAGATCAAGAAAACCTGGCCTGCCCGTGGCTCTCGAGGTCTGGAATTGCCTACCCATGACCTAGACCAGGGGTAGGCAATTCCGGTCCTCGAGAGCCGGAGCCAGGTCAGGTTTTCAGGATATCCACAATAAATATGCATGAGATAGATTTGCATCTCAAGGAGGCAGTGCGTGCAAATCCATCTCATACATATTCAGTGCTGGACGCAGTACTCCAGGTGAGGGTGTACCATGGCCCGGTACAGCGGCATGATAACCTTCTCCGATCTGTTCATGATCCCCATCTTAATCATTCCTAGCATCCTATTCGCCCTTTTCGCCGCCACCGCCACACATTGCTTTCCAGAAAACAAAACAAAAACTTCCTTTTTGTAGCAATTATTTATAGGCAGGAAAAAGGTATCCAAAGCATTCTACATATAGTAGTGTTATACCTCCCAGCAGGAGACAGTCTGTATATTTTCTGAGGCACCAAACAGAAGGTCAGCTTTGCATAAGGCTCCCTAGTACAATAACCACCCTGAACGAGATTCTGTGGCCCAAATTCAACATCAAATTAGCAGACTGCCAACACTCAGGTAAGTAAAACTTCTCAGCCAAAAATATTGTCCAACTCAAAATCAAGAGCCAAAAACAGAAAGAATACTTTGCTAGGCAAAACAGACCAGCTGCTTCACAGCTACTCACTGGTTCAGCTGATTTCCATTAACTCTGTTCGGCTCTCTGAGGTAGGACCAGATTTTTATCATGGGCCGCTGCAGTAAAAAGCGCCAACGCTCCGAGGAATTCGGAGCTTTTACCACAGCGGCCCATGATATAAAAGCCCTAATACAGCCTATATCAGCACATGTTCTGTGCATAAATATCATCCCTGCAATATCTTTTTGCACAGAAGAGCATTCCAACACATGCGCCAATGTGGGCCGACACATTTTCCTGCTCAGCCCTTGGCGCAAAACTTTGTGTGCACGCGCCGGTGAGCTCTCTCTGATTAGCACATGCGTGGGATTAGAGTGGGGTTTGGAAAGCTCACGTGTTCTACCATATAACTTCTTTAATAATAACTTTAATGATAATAACTTTATTTTTCTATACCGCCATAGTCGAGAGACTTCTAGGCGGTTTACATTCGAAGAAGGCTGGACAATCGGCGAATTACGGGAGGCAGGAAGTGAGGGTTACATAAGAAATAGATAGAGGATATTAAATTGCATCGTGAAAGATAGAGAATATACCCTTGAGAGTGGAGAGGCTTCTGTTTAGGAGATGAATTTGTCAAACAGAGCGGTGAGCAGAAATTGGTTGTTTTGGATGGGTTAGCAGCGTGTGGCGCTGATGAAGCTTTTTCTACATCAATTTCAGAATCACTCGAATTTGGTAATAGGGGCACGCTGCAGCTCCAGGGAACACCTCTGAATTAGTTAAATAGGTATTCTCGGCCAGGTCTGGAGGAACAACTACAAACCCTTGTACAGAAGGGCTCTCTTTATATTTAGCATTGAAATCTAATAGTATCTGCTGTGAATATTTCACACTGACTTTGCTCATTCAAATGCCAGAGTGTTGGGGGTTTTTTTTTCTCTACGTTAATGTGTAGAGATCACAACAGAGCAAGTTGCCAGCACATTCTCTTAATAGATGCCAAGTTACCCAGTTCCAGACTGGAGCGTTTCAAGTTTATTTAAAATTTGATATACTGCTTATCTAATATCTCAGCGGTTTACATTAAAAGTGTAAATACAAGTTAAAATTTAAAGAACGAAACAAGCAAAAACAATGAGTTATAGAAAGAAATTTAGAAAAAGGGACAATTTTAAAAAATTCCGAATTAAAACCAATTAATATTTGATTAAGAGAGAAAAATCTTAAATACAGTAGTTGTATATTGATAGAAATATTGTAAAAACGAACCATTTAGTATCATAAATATGCATCTTTAAATTAAAAAAAAAGATTTACGATTGGATTTAAATTTATCTAGGGAAGTCTCTTGATGAATCTGTGCAGGCAAAGCATTCCATAGTGGAGGTGATGTGACTGAGAAAAGAGATTTACAGGTAGCATCATATATAATATGATACAAAGTGGGAACGGCAAGGAGGTTTTGATACTTGGAGCGCAGTGATCTAGAAGGTGTATAAGGGAGAAGTATTCTGTAAGTAAATGCAGGCAAATGCTGCTGTCTGGACTTGAAGGTAAGAAGCAATATTTTACAATGAGAGGCTAGAGAAACTGGGCCTCTTCTCCCTTGAAAAGAGGAGACTGAGAGGGAACATGATCGAAACATTCAAGATATTGGAGGGAATTGACTTAGTAGAGAAAGAGAGACTGTTCATCCTCTCCAAGGTGGAGAGAACGAGAGGGTACTCGCTAAAGTTAGAAGGGAAAAGATTCCATACAAACGTAAGAAAGTTCTTCTTCACCCAGAGAGTGGGAGAAATCTGGAACGCTCTTCCGGAGGCTGTTATAGGGGAAAACACCCTCCAGGGATTCAAGACAAGGTTGGATAAGTTCCTACTGGAACAGAACATATGCAAGTAAGGCTAGACTCAAATAGGGCACCATTCTTTGACCTAAGGGCTGCCGCGTGAGCGGAGTGCTGGGCACGATGGACCACTGGTCTGACCCAGCAGCGGCAATTTTTATGTTCTTATGTTCTTATATGTCACTCTGTATGAAATGGGTACCCATGTGCCTCACCTTCAAACATGCCGTTGTTAGACCACTCCTCAAAAATCCCTCACTGGAACCTACCTGCCCTTCCAACTATTGTCCTGTCTCCCATCTTCCCTTCTTATCTAAACTACTTGAACATGCTGTTCACCACTGTTGACTTGACTTTCTTTCAACTCAAGCTATCCTTGACCCACTTCGATCAGGTTTTTGCCCTCTTCATTCTACAGAAACTGCTCTTACGAGAGTCTCCAATTACTTGCTCCTGGCCAGATCCAAAAGCCTCTACTCCAGGGGTGTCAAAGTCCCTCCTTGAGGGCCGTAATAAAGTTGGGTTTTCAGGATTTCCCCAATGAATATGCATGAAATCTATTTGCATGCACTGCTTTCATTGTATGCTAATAGATCTCATGCATATTCATTGGAGAAAACCTGAAAACCCGACTGGATTGCGGTCCTCAAGGAGGGACTTTGACACCCCTACTCTACTCCATCCTCATCCTTCTTGATCTATCCGCAGCTTGATCACCACCTTGCTTGGATTAAAGGGCTCTTTTATTGCATGATTTTCTTCCTATCTTTCCCATCGCACCTTTAGTGTATGTTGTGGTGGACCCACATCCATCCTGCTGTCGATCAGTGTACCTCAGGGCTCTGTCTTTTTTTCCCATCTATACTTCTTCCCTTGGTGCTCTAATCTCCTCTGATGGCTTTCAGTACCACCTCTATACCAATGACTTGCAGTTGTATCTCTCTACACCTGAAATCTTGTCAGATATCCAGGCTCAGGTTTCAACCTGCTTGTCTGATATCGCTACCTGGATGTCTCGTTGCCTCTAAAATTAATCCTGGTCAAGACTAAGCTCCTTATCTTTCCCCTAAACCTGTCTTTCCTCTTCTTTATTTCTCATCAGCTCACATCCTTGGGGTAATTATTAAAAGTTGTCTAGAACAACAAAATTCTGAAATGGTTATTTTAAAACCAACAATCCTCTGAAATAAGTAAATCTTTAACAATTTACAAAATCAGATAGAACTAGTTTGACATCTTGTCAGGTGGGTGGGGGGAATTAATTTCACCACCTAGCAACTTGATAGGAGAACATTGATGAAAAAAGTGTTTTATAATTCTCCTTGGATTTGGATAATGTAAAACTAGGAAATCCACAGAAGTTGGATCAGAATTTCTGGCAGATAGATTACTAAGATGCTGATCCTCGTATAATATGAAAAATTAACAAGCATAACTTAAAAATTAAACGAAATCCCATGGGCAACCAATGTAGTTTCATAAATTAAGGTGGGACCCTTTCAAATGTCAAAACTTTGTAGATCATTCATGCCACTGCATTTAATATCGTTTCAACAATCTCCTTATAGCCCAGATAAATTATACAACAGTAATTAATGTTGGCCAATGGCACTCTTACACTCTTGAAACAAACTAATAAAGGAACAATGCTACTTCAAAAAAAAACCTTTGAACCTTAGGTGGTGCTCAGATTCCAAGATGGAAAACAAGACCTCAATGTGGGGACTTAACCCCTATAGAGACTCTTGTGGTATCTATCATTGCACCGTATGAAAGATTTTTTTTATATAGAGTACTTGTTGATGATTGACTCAATAATTTTTTTACTGGTCTCTATCTTAAACACTTCAAAGTAGACGAACTTGAAAATGTATGAGCTTAAGGTTCAAAGGTTTTTTTTGAAGTAGCATTGTTCCTTTATTAGTTTGTTTCTCGTTATGGACATTTAGGAACATTTTTGTCTTTTGAATTTACCCAGTTGTTTATATTGATATACAGTACTCTTACACTCTTGACATAAACATGCTGTCCTCCTAATAGATCTGTACAAATAACTGACATGCTGGGGGGGAATGAAGGAGGTAGCATAGTGTTTAGAACAGTTTACCTTACATGCAGGGGTGGCAGGTTCAAATCCCTCCACTGGTACCTCTCGCCTTGAGCCACTTCACTCTCCATCACCACAGGTAGGAGATAGGTAGCTATCTCCTCAATATCCAGATCAGCAGCTAGCCCAATGACCAGCTAAAAAGCAGGCCTATCTTTGGCAACTAGGACTTAGCTGGCCAGGCAAACCCCCCCCCCCCCCCGAAATTCAATGCCAGACGCTGGCATTGAAGTTCCAGTTTTGCTGTGACTGCGGAATATAGCTGGCTGTCTCTCGTGGTCTGAATATCAGACAGCCGATCCCTGATTTTCCCCCCTCCCCCTCTTACAAAGGTGCGTATGCTATACACGCGCTAAACGCTAATGCGTGCATGTTATCCTATGGACGTATTAGTGGTTAGTGCACGCCTTGATTTAGTGTGCGCTTAATCCGCGCTAAAATGCTTTTGTAAAAGAGGGCCTTAATGTTGCTTCTTTTATTATTTGTTATATTAAAGCTTATAAATGGTACTTCTCTTCTTTCTTGTGCTGGGATCACAGCTTTATTGGACCTTGCTTGCATTCTGCGTGTATCTCCGTAGGAAAGAGGCAGTGTAAGAGGCAGTGAGCCTCTGCCAGGCCCTCCTGTAATGGAGGTAGAACCACCTCCTGTGGCCAGCCATTAAAACATTTTTCTCCTTTGGCCAGAATCAATTTGGCCAAAACAAAAGTGTCTTCCTCGTTGAAGTTGGGTTGCCTCCATCCAGTTGCCATTTCCCGTGTGCATGACGACATTGCCTCAAAAATAACAGCATAAGAAATTCTGCACGGAACAAATCAGCGCTGAATGATCGGTGTGGAAATTAGGTGCAATGTTCAAGTAAGGCAGATATTTATGACGGTATTCAATAGAGATGACGCCCTTTTTTGAAATACAGCTATAAATATCTGTGCCATAAGAACATAAGAAGCGCCATCTCCGGAACAGACCCTAGGTCCATCAAGTCCGGCGATCCGCACACGCGGAGGCCCCGCCAGGTGTACCCTGGCATAGTTTTGGTCCCCATATCGCTCCAAGCTTCTCGTAAAGAGAAGTGCATCTAGCCTACCCCTACCCATGTCACTTCATGCCACTCATAAGGAGATGTACATCTAACTTACCCATAGTTGGGCATGTGCCCATTTATTTAGGTGCACTTCATAGAGTTTAGTCCAATGGTTTTCCAGTCAGCCCTTGGTGTTAGCAGAGATCCTCATGGCTTGTCCTACGCATTGCTCACAGACTATGCCAATTTGACAGCAAGTTGGTACCTTATGCGAAATAAGCCGGCGGATATGATCCTCCATGATCAAAGTACCACTGCACTTCAGGGTCTGCCAAATAAGGCAGTAATTCCCTTATTTGGAAGACTGACCCATGAATGATATTGCCTAGAAACACAGCATCATCGAGTGTAGCATGGTTAAGACAGCACAGACAGAAGCAGCTATGGAAACTTGAATGGAGATTTTGGGGGGTGAGATGGAGGCCAGGTAGGATCTTCATTCCAATGGACAGTGGGAGAAGGGGATTATGACTTTTAAAAAGTATCAGGGTTCAGGAAGACATCACAGCTTGGGAGAAGTGGGATGACAATCACTAGTTTGGGGCAGAGGGTTAGGCCCCATATTCCTGTACCTGGTTTAGGCAATGTAAATTAAACACCTAGAAATGAAAATTGCATTAGCCACTTTTCTCCTGAATTATGCTCACTTTCCCACCCATTTTTAGGTGTTTGTGTGTGTGTGTGTGGGGGGGGAATTTCTACTTAGGCTGGTGTACACATATCTACACCCTTAAGTAGTGTCCTAGAGCAGTGGTCTCCAACCTTTTTCGTATAAAGGGCCACAGTGTGAATACGAGAAAGCCCTGAAGGCCTCCAAAAGATTTCAAGCTTACACGTGCTACTGATTTTGTAAACTGCTTTGACCTGGGTATTAAACATTAAAAATGAATACTGTTTTCGACACCACTTCAGTGATATATTTTTAAAACTCAACTTTATTTTGGATTGCCAACAGAAGAAAATTCCATGCATGAGACACCAAACACAACACTTAAGAGATTGTTTGCAGTTGTTATATCAAATGGGCAAGATTGAAATCAAATATTTATAAGATCTGAAGAGCATTTCAGCCAATTGGTAATTTTTGAGTTGTTGAATTATAGCTCACTCTTGCTTATTGTAAACCGCAAGGATCCACATAGTTTTGCGGTATACAAATGACATGTTATGTTATGTTAACCGCTTGAGGGCCACAATAAAGGACTTTGGGGACCACGCATTGGAGACCACTGCCCTAGAGCTTTTCAATACTGGGCTTTCAACAGCACCTACACCTACTGTAGCTGTTTTGCAGCTTTTGCGGTAGATATAATAGACTGATTGCCGTCTACATATAATAATAATAATAACTTTAGTTTTCTATATCACCAACACCCAAAAAGTTCTAGGCGATTCACAGAACAAAGAGGCCTGGACATTCCAGTGATGATACAAAGCACACAGAGAAAACTAGTACAATATTTCAATAGTGAAAAATACAATACAAAACTATGACATAGTCATCAATCAAGTAACAATTTTTTTGAACAAATAGGTCTTAACCAATTTTCTAAAGGTGCGATAAGATGCAGATTGCTGAATCAGGTCATCTAACCATACTTGAACTTGATAAGCCAAAGATCGATCAAAATATTGACTCCAATGAAATGTTAGCTCTCTGCTCACATGAGAGCTTTCCACCCTATACAAGTGAGCAAAAGTTTTGCTCCTAATCGTGAAAACTTGGCCGTTCTGGCCTTCACATGATGACTTCTGTTGAAATGCCAGCTGAAAACTAGAATTCTATAGTGTATACATCTGACTAACGGTATTGCTGGTATATCTGATTTCTTCCTAGATTGAAACCTCTGCATCCAGTAACAGCACAAGGACCAGCTACTACCAGATCTCAAGGCCTCCTGTCAGGTGAAGGCCATTCTTGTCTTCCACCTCTAACTGGGCATCTTTCTTCACCATGAACTATCACCCAGTTCCAGCAGCATTCTTTGTTACACAGTGTGGGTAATATTGGACAAGTCCAGTACAGATCTAGAGTGCTCTCCAAAAATTAGTTGCCAAAATAGATTAACTCCCACCCACCCCAATCCCCCACTTTCTGAGACACTCAGCCCTTGGTGGGAGCAGATATCCTCATGGCTTGTCCTACGCATTGCTCACAGACTATGCCAATTTGACAGCAAGTTGGTACCTTATGTGAAATAAGGTCCTCCAAGATCAAAGTACCATAGCAATTCTGCACTTCAGGGTCTGCCAAATAGGGCAGTAATTCCCTTATTTGACAGACTGACCCATGAAGTGTGACCCAGGTTGCACCATGCACAGTCAGGTGCCACCACTTTGCAAGACAATGGGGGGATGGGGGGAGGCAAGAGTGAGTAAGCAGGGGCGTTGCTTCTGTCTTCCACCTTCAAGGAGCACAGGAAGGGGGTCGAGATCCATTAGACCACCCTCAGAGTCATACATTCCGGCAGCAGTATTCTGCATGAGGCTTCAATTAATAAACATAGTTGTGTAGTCAGCAGTAGAAGTGAAGGACTGACCCAAGGGTGGTAAGGATGATGGCACATGACAAAAGGGGAGAAAGGAGCAGACACTTGTAGAGAATGGAGGAAATCACCGGACGAGGGAATGGAAGATAGTCAAAGGAGAAAGTAAGTAGGTGCCATTAAAGAGTTCATCAAAAAGCTCAGGACTGCCCAGTCTGCTTAAAGTTCCCCCCTCTAATACATTAGACTCCTCTCATTCCCACAGATTTGGCATCTCTCCCGCCTCCCTCCCTTGGTGGTTTTGGCATTTCTTCTACCTCTGTGATCCTCAGCACTTACAGCAGCACAGATTAAAACTGCCTGTTTTAGACCAGCTCCACTGGAGCAGCCCCTGTTGCATTCCACCTCATCCGATTCAACTTCCTGTAGGCAGAATGTGGCAGAGGGAAGTTCCAAGCAGAGTCAGCCCAAAAGAACTAGTTTTGATTTGTGCTGGTGCTAAAAATCTGCTTTGGAGGTCTGTAGGGGATAGATGCCAAATCTGCAGGTGGGAGGGGGAGAGATGCCGAACCCGTGAAAGAGGAGAGGAAGTGAAGAGAGTAGAGAGGCTAGATGAGGGGAAGATAGGGAGAGAAAATAGATCAATGGGGGGAGAAGAGGAGCAGAGAGAGAGAGCAGACCATAGGAGGGGGAAGAGGGGAATTGGAGCTGAACCAGTGGAGGGAGGGAGAGATACATGCCAGACCATGAAGGATGGAGGGTGAGATGCAGGGGAGATATGCTTGTTCTGTGGTGGGGAGGGGGGCAGGCAGGCAGGGAAGAAAGAGGAGAAGCAGGACAAAAGGAATGACAGATATACAGTGAAGTTGTGCATGGAGGGAGCATAGGGGCAATGGTGGACACAGAGAGAAAATGATGGGCAAGATACAATAGAGACATAGAGGAAAGATGCTGAATATAGGGGGAGGAAAAAGAGATAAAGACAGATGTTGACTATGGGGGAAGATAAGGGGACTGAAAGTCAGATGTTGAATATGGGAGAAGGACAGGGACACAGAGGGCAGATGCTGAACATGAAAGGAGGATAGGGACAGGGACAGGGACAAAGGGGAGATGCTGGACAGAATGGATAGGGATGCAGAGGAAAGATGGAGGGTGAGCAGAGAGAGAGAAGAAATGTCAAAATGACAAGAGATGGTTTAGGAAAAGACAGAGAGAGCTCAAACATGAAAAGTAGAAGAAAATATTTTATTCTAAATATATTCGTTGGAATAAGTCAACTTTGGAAAATGTTCATCTTTGATATCTTGCATTTCTATTTCTCTAGTGTTGCTGAACATGCAGAGTTTGACTTTGTGAAATTTCCAGTTCAGTTTCTTGCTTTCATACAAGGAATCTCCATTACTGGTCTGTGGTCCCTTTGCTCATATTTGTTGAGGGGGGAACTATGCAGAAGCATGCATTGATGCTAACATTTCAAAATGCCAAACAAAATAAATTATCCTTCCTGTGCACCAGTGATTCCCAAATCAGTCCGATTTGCAGATATCCTGAAAACCCGATGGGACTATGTCCCCCCCCCAGGACAGTTTTAGGAGCCACTGGTGTACACAAATGAAGATGTATACACCCACTGGACTGATAAAGCTGTCTCCTGCAGAAACACAAGTCCTGTAGTATACTCCAGAATTGCTCTCGTGAGAAGTAGGTGAGCAACTGCTTTTCGTACCAAGTTCTGCTGTGGTAATGAGCCCTTATAAATCTCCTTTGCCTTTGTGAACCTTTATAACAATATCTATTTTCCTTTTGCACCCTGAGATGTGACAGGGTGCAACCAGCAAGTTATTTATACCCCATGAAACATGACATGGCAAAATGCGGTGACATTGGTGAGAGGGAGATATGCATCACCCACACCACCTATAATGCTGTGGTGATTGAGGGAGCCTTGTGGGATTACATGGAGGAATAGTTACAACACGAGATCTTCGGTCTGAGAGCAGTTTGAAATTAGGCACATGTTCCTAATCTTTCAGTGACAGGTCATAACGACCTCTCATTTGAACTTGCTTTAGGGAGCGTGGAGGTTTGGTCCAGCACTTGCTCATTTCAGGCAAAGGATTTACCCTTTTGATTTTAATGTTATGTTTTACAATATAAATTGAAACTTGTTGGATGTCATTTTAGAAGGCTTGTGTAGCATTTACACGTAAATCCCCCACCCTTGTAAAAATCAATTTTGGATCGCTGCTATTTATATAAGAACATAAGAAGTTGCCTCCGCTGAGGCAGACCAGAGGTCCATCTCGCCCAGCGGTCCGCTCCCGCGGCGGCCCATCAGGCCCATTGCCTGAGCAGTGGTCCCAGACTATCCCTATAACCTACCTCTACTCCTATCTGTACCCCTCAATTCCTTTATCCTCCAGGAACCTATCCAAACCTTCTTTGAAGCCTTGTAACGTGCTCTGGCCTATCACAGCCTCCAGAAGCGCATTCCATGTATCCACCACTCTCTGGGTGAAAAAGAACTTCCTGGCGTTTGTTCTAAACCTTTCCCCTTTCAATTTCTCCGAGTGCCCCCTTGTACTTGTGGTTCCCCATAATCTGAAAAATCTGTCCCTGTCTACCTTTTCTATACCCTTCAGGATCTTGAAGGTTTCTATCATGTCTCCTCTAAGTCTCCGCTTCTCCAGGGAGAATAGCCCCAGCTTTTTTAGTCTGTCAGTATATGAGAGGTTTTCCATACACCTTATCAGTTTAGATATGTAGCACACATGGCTTGGAAAGGAGTGTGCTGGGGGCATGGCTCGGGTGGGCTGGCAAAGCGTGTGTATATTTCCAATCTTACAACAGCAATACCCATATACAAGGGTCATTTCATAAATAATGCACACTATTTTAAAAAATTTACGTTTGTTTGTTTTTTCAAGTATTTCTTTACAATCCTTCAATATAGACCCTAATGTTCAGAACCAGTAGATACATTGCACTAGAAATCTTATTTTTATTAATAGATTGTCTGTATCTTTCCTCTTTCTGTTGCATCACACTACCCTTATCTTAAGCCTTACCCTGACACATAGTCAGCGCCCTCTGGTTAAGGAGTCAGATGCATTCTCACAGTTGCCAACTTGAGGGTCAAAGTCCTGGAATTTGTTCCAAGGTTACTAGACAGCATATTGTTACATTATGAGGTTTATTTTCAAAGTACTTAGACACAGAAAGTACCAAAGGTTTGTATAGTACTTTGTGTGTCTAATGCTTTGAAAATGAGCCCTTATGTCACACAACGAGGTCATCTTTCTATTCAGCTAACCTAGCTACTTCAGAGAATACCGTACTATTCTGAGTGCCTGCAGTACGGGTAAAACATAACAAAAAGCATACAAGCACGTTCTGAACGGCCATGATTTTATGGTTCTCTATATTTAGATAGAAATGAAACAAAGTGATATATATTCACTGTTTGTACACCATGGAGCTTATTTTCAAAAGAGAATAATGTCCCAAAAGTGGCATAAAGAGGCAGAGGTAGCCTTGGAGACAGGTCTGCCTCGTCTTACCTGATTAGTTAACACAAACAGATGGTCTGAGAGACGAAAATCATTGCTCACCTCCAGGTAGGGATACTAGATATCCAGATTTCCCCGGACATGTCATCCTTTTGAGGACATGTCCGGGGGTCCGGACGGCTTTTCAAAACCTTTAAGGCCTTGTCCTTTTCCTTGGACCCTGTAGGGTGAAATGTTTGCAGCCTAACTTCTAGGTTAACATGAAATACCAAAATGAAGTTCTGCAAAGTCACTCCCACTTCCGTGATCTGAAGAAATGGCTCTCTGCATGACAGGATCTGAAACAGAGAGTTGCGCGGGGACAGAAATCCCACCCGTCCCCATGAGGAATCCCCTCTGTCCCCTCCGTCCCCCTAAAAGTTACCTGTCCCCATAAAAATCAGCAATTGCTTCAGAAAGTTTTGATTTTTTTAAGTCTTAGTTTATTTAAACGAACAATAAAATACAATCATTTTTTAACACCCCCCTCATCTCTATAAAAAAATATTTTTAGTAATAATCCATGAGTCACACAGCAAGGGTGCACCTAGGAAAAGGGAGCATCATAAACACTGCAGTGAGCATTAGAACATTAATACACCCATTGTTAAACTGAAGCCAGAATAATACAGATCAATCCTGCACAGTCAACGCTAAAAGAAAACAGTCTTTTTCATACATAGAGAATAGAGAATGACACGGTGACAAAATTCATCACCGTTCCCATCCCTGCGGATAATCACGGGAAAACATCTTCATGTTATTCTTTAAGGAGAGAGGGAAGAATCAGAGTATGAATGGCCACAACCAATGACCCTCAAGCTTTGCTTTGAAGAATGCTGGAGTAGGACAACCTGAGGTTGAAATAGACACTAAAAAATGACATGGGATTATTTCCCGTGGTTATTCGCGGGGACGGGAACGGTGATGAATTTTGTCACCATGTCATTCTGTAATACAGAACACAAGCTCCCTACCCCTCACTCTGGCCCACTTGCTTCCTTGTCACCATCACCACACTTTCCCTACCCCTGATCCTGTCACCATCATCTCTGTACCCCCTTATGCCTGTTCCTGTCACCAAATTCTCTCCCTTCCCCTTCACCCCATCCAGCCTGCCACTTCCCTCTCCCTACCTCTCTCTCTGCCCAATATGGAAGGCTGTCACCTTGGCTGGCCTTTCTGCCACCTTATTCTCTAGCCACCTGTCATCCCACGCTCCATGTCATCATTGCCTCATTCTCCCTACCCCTCATGATGGTCATCACCAGCCCCTTTTGCTAGTTCTCATATTAACCATACTGTCTGCTGACTTATCTCTGCTATCTTGTGCCCCCCTCCCTGTCACCTCACTCTCTCCCTTCATGCTAGCTCTCACTCATTCTTCTCCTCACCCTGGCCTGCCTGTCACTTCCTTCTCCCTTCCCCCTAGCTGTCACCCACAATCCCAAGCCCACCCCTGCCTAACCTGTGGGTCAAATTGACTCTCCTCTGTTTCCTTCCCCACTTGTCATATGCATGCCAAGTCCCACCACCCGCCAAGCCTTTCCCCCTCCCCCCACCCTCACTAACCAGACCTCAGCAGCTCCAGCCAGCTCCTGCCAAGTGGTTTGGCAGGGGGAGTAGGCCATCTCCCAGCCATCCACCACAGTGCCCAGGAGCTGCAGCCACCTTCACCACGGCAGCAGATAACCATAGAGGGGGAGGCACAGGGTTCTGGCCTGGCCTGACCCGTGCCCCCCCACCCCTACGAGGTCCTTCCCTTTTCCAAGCCCAGTGCCCACACTTACCTCGCGCAACTTTGGCCAGCTCAGGTGGGGGCAGGGCAGAACGCAGCTGGGAGCCAGAGAGCCATCCCGCTCCTTGCTTGGGCAGCTGCACAGATCAGGCAATGAAAAGTGAAGCGCTACAGCTCCCCAGAAGCAGCAACTCAGCTGCCGGCTCTCCCTCCTCTGGAGCTCATCACGTAGGCAGTAAGCTCAACACAGGCACATATTGGTTTAGCTGCAGCACAACGGGCAAATCACAAACGAACTTTGAACTCTGCGGTTGTTTGTGATTGGCCCAGAGTTCCAAGGTCATTTGTGACTGGCCCATTGTGCTGCAGCTGAACCAATGTGTACCTGTGCTGAGCTTACTGCCTACGTGATGAGCTCCATGCCTATGTGACAGAGATTGTTGCTGCTGATTCGTCAGGAGCTCAGCGCGGTGCCAGACTGGAAATTAGGTAGGCCTCAAGTTGGGATAGGAACCCCAGTTCCATCCCCATGGGAGTCCTGTTGGCCTTGGAGGGGTCCCTGTGGGAGTCCCGTGGGCCTAGGAGGGGTCCCCGTGGGAGTCCCATTGACCTAGGGGGATCCCCGCAGGGATCAACATTCCTGTGCAGACCTCTAGTCTGAAATTCTGAGACTCTCTTGGCAGAAGTAATTGCCACCAAGAAGACTGCTTTAACCGTCAGATCCATGAGGGAAGCTTCCTTTAAGGGTTTATATGGGGCTCTGCTGAGTCCCTGTAAGACCACATTAAGATTCCAGGATGAAAATGGTGCTCGAATCAGAGGCCGTAGTCTCAATGAACCTGACTACGGTATCTCCAGGTGGGCTGCTAGCAAAGCTCTCAGCCCCGGAAGCAGGAGAGTCCTGCTACTTGAACTCTAAGAGATGTCATCGCCATTCCCTTGTCAAGGCCTTCCTGTAGAAATGCCAGAATGGACGAGATGGGAGTATTGCCTGGCTCTTAACTTCTCTTTGCTGTACTAGTGCTGAAATGTCTCCCATGCCTCAGCGTACGCTGTCAGCTTTTTGGCTTTAAGCAGAGTAGCAATGACTACTTCTGAGTACCTGTTGTGGACTAGTATTGCACGCTGAAGAGCCATGCCATAAGCCCAAAGCATCCTGGATCTTCTAGGGCAATCAGCCCCTGTGAGAGCAAGTCTGGATGTACCTGGAGTCCAAAACTTTGTTCCTTTTGTAGGCATATGAGATCCGCATACCACAGGTGCCTTGGCCAATCTGGCGCTACGAGAAACACTGGTCCCATTTGATGAGCTATGCAGTGGATCACTTGGTCTATCATGGGCTAATGGAGGAAACAAATACAGTAGCTGGCCTCCGGCATTGGTTGAACCAGGGCATCTAGGCCTGCAATTCCAGGCTCGTATATCTGACTAAAGAAGTGATCTGCTTTCTTGTGTTTCACAGTTGCCATGAGATTGAACATCGTGTGACCCCCATCCGCTCACAATGACCTGTAAGGCTTGCAGAGACAACGTCCACTCTTCAGAATCCAATGTCTGCCTGCTGAGGTAATCTGCTTGAACATTGTCCACTCTGGCCATGTGCACTGCCGAGATCACATGCAGATGAGTTTCTGCCAACAGAACAATCAATGCTTTTGCCTCCTTTCATAGCGGAGCGCTCCTGGTGCCTCCCTGTCTGTTGATATAAGCCATCGATGTTGGAGAAGACTTTGACTGCCTTGCCCTCCAGCAAAGACTGTAGTCAGAGCAGTGCCATCCAAATTGCTCGAAGTTCCAGTCTGTTGATAGACCACTACCATTGAGATGGACTGGGTGACTGTTGCAATGAGCCACCGCCCCCCCACCCCAGCCAAACAAGCTGGCATCTGTTGTTAGGGTGACCCAGGAATTGATCTAAAGGGGGATCCCCTTTTTAAAGACTGTGGATGAAGCCACCAGCTCATGCTGCACTGGGCTGCCACTGGATCCTGGGACTTGCAGGTAATGCCATGCAGTAGGATGTGGCTTGGCTAACAAAGCATTTTGTGTTTGTTTAAAGAAAGATGTAGGGCAGAAAGTGAAGGAAATGGATAAGAAGGCCCTGGAAACAGTTAAGAGCACAGACAGAAGGAAGTGTAGCCAGAGACTGGGAAAAGATGAGTAGAAATATAAATCACTAGCAACAAAGGTAGGAAAAGTGACTCTATTTTCAATTTAGTAATTGAAATGTGTTAGTTTTCAGAATATACATCTGCTGTCTATATTTTGTACTGTTCAGGAAGAAATGTATTTCTTTCAATTTCTCTGGTGTTGTACTGCATGCAGAGTCTGGCATTTTAAAATTTAGTTTGTGTATATTAGGACTTTTAGTTTGTGGTCCTGTATTTGCATAGGGTTTATCAGTGTTCTACTCATGTAACCAAGGTCAGGTGTTCTGCTAGGAATGAATGTTATGAAGTGTTATTGGTGTCATGGCCTCAAGTAGGAAGATATTGTTGGCAGTTTGTCCAGGTTTTGGAAGGCACCGAGCTCGGGGCTGCATCTGGACGACCTCAGCGCATGTACGGATTTGATGTGATGACATCACACATATGAGTGTGATGTCATTGCATTGACATCCACGCATGCGCAGAGGTCCTCTAGATGCATCCAGGAGCTCGGGGAAGGAGACACGAGGTCCATGTGGAGGTGTTACTAGGGCAGAATGGGGCATGGCCAGGGGCAGAACAAGGTGAGGCTATGTGTCCTCATTTTTTTTTTAAGAGGAAATCTGGTAACCCTAGGCCTGGGGTGGGAGACGGACTGTGGGAACGTGGGAACAGCAGTACTTGCAGACTTTTAAAACCTCCCCTAAGGTAACCTTTTCTAAACCAGTCTGCACAGCTTTGGCCACTGGACTCTGGTGGAGGGAAGGAATTTCTGTTTTTAAAACCATTTATATTAAAAGTTCTTTATTCAAGTTAGTGCAATAATATGATAACCTCATACAAGGTATCAAGAATACAATTTTCAGTTCAAGAAAAGCAATGTATTTAATGAATAGAACTTATTGTAAATACTGTATAAGGTAATCCTCCTGACAAGATTTAATCCTTCCTAATTCTTTCCCCTCCCCTGCCAAAATAAACATCTTGCAGCTTTAGCTTGTAAGGAAATAATTGGGCAGGCCAGATCACCAAACTAAACTTCTAGTTTGAACAATGACACATCTAGGAAATGTTTACAAAAGAGAACTTTGCACTCTGGGCAGACATCCTCCTCTTCATTGTCATTAAGGAATATAGATTTATTTCCTATTATATCAAAGTTGATAGAGGAGTAGCCTGGCAGTTAGCACAATAAGCCAAGAATCTGAAGCCAATTCTCAAAATCTACTGCTGGCGGTAAGGCCAATTAACACAGGAATAGCGCGCATATTAAATAATGAACATAAAGTTTCAACGCTATTGAGTGCATCTCCACTGCGTTGAGACTTTACGTTCATTATTTAATCCACATGCCTGCATTTAGGTCCACATAGGGACCCCTGAAGAAGACTATATTGTCGAAACACGGACCACGTTGGGTCCATCAGTTTCCCAGAGGTTCAGGCCCTAGACATTTCTATGTTTGAATAAAGCCTTCATCTTGGACTTCGACTCTACACGGTTTCTTTGGTTCTATGATATTTGAAAACACCATTAAAAGCCAATGAAAAAACCCCCACTTACAAAACCTTTAAAGTTCTGTGTGGAAATCGGTGATGTGCCTTCTGACGCCTAAAATGAGGTGCCTATGCAAAAAGTGGGCATGGTTAGGGGGCATTGTTTGGCTCTGGAACGACTTAGGCGTCTAGCACATGACATTAAGACACCTACGAACACTTAAGTTGACTTAGGTGCCACTAGGCATGATTGTATAGAAGACGCCTAGCTAGGTGCTGTTTATAGAATCAGGGCCTTTGTGCTATTTTCCACAGAGATGCTCTGCAAGAGTAGGGTTACCAGATGTCAGGATTTCCCTGGAAAGGTCCTCTTTTTGAGGGGGATCCGGACGGCTTTTCAAAACCCGGCACTTTGTGGTTTACATCCTTTCTATCAGACAGACAACAGTCTATACCAGTGGTTCCCAAACCCTGTCCTGGGGGACCCCCAGCCAGTTGGGTTTTCAAGATATCCCTAATGAATATGCATGAGAGAGATTTGCATATAATGGAAGTGACAGGTATGCAAATCTCTCTCAAGCATATTCATTAGGGATATCTTGAAAACCTGACTGGCTGGGGGTCCCCCAGGACAGGGTTTGGGAACCACTGGTCTATACTGTTTGGTAGCACCTCGTCACCACCAAGGGCACTGACCTGTGGGTTACCACAAGGATCAATACTGTCACCTATTCTGTTCAACATCTACCTCAAGCCATTAGCCAAGCTGATTCAGTCGTTGAACACTCAGTTCTACATCTATGCAGATGACATGCAGCTATCCACTGAACCTGATTTATCCACAGCCCTGAATAAACTGATCACCTAACATTGATTCAAGAATAGGCTAAAGACAACAAACTTTGCCTCAAACCAAGTAAAACCAAGCTTCTTTGAGTCCCTAACACAAGTGGGCACATACCTGACATCAAATTCTCTTTTGGGAAACACAAATTCTCCTTGAATCACAAGTCAGGAACCTTGGAATACAGCTAGATTTAACTCTTACTCTGATCCCCCAAATCCAAGCAATCTTCAAGTGCTGCTTCTATCATTTGCGACAACTACTTTGAGAAGGCAAATCATGTCTCAGTTGTGCATGCAATGATAACATCAAGACTGGATTACTGTAACACACTCTACACTGGTCAGACTACAAAGGGTCTGCACCAACTCCAATTGATTCAGAATGCTGCAGCAAGACTAATAGAAGGCTGTAAGTGACGTGACCACATCCTACCAGTTTTGTAAAAACTTCACCGGCTGTCAGTACAATACAGAGCTAAATGTAAAACTCTATGTCTAATCTCCAAAGTCCTCAAAGGAAATGGCTATGAGTACTTGAAGAAGAGGATCTCTCTCTACACACCTTCAAGGTCACTAAGGTCCTCCTAAGGATTATCCCTAACCACACTCTCTCCAAAGGACATCACACGATGTGATACCTGTCAGTGAGCCTTGTCTGGAGTAGCACTTTCTGAAAGGTTTTGCTTAACACACGGCAATCTCTACTTCAAGAAGCAGGTGAAAGCTTGGCTCTTCACCTCTAGGCTATTGACGGAAGAAATAACCAACTTCCTCATCATACACACAAGGAGTGACACGCATATACTGTACTATATAGTAAGACATGTTTATCCACTCCTACCCTAGATGAGATAATTTTCAAGCATCAGTCTGACCTCATGTGCAACTTTCTTCAAATTAGGTCCTTATTTTCTAATCTCTGTTACACTCTTTTATCTATATCAGGCTTGTACAACCTATGGATCTGGGGGCCAAAACCCAGTTCTTCATGTGCTTTTTTTTTTCTGGCCCTCGGAAGTTTGGTAATTCATGTGGTGCTTATAGCAAGATTCCCTTTTCCCAGCCATGACTCAGATCTGAATTGGTCTCACGGTTTCAACCTGAACTTCCAGCACCATGAAGCTCAAACTTGCAGAGAGCTGAGTCATGTTGGGGAAGCAGGAAGCCCATTGTTTGTTCTCCAACTGAGCTAGGCGAAGAGAAAGAGACTGGGTAAAGCCTGAGAGAGAGTAAGTAGACTAGATGAAGGCTGTGGGTAGATGAGAAAGAAAGAGAGGGGCTGGCTGCAGTAGCGTACTAAGGGGGGGGAGGGCGGTCCGCCCCAGGTGCAAGCCCTGAGGGGGTGCTCCCGGCCTTGCCGTTCAGTCCCCCCCACCCCCGAAGGACCGCTCGCCTCCCCTGGCCTCCCTGCACCACCTATGAAGCAGCCGGCAGAGGGATCGCCCCCAGTTAGTCCACTCCACTCAACTGGTTCACACACTGAGTGGGTCTTTGGGTGTTGTGCCTGGGTAGTTGTTTTGGATCTCTTCCAGTGGTTTGTCAGTATCTCCTTGTGGTCCAAGGAAGGAAACTTTGTTAACCTTAGCATTGACCTTCAGAATATGTTTGTAACAGCGCTGCTTGTGTGGCATTAGGCTATGTAGTGATCGAAAGAAAAAAACAGACCTTTGCACTATATGGTGGGTGTATGAGGAGATTCACAATTCCTGCACAGCTAAGTCCTTGTGAAGTTACCTTGTTCTTTCTGTATTTGACATCTAGCAAGGTCTCTGTTTGGAAGGAAAGATCTAAGCTTAAAAATGAAGTGGTC
Organism: Geotrypetes seraphini; assembly: GCF_902459505.1. NCBI lineage: Eukaryota > Metazoa > Chordata > Amphibia > Gymnophiona > Dermophiidae > Geotrypetes > Geotrypetes seraphini. The sequence continues at coordinate 128,317,980 of NC_047093.1, forward strand.
AGAAATTATGGTAAAAGCAGATAGCATTGCTGATTTTAAGAAAGGTTTGGACAAATTCCTGGAGGAAAAGTCAATAGTCTGTTATTAAGACATGGGGGAAGTGTCTGCTTGCCCTGGATCGGTGGCATGGAATGTTGCAACTCATGCACCATTCACACACCCTCCAACCAAAATCGTCAAAAGAAAAAAAACTGTTCGACAACCTCCTAACACTCGACCCCCAACTCTACAACCTATTGACCTCGACCACAAACTACAAAACTTCAAAAAAGAAATAAAACCCCTTCTATTCAAAAAACACATAAAACCGAACTAACACAATCAGAACTGTCCCAAGCATCACCTGCAACTAGTCCATATGTACTTCTGATGTCATGACAATTCAGACATAATTTATGTTATGTTTGGATTAATGATTACATATATGAGGTTCAATAAAAGAAAATTTTCAGTGCATGTTTCAATTATGACCATTTATTTTTCATGGTTATTACAAAAAATATTTTTTTTACATGGGGGGGGGTGTCAAAAAATGATGGGCCCCGGGTGCCACATGCCCTAGGTACGCCACTGGCTGGCTGGGAGAGGAAGACACATTGGCAAAATACAATGGAGCATATTTTGGCCCTCCAAATGTTACCAAATATAAAATATAGCCTCTGATAGAAAAAACTTGGACAAGCCTGGTCTATATACTCCTTCTCTGCTTACACCCTATGCTGTCTACTAACATGTTTTATTGTGCATTGTGTTGACATTGTGGTGTAATATACTATGCCATACCTTGTATGCCACCCTGCATTGGTTTTGTACACTGCTTTGTTCTTGATTGTAATGAAAGGAACTGTAGGACTTAGGGATATGTAACAATCATTGCATAGTAAACCGCTTCACCGCATTATTCTGTCCCTGGCATTGCATTTTGCTCTATAAGTCTCTCGCACTGCTTTCTCCACTATTTAAATATCTCTGCTGTATCTGTACAGTCTCCTGCATGGTAAATCTACATTGTTCTTCGCTGTATAAACACCTTTACTGAATACGTACACCGCTCTGAACTGTTTGTGGTACTGCAGTATATAAAATAAAGTTATTATTATTATTATTGTAATCTGAAATTTTTTCTGCTGTAATTGTGTATTGCTTATTTTTGACTTATGCTTACTGTACAGCGCTTTGACCCTCCCCCTTTTACTAATCCGTGATAGCGGTTATTAGCACAGGGAGCCACGCTAAATGCTCTGCGCGGCTCCTGATGCTCATAGGAACTCTATGAGCAGCGGGAACAGTGCATCGGGAACAGTGCAAAGCATTCAGCGTGGTTCCGAGCTAATAACTGTCTATTGCAGTTTAGCAAATGAACTCCTTCATAAAAGTGGTAAATAAATCCTAATAAATAAATATCTCCCTTCAAGCTGAAAAGTCCTAGTCTCTTTAGCTTTTCCTTAGAGAAATCATCTCATCCCCATTGTTCCTTTTCAAATTCCGCTATATCTTTTTTGACAAACATTGCCTCGTTTTTGTATAATGCCAGACCTTTCCATGCTCCTATGAAATTCAGTCACATAAGGTCTTTTGAAAAACAATTGAACCTCTTGTTTTTACTTAAGTAGGATGTGGAATAGTTTAATAAAGGAAGGAGGAAGTAAACTGCTACAAATGAGTACCCAAAACAGGGCACCTCAGTTATGCCAAAGTGTAGAACCAGGTTGTTTTTGTACAAATTCTAGAGAATGACATGGGACAAATTTGTCCCCGTCCCTGCAGGATCTATCTCTATAGAGCAGAGCAGAGCAGAGAAGATTATTTACATTGTCCAATTTGACACGGACAAGAGGACATGGAATGAAGCTAAGGGGGGACAAGTTCAGGACTAATATCAGGAAGTTCTGCTTCACACAGAGAGTGGTTGACATCTGGAATACTCTCCCAGGGGAGATTATTGCGGAATCGACAGTCCTAGGCTTCAAAAGCAAACTAGATGCATATCTCCTTGAGAGAGGCATATAAAGATATGGTTGGCTATAAAATAAGCCAGGTGTATACCTGGCAGGGCCTCCGCGTGTGCGGATCGCCGGACTTGATGGACCGAAGGTCTGATCCGGAGATGGCGCTTCTTATGTTCTCTATTCCCGCCCCCACGAGTTCTGTCCCTGTCCCATCCCTGCAAGTTCTGCCCTCATTTGCACAAGCCTCAAACACTTTAAAATCATAAGTGTTCGAGGCTTGTGGAGATGAGGACAGAGATTGCAGAGATGGGACAGGGACAGAACTCACAAGGACGGTACGGGGATGGAGACAGATCCCAGAAGGAAAGGGACAAATTTGTCCTTGGTCATTCGGTAGCGTGACAACCCTAGCAGAACCTTTTTAGGATTGGGTAAAGCGCGGACCTCACGGAACCCACGGATCTTAACCACACATCCTTAAACATCTGCTCACCTTGGGGCTGAGTGGGATCCATGAGTTCTGCGGGTGTCAAAAGGAGGTTCCTTGTGGACCTGACGCCACGGCCGCTTTTAATTAATTTAGTTTTCTATACCGTTCTCCCAGGGGAGCTCAGAATGGTTTACATGATCTTTAAAGAGGTATATCCCGCGTAGGAAAACTAGGAACATCCCTCCCCTTTAGAACCACAGAACTCTGGAACAACCTCACATGTCCGCTCAGAATTTCAAGCTCCCTCCTATCCTTCCGCAAACACCTGAAAACTTGGCTCCTTTCAAAAATCTTTGGTACCCGCTCTTTGGTACCCTGTCCCTCTTTATCTTCCTAGCTCCTTTCCTATAACCCTTCATTGTAGCTCCTTTTCAACCTAATCCTGTAAACCGTGCCGAGCTCTACGCTTGTGGAGATGGTGCGGTATACAAACCTAAGGTTTAGTTTAGGATTAGGTTTAACAAATGCGGAGTCTTTGCAGATTTTGAATTGCTATTATATACCTCAGAAAAAGAAGATAACATCTAATCAAGGGACAGACCTATTAATATCTACAGAGCTTGATTTAATAAATTTCTTGGAGGATTCCCAAGATACTATATTCCCAAGATACTATATCAACTAGAACTCTCGTCTTTCAAGCAGGTCAGCTCAATAACTGGCTGGCCCACATCATCTCACGTGCCTCATCCTACCTAAACTTCAGGAAACCACTAAAAACTAATCTATTTACCAGATTTACAACCTAAATGCCTATATCCACTGTATGATCCCCCTATGTTTTACCTACATTCTTAGATTTATACTTTATGCAGATTGTCCTGACCTTCTTTACTGTACTTTTTGCTCTGATTGTACCTATTTCTCTGATTGCTCCATCTTTCGCCGATTGTACCATTTTCCCTGATCGATCCAATTTTCTCCGATTGTACCATTTTCTCTGGCACCTAGTTTTTCTGATTGTACCATTGTAACCTTTCGCTGATTGTCCAGCCCTTCTTCATTGTAAACCGCCTCGAACTACTACGGCTTTGGCGGTATTTAAGAAATAAATTATTATTATTACTCTCTTGATCACTTGTTTAAGTGAATTGGATAAGAATTTGATAATGAGATTGTATTTTAAGAATAGAACTATGAAATCTAGTGGCGGTCTCGTTTCTATATTTCCTGATGTTGCTAGGGCAGCACAATATTGAAGAAAAGAATTTCTTAAGTTAAAATCCCAGGTATTGGCTTTGAATGCTGTATTTTTCCTAAAGTTTCCTTGCAAGTGTATCATAAAATTTCAACAAAAAGAATTTATATTTTGGGATCCTGTACACTTGCAACAATTTTTAAGTAAACAGGAACAGACCAAGGACAAGGAAGTTGAAAATAAATGTCGATCTTTATTAGAAGTTAAAGTAAGGGCTCCTTTTACGAAGCTACGTTAGCGGCTTTATCGCACGCCACTTTTTAGCGTGCGCTAACCCCCGCGCTAACCGAAAAACTACCGCCTGCTCAAGAGGAGGCGGTAGCGGCTAGCGCAGCCGGCAAATTAGCGCGCATTAAAACCGCTAATGTGGCTTCGTAAAAGGAGTCCTAAATACAGCACATATGAAGGCATAGCTCAGTTTATTCTGAGTTGAACATTTTATTTGTAGTATTATGGGTTCATAGACAGTAACGCGGAAGACAAAGGCGCGCGCCGACAACTGAGCGCAAGACGGAGGTGCGCGCCGAAGAAAAAGACTGTTTTTAGGGGCTGCGACAGGGGTTTTTTTTGGGGAGCCCCCCCCCACTTTACTTAATACATATCGCGGCGGCGTTGGGGGGGGTTTGGGGGGTTGTAACCCCCCACATTTTAGTGAAAACGTAACTTTTTCCCTAAAAACAGGGAAAAAGTTAAGTTTTCAGTAAAATGTGGGGGGTTACAACCCCCCAAACCCCCCACAACGCGGCGCGATCTGTATTAAGTAAAGTGGGGGGTTCCCCCCCACACCCCCCGTCGTAGCCCCTAAAAACAGTCTTTTTCTTCGGTGTGCGCCTCAGCGCTGCGCTCAGTTGTCTGCTCGCGCCTTTGTCCCGGCGCGCTTTTGACCTGACACCGTATTATGCATTATGTTTAAGTAACTCCTCCATTATGTTGGGCTAGAAAGATTATATAGTGAGGAAGAGGTTTGCTTATCTGATTGTTTATGGTTTTGTTATTTTTATAATGTACTCTTCGGATTGAACTGTAATATGAAAAATTATAATAATAATTTTAAAAAAAGAGAACAGTTTACATGAATTTATTCAGGTACTCAAGCATTTTTCCTTATCTGTCCTGGCGGACTCACAATCTATCTAATGTACCTGGGGCTATGGGGGGATTAAGTGACTTGCCTAGGGTCACAAGGAGCAGCGTGGGTTTGAACCCACAAGTTTCAAGTTTATTTAAAATTTCATATACTGTACCGCCCAATCAGCCTTCTAGGCAGTGTACACTGTCTTAAAAACATATATGAGATAACAATACATCATTTAAAACAATAATAGTTATTAAGAACAATTTAAAAACAAACAAAAACAAAAAGGAAAACAGGGTAGAACTACAATTATCAAGTAAAAAGAAAGAACATATAGGGAAAAGACAAAAGGAGAGATGTCAAAAGGTAGAATAAAACTATGGAGCCCTGAAAAGGACATTTAGGTCTCGAAAGCTGCTGAGGCTGTAGCTTTAACCACTGCACCTCACTCCCCCCCACCTGTAGACCTCACGGATCCCACTCACTCCCGAGGTGAAGCAGATGTTTAAGGGTGTGCGGTTAAGATTTGTGAGGTATGTAGGCTCCGAGTCCGTGAGGTCCGCATTTTTACCCAGTCCCGAACCTTTAACACTTCCATCTCTCTGCAAGTCATAGTGGGGTTTTCTTTTTTTTTTTTACTGTGATTTTGTTCCCCTATTTATGATCGAGAAGGGGTAAAACATGGAGCTCACAGAATCGCGGATCTCAACCGCACATCCTTAAAAATCTTCATTTATTGACAGCTGAGGTTTCAGATTTCATGTCTGCGCATCTGCGTTTTAGCCCCTCTAATCTAATCTAAACCTTAAGTTTATATACTGCATCCTCTCCATAATTATAGAGCTCAGCACGGTTTACAAGAGTTTAATATAAGGAAGAAACAACTTAGTGAGGTTGGAGGGTGAGTAGGAGGGAAGAGAGCATTACATTTTTGTGAATAGTCTAGTTTTCAGATGCTTTCTGAATAGTTGGAAGGAGCCCAGATTCCGAAGTGGGGCAGTAAGGTTATTCCAAAGCTCAGTGATCCTGAAGAAGAGAGATTTCCCCAATTTTCCTGTAAAGAGGATACCTTTTAGCGAGGGGAAAGATAGTTTAAGTTTATGGGTGGATCTGGTGTTATCAGGACTCAAGGAATTTCAAGAGAGTGGTATTAGGGGAGGGAGGATGCCGTGTAGATTAGATTACATTATGCAGAAAACCCGATTGGCCTGGTGGTCCTCCAGGACAGAGTTGGGGCAACTAGGCTACTTTCTTAGCTTGTGAAATAATACAGTTTTGCCACGTTTAGTCTCAGCATAGGTCATGACTCTGACAGATCTCCATGACATTTTAGCTCTGATGGACCCTAATGCTTCTCCCTTCCTAGTCTGAGACTAAACATGGTTTGGACCTCATGGCAAAAATTTTGCCACTTTTAGAATAGGGAGGGAGAAGCTTTAGGATCCATCAAAGCCAAAGTGTCATGGAGGTCTGTCAGAGTCATGACGTATGGCAGGGGTGTCAAAATCCCTCCTCTAAGGCTGCAATCCAGTTGGGTTTTCAAGATTTCCCCAATGAATATGCATGAGATCTATTTGCATGTGCTGCTTTCATTGTATGCTAATAGCTCTCATGCATATTCATTGGGGAAATCCTGAAAACCCAACTGGATTGCAGCCCTCGAGGAGGGACAACACCCCTGACCTATGCTGAGACTAAAAGTGGCAAAACTGTATTATTTGACAAGCTAAGAAAGTAGCCTAGAGCAGACATGGGCAACTCCAGTCGAGGGCCGGAATCCAATCGGTTTTCAGGATTTCCTCAATGAATATGCATTGAAAGCAGTGCATGCAAATAGATCTCATGCACATTCATTGGGAAAGTCCTGAAAACCCAATTGGATTCCGGCCCTCGAAGACCGGAGTTGCCCATGTCTGGCATAGAGGTTAGGGACAAAGGGTAGCTGTCTTGGGCCCTGCTGATCTGGGTTCAAGGCCGTATTGAAGGAAGCAAAAATACATTTTCCTGCTGCATCGCTGGGGGTAAAATGCAGACCACCTTTATAACATTTTATTGAAGGAAATAAATAAATATAATACAAATAGATTTTCATTTCAAATAGATTCACAATTATGATATTTTCATAAATATTTCTATCATTCCTCCAAAATATATTTCCATATGACCCATATAACTCCCCTCCTCCCCCCACCTCCCTTCCCCCCTCCCTCTCCCATTCACATTGTATTGAAGTAATTAATCAAATTATAATGAATTATGAAATTTACATACATTTTTCTATCATTCCTTAAATATACATTTCTATATGACCTATTCCATCCTACCCCCTGCACCCCCCAATTCTCCCCCCCCCCGAATGCAAGATGACACATATTACCAGGTATTGCAAATGCTATAAATGTTTCCAAAACTTCAATGTAAAATATTAATAATCATACTTCGTGCTCTAGAGGAAAGATTTTGGAATATATGGGTCCCAAATTTTCAAAAAGAAACGTGCAATGAAGATTTTTAAGGCCGTGCGGTCGAGATCCGCCTTTTACCGCTTCCCTTTAATACCCTCGCTTTAGTTAAAGAAAGTAGCGCGCGACGTTGCTATGGTTACTGAACGAAGCCCCCCTCGGCGGACCAATCAGCGTTCAGTTGTTACAAAACACCCCTGCTTTGGAGGCCCTCAACAATGCCTGCACGGCCAGCGGTGTCTAAACTGATTCCCGGCCCTCGCACTTCCTCAGTCGGGAGGAGGGCGGCGCATTAGATGACGCGGGATCCTGCGACGGACGAGGGGGCGGAGCGTCTCCTTCAACCTGGCTTTGTTGCTGGACGAGAGTCTTAGCTGGAGGGAGGCGGGCGTTTTCCTCAGGGGTGACGCGGCCGTTTACAGCGCAGCGCGTGCGAGCGGAGGGGGGGGGGAGGGAGCGAGCTGGCGAAGGAGGCTGGGCCCCGCGAGACGCTTCGGCCGCCGCAGGTGCCGTCTTGGGGGCCCCCGGGGAGCGGGCCTGGCCGGGCGCTCCGACCCGCGACGATGTGCGGGCTGGCCGGCGAAAGATGAGGACGCGGAGAGCGCGCGGGCTGCTCGTGCTCTCTCTCGTGCTCCTGTGGTGAGTAAACCCGGCCTCTCGCCTTCCCTGTGCACTTGGCCAATAACTGCCTTCCTCTTGGGGGCGGAGAGGGGGGAATAACTGCCTTCCTCGGGGGGGGGGGGGAGGGAATAACTGCCTTCCTCGGGGGGGGGGGGGGAGGGAATAACTGCCTTCCTCGGGGGGGGGGAGGGAATAACTGCCTTCCTCGGGGGGGGGGGGGGGGGAATAACTGCCTTCCTCGGGGGGGGGGGAGGGAATAACTGCCTTCCTTCCTCTTGGGGGGGAGAGGGGGGAATAACTGCCTTCCTCGGGGGGGGGGGGAGGGAGGGAATAACTGCCTTCCTCTTGGGGGGGAGAGGGGGGAATAACTGCCTTCCTCGGGGGGGGGGGGGAGGGAATAACTGCCTTCCTTCCTCTTGGGGGGGGAGAGGGGGGAATAACTGCCTTCCTTCCTCTTGGGGGGGAGAGGGGGGAATAACTGCCTTCCTTCCTCTTGGGGGGGAGAGGGGGGAATAACTGCCTTCCTTCCTCTTGGGGGGGAGAGGGGGGAATAACTGCCTTCCTCGGGGGGGGGGGGAGGGGGGAATAACTGCCTTCCTTCCTCTTGGGGGGGAGAGGGGGAATAACTGCCTTCCTCGGGGGGGGGAATAACTGCCTTCCTCGGGGGGGGGGAGGGAATAACTGCCTTCCTCGGGGGGGGGGGGAGGGAATAACTGCCTTCCTCTAGGGGGGGGGAGGGGGAATAACTGCCTTCCTCTAGGGGGGGAGGGGGAATAACTGCCTTCCTCTAGGGGGGGAGGGGGAATAACTGCCTTCCTCTAGGGGGGGAGGGGGAATAACTGCCTTCCTCTAGGGGGGAGGGGGAATAACTGCCTTCCTCTAGGGGGGGAGGGGGAATAACTGCCTTCCTCTAGGGGGGAGGGGGAATAACTGCCTTCCTCTAGGGGGGAGGGGGAATAACTGCCTTCCTCTTGGGGGGGAGGGGGAACAACTGTCTTCCTCTTGGGGGGAGGAGGGGGATAACTGCCTTCCTCTTGGGGGGAGGGGGGAATAACTGCCTTCCTCTTGGGGGGAGGGGGAATAACTGCCTTCCTCTAGGGGGGGGGTAGGGGGAATAACTGCCTTCCTCTAGGGGGGGAGGGGGAACAACTGCCTTCCTCTTGGGGGGGAGGGGGAACAACTGCCTTCCTCTTGGGGGGAGGGGGAATAACTGCCTTCCTCTTGGGGGGAGGGGGAATAACTGCCTTCCACTAGGGGGGAGGGGGAATAACTGCCTTCCTTTTGGGAGGGGGGAGGATTCAGTGCTGACATCCAACTAGCCCCAAACTTAGAACTAGTTGACACTTTCTCCTTTTTAAATAATGCCTTTGGCAGCAAAACTGTGTGTTTTGTTGGGTTATATTTATTTATTTGCATTTGTCAACAGCCTTTTCATGAAGAGATTGTTTATTGTTTATTCAAAGTATTTGATTAAACGCTTATCCAGCAGTTCAAAGCATTGAACAAAAAATAAAAAAAATTACAGGAAGACAAATATGTCTGCAATGTAAAACATATGTTGACGGGATAATTGCGCGCTAGAAGCCATCGCTGACAATTTGGCGCAAGACAGAAGCGCGCGGGGGAAAAAATAATTTTTAAAGAGCTCCGACGGGTGGTTTGGGGTGGCATCCCCCCACTTTATTGGTTAGTGTTTGCGCTGCTGTTGCAGGGGAGTGTGGGGGGTAAAACCCCCCACATTACAGAGAAAATGGAACTTTCCCCCCAAAAAATTAGAAAAAGTTCAGTTTTTGCTATAATGGAGGTTTCCAACCCCCTGAACCCCCTCCAACAGCAGTGGGAACACTAGCCAATAAAGTGGGGGGGTTGCCACCCCAAACCCCCTGTTGGAGCTCTTTAAAAATTACTTTTCCCCCCGCGCGCTTCTGTCTTGTGCCGAATTGTCGGCGCTGGATTGTCAACGCGCTGGCGTGTTGCGCACCACTGACTATGAACCAAAACATATATATATTAAATTATTGGACAAACCAGGACTAAACAGACAAACTCAAGTCTTTAAAACAATAGGAGAAAGGGCGGAAATACAATTTTTATAAAAAAATATATAAAAGGAGATGGGGAAATAAAATCAAGAAATTAATGGAATGGGAATGAGAAACAGTTGAATTTGTTAAAGTAGGTAGATAACTCATTAGCAGTTATATGCATCCCATTTGGTCCGGCAGACTCACCATCTAACTAGGAACTGTTTATGGTGATGTTCTGTAGAAACAAATCAGAATTAGAGAGGTAAATACTAGAATCTAGGAATCTCAAACGAATAAGATTTTATTATAAGAGAATCCTCATCCTGCTGAAATTAGACACTTGATGTTAGATTTGTCTTGTCTGTTGGCCTGTTTTAATAATTTTACCATATATAATACTAATAATTAAAAATCTTGTAATATGCATTGGGGACCATGGTAGATAAGGTATTGAAACAGACAGCAATAAATGGAATGAACGAGTGCAACTCTAACTCCAATACTGAGTACAAAGTTGCTGTTTCAATACCTTATCTACCATGGACCCCTGAGGAAGGAGTGTTGTCCGAAACACAGACCGTGTTGGGTCCTCTGTTGGTAACAAGGTTATATAACACAAATTCTGTAATAAACAGTGCCTGCATCTTGTACACCATCTGCAGTTTTTGTTTTGTACTTGTTGCTTGGCTTACTGCAGCCTCCGTTGGATCCTTTTTTGTGTTCGATGATCTTAAGGTAGCCAAACAGATTGAAAAGGCAACTGCGAAAGCTATGAGGATGCTAGGGTGCATATGGAGAAGTATGGCCAGTAACAAAAAAGAGGTACTGATGCCCCTGTATAAGATTTTGGTGAGACCTCATTTAGAATATTGCGTACAATTCTGGAGGCCGCACCTTCAAAAAGATATAAACAGGATGAAGTCAGTTCAGAGGAAGGCTACGAAAGGTCGGTGGTCTTTAGGTCTGTCCCCTAAGCTTTATGACAAAGATCTCAATATGTATACTTTGGAGGAAAGGCAGGAGAGGGGAGATATGATAGCAATTTTATGTTGCATAAATGCGCATGAGGCAAGTCTCTCTTTCATTTGAAAAGAAGCTCTGGAATGAGGACATAGGATGAAGTTAAAAGGTGATAGGCTCAGGAATAATTTATAAAAATACTCTTTTTCAGAAAGGGATATGTGGAATAGGCTCCTGGTAGAAGTGGTGGAGACAAAGACTGTCTGAATTCAAGAAAGCGTGGGGCAGGCATTTGGGATCTCTTAGGGAGAGAAAGAGATAGTGGATGCTGTGGGTGGGCAGACTGGATGGGCCATTTGGCCTTTATTTGCCATTATGTTTCTATGGAATTAGAAAAGGTATAGAGAAGGGTGATAAAAATTATAAAAGGGATGGGACGACTTCCTTATGTGGTAAGGCTAAAGTGAATAGGACTCTTCAGCCTGGAGAAGAGATGGCTCAGGGGAGATTATGATAGAGGTCTATAAAATACTGAGTGGAGTGAAGTGGGTAGATGTGAGTTGTTTGTTTACTCTTTCCAAAAACACTAGGACTAGGGGGGCATGTAATGAAGCTACTAAATAAATAACATTTCTCACCCAATATACATACATAAATAATAGATTTGAAACAAACAAGAGAAAGTAATTTTTCGCACAATGTGTAATTATTTTCTGGCAACGAATTTCAGAGTTTTTGGTGAAAAAAGTTAGCTTAGTATGGCTTAAAATATGTTTGGATAGCATCCTAAAAGAGAACTCCATAAACCATTATTAAGATGGATTTGGGGAAATATACTGCTTATTCCTAAGCAGCATAAAATCTGTTTAACTCTTTGAGATCTTGCCAGGTGCTTGCCACGGTTGGAAATAGGATAGTGGGCTTGATGGACCTGTGATCTGTCCCAATATGGCAGCTCTTATGTTCTTGCTGAATAATTTTGGACTATGAAATTAAAATTAGAGAGTCACGGGGACAAAGTTTGTCCCCACACCAACTCTGCAAGCTTTGACCTCCATCGCCACCATGTCCTGGCAAGCTCTGATCCTGCACCTGCATATTTTGTAGTTTTATATATTATACTAGTATTTTAGCCCGTTACATTAACGGGTGCTGTCTGTCTTTCTTCCCCCCCCCCACTTCCTTGTGCCACAGCAGCATTCCCTCCCCCTCCATGTCCCTGTGCAGCAGCATTTCCCCCACCCTACTTCCCTGTACAGCAGCAATTTGATCCCCCCCACTTCCCTGTGCAGCAGCCACAGCAGCAGCATTCCTTCCCCCCACACCACTTCCCTGTGCAGCAGTAGCATTTCCCTTTACCCCCCCCTCCCTTCCCGCGGTCCCGCCCCCACACATAGTACCCTGTGCAGCAGCAGCATTTCCGGCCTTCCCTATGCAGAAGCAGCATTCCCCCCCCCCCACACACACACTTCCCTGTGCAGCAGCAGCATTTCCCGGCCTTCCTTGTGCAGAAGCAGCATTTCCCCACCATACACACACTTCCCTGTGCAGCATCAGCATTTCCCCCCCACACACACACTTGCCTGTGAAGCAGCAGTATTTCCCGGCCTTCCCTGTGCAGCATCGGCATTTTCCGCCGCCCCCCTTCTCAGCCGCCACGTTGAAATTAATAGAAAAGCGCTGCACCGCGCTACCGCTGGTTTTGGCATCTTCTATCCACAGTGGCCAACCCTAGCAGAAACAGGAAGTAGTCAGAGAGGGCAGGCCACAGTGGACAGAAGACGGCGAGGACAGAGTTAGCGCGGTGCAGCGCTTTTCTCTTAATTTAAAGGCGGGTGAGCCGGCCAGGAGGCTGCTTTGGCGGTGGAGTGAGGAAGGGAGGGGGGAGTCGATGGCTGTGCTGTTTCTCCAAGTTGTCTAGCCATCGCATCCGCACTCCTGCTTGCCACGGACCTACTGATCACAGATCAGAGATCACGGAAGCACGCAGGTAAGTGCGCATGCGCGGCTAGGGTTTTATTATATAGGATAAGGCCTTTTGTAGGATTACAACCAATAAACCCCCCGCCTCCCAAAAAAACATTAAACATACAGTCAAACCTTGGTTTGCGAGTAACGTGGTTTGTGAGCGTTTTGCAAGACGAGCAAAACACTCGAGGAAATTGTGCCTCGCAATCCAAGCTTTGACTTGATTTGCAAGGCCCCCCTGTGAACTGGCATCCCCCACACGCCCAAACACAAGCCCTTACCCCGATCTGGCACTGGCACGCAGCACCATCCCACAGGACATGCTGGTGCCCGAAGATCCTACCTCTTGCCTGGGCTGGGCATTGAGCATATGCGCAGAGAGAGTGGGAGCCAGAAGGCTTTGAGCATGCGCAGATGCTCAAGGCCCAGCCCAGGCAAGAGGCAGGATCTTCGGGCACTGGCACGTCCTGTGGGTTGGTGCTGCATGCCGGTGCCAGATCGGGGTAAGGGCTTATGTTTGGGCGGGCGGGGGATCCCGGTTCGTGAGGGGGGGTGTTCGTGAGCGGAGGGAGGGATGCTGGTTCACAGAGGGGGGCCGGGGGGGTGTGTGGAAGTGCGCCAGTGGCCTCGGGGGGGGGGCATCAAATCAAGTGACTTTCCCTTCTTATGGGGAAACTCGCTTTGATATACGAGCACTTTGGTTTACGAGTATGCTTCTGGAACGAATTATGCTCATAAACCAAGGTTCCACTGTATTTTTAAATTTGAATCAAAATGCTGTTATGATTTTAATCCATGGGCGACTAAGTCATCAACAATCTCAGGATTCAATCTAGTTTCTTTTTTCTTCCACAGTCCTCCTCGCAATAGAAAATGTACTATATAAGATGTGCTTGTAGTAAGAATGTACACGATCCCCTGTGCAAGGTTTGCTAGTTTGGGCTAGTACTTTAGCGTATTTTTCCAAAATTACAAAACATAATTGTTAGCATTACTTGAACATAAATAACATCCAATTCCAGACATGTTCCGTCACATACATTTGTGCTCTTTCTCACACTCGCACATATTCGTATCCTCTTTATTTGCGTTCTGGCTCCTAGCTGTGCAAGTGCATAGCATTTTTAAAGTTGCCTTGCTGCAGTGTTTCACTTCCCTTCTGCAACTCCTACAACTGCTGCTATTGCTTCTCTAGATGTGCAGCAATGGAATCCAAATAAGATGCACTCATTTTAGTGCTGGACTCTCCATAGGCATCACTGTCAGTCCTGATCCTTTGGACATCGCTTCCTATTCTGTGACAGAGCTAGGCCCCACATTTAATATAGCTTCTTTTGCTGCCACTGCTACTCATTTGGAAAAGCAACAGTAGCAGTAGGGGAGTCAGGGGTGGAGCAGAGGAGATCAGTGGCTGGATGGAAAAGAGAGGGGATAGACATAAGATGGAAGAGAGGGAGCTGTGGAGGAGAACAGACACAGGATGGAAGGGAGGGATCTGAGGAGGAGGAGGACAGACAGGATGGAAGGGAGGGAGCTGAGGAGGAGGACAGACAGGATGGAAGGGAGAGAGCTGAGGAGGAGGAGGAGGACAGACACAGGATGGAAGGGAAGGAGCTGAGGAGGAGGACAGACACAGGATGGAAGGGAGGGAGCTGAGGAGGAGGAGGACAGACACAGGATGGAAGGGAGGGAGCTGAGGAGGAGGAGGATAGTCGCAGGATGAAAGGAAGGGAGTTGAGGATGTGGTAACTGCGGTTAACATAGATGGGTAGTAGCTGAAAAGGTAAGGAAAAAGAGGTTATCTTTCATAAACTACAAAAGATTGCAGAAAGAGGAAGATAGGCAAAAATATCATCAGGAAAAGTTGAGAGAGGCTGGTTGAATAGTTAGGAAAACAAAGATGCATATGGAAGAAAAAATAGCCAACATGGTAAAAAGGGTGGACAAGACATTTTTTTTAGATATATTAGTGATAGCAAGAAGTGCAAAGGTGGCATTGTGAGACTCAAAAGATGAAGGTGAGAAATATGTAGACGTGGAAAGATAAGGCAGAATTGCTTAACAAATATTTCTGTTCTGTGTTCACAGCTGAAGTGCCAGGAGCAGGACAACAGAAGACAAACACAAATAGGGCTGGAGGTGTGGTAGACCTTGATCGATTTTCAGAGGATTTTGTTTATAAAGACCTAGCTAGATAAAGGTGGATAAAGCAGTGGGTCTGGATGGTGTACATTCGAGGGTACTGAAGGAACTTAGGGAAGTTTGGAAGTTTGGTTGGTTTATAGGCTGACCTTATCAATGCTTCTCTAGAGTTGGGAGTAGTACAGGAGAACTGGAGAAGGGCGGATAAGGTCCCTTTTCACAAAAGTAGACTTAAGTGAGAAGCAAGGAACTATAGGTCAGTAAGTAAATTAATGGAAATGCTTTTAAAACAAGAGTATAGTGATGTTTGTAGAATCTAGTGGATTACAGGACCTGAGGCAACAGGGATTCACTAGAGGCAGATCTTATCAGACAAATCAGATCAATTTTTTTGATTGGGTGACCAGAGAATTAGATAGAGGGAGTACGCTAAATGTGGTATATTTAGATTTTAGCAAAGCTTTTGACAGTGTTCCACACAGGCGTCTAATAAATAAACTGAGTGCCCTTGGGAAGGGCCCCAAAGTGACGGACTGGGTCAGGAACTGGTTGAATGGAAGGGTCAGGAACTGGTTGAATGGAAGGCAACAGAACAGGGGTAGGGAACTCTGGTCCTCGAAAGCTGTATTCCAGTTGGGTTTTCAGGAATTCCCCAATGAATAAGCATGAGATCTATTTGCATGCACTGCTTTCAATGCATATTCATTGGGGAAATCCTGAAAACCCGACTGGAATACGGCTCTCGAGGACCGGAACTGGTTGAATGGAAGGGTCAGGAACTGGTTGAATGGAAGGCAACAGAACAGGGGTAGGGAACTCTGGTCCTCGAAAGCTGTATTCCAGTTGGGTTTTCAGGAATTCCCCAATGAATAAGCATGAGATCTATTTGCATGCACTGCTTTCAATGCATATTCATTGGGGAAATCCTGAAAACCCGACTGGAATACGGCTCTCGAGGACCGGAGTTCCCTACCCCTGCAACAGAGGGTAGTGGTCAATGGAGATTGCTCTGAGGAAAGAGATGTTACCAGTGATGTGCTTCAAGGTTCGGTACTTGGGCCTATTCTTTTTAACATTTTTGTAAGCGATATTGCTGAAGGGCTTTCAGGAAAGATTTGCCTCTTTGTGGATGATACCAAAATCTGCAATAGGCTAGACACCCCTGATGGTAGACACCAACATTTCTGCATTTGTTTTAAAGCTGTGTTTTAAAGAAGAAAAAGATAAACTTTCTCTGTGAGCTGATACATTTGTTATCCCAGGACAAGCAGGCAGGTATTCTCACTAATGGGTGACGTGATCCAACGGAGCCCCGATGCGGACGCTTCTTTGAAGAAAAACTCGAAGTTTCGAGTTGCCCGCACCACGCATGCGCGAGTGCCTTCCCGCCCAGACCAGGGCGCGTCTCCTCAGTTCTTACTTTTCTGCGGAGCCGAGAAGTCAGTCTTTGACTCTCTGCGCAAAGTTTTCTTCACTTGTGTCTTCTAAGTCCGCGGTTTTGGTTTTATTTGATCTTAATCGCTGATTTTCGTCGTGTTTTATTGTTTAAAAAAAAAATAAATTTAATCGTTCCGTTCGACCGGGCAGGCCACGTGGCCGCAGCCCCGCGGCTTCGATCTTGCGGCGGAGCTTTTCCAGCCTATGTCCCGGCCTATCACCAGTTTTAAAAAGTGTGACAAGTGCCAGCGCGCGATTTCGCTAACGGACCCTCATTGATGCTGTGTTCAGTGTCTCGGGCCTGAACATCTTCCGAAATTGTGCCGGCCTTGCTCCACACTCACCGCACGTGCTTTCAAGCGCCGTTGCGTCTTATGGGAATCGCTGTTCATGGAGTCCTCGACGGAGCCATCGACCACGAAGGGACCTTCGCCTTCGACATCATCCGCAACTCCACAGCCTACCGCCTCTGCAGACAATACCTTAGCAGACAGCTTGAGCTGTCTCCTGCAACCTCATGAGTGGACTCTCAACTCCATGCCCCTTCATTAAGTCGCAAGATTGTTGGCGGTATATAAGAATAAAGTTATTATTATTATTATTATTCATCACATCTTCTCCCTGTGGGGAACGCCTCAGATAGACCTCTTTGCAGCCCCCAAAACTTCAAACTGCCTCTCTTCTGCTCCAGGATCTACACCCCTCAGCGCCTCGAGGCAAATGCATTCCTCCTGGACTGGACGAATTGCTTTCTATATGCATTTCCTCCATTTCCTCTCATTCAAAAGACTCTGGTCAAGCTGAAGTCAGACCATGCCACCATGATCCTGATTGCTCCACGGTGGCCCAGGCAACCTTGGTACTCCCTTCTACTCCACCTCAGCAGCAGGGAGCTGTACCTTCTGCCAGTTTTTCCATCTCTGCTTACACAGCATCAGGGATCTCTGCTTCCCCCCAACCTGCAGTCTCTACACCGGATAGCTTGGTTCCTCTCAACGTAACCCCTCTGCAGTTTTCCCAACCAGTGAGGGACGTCCTGGAAGCTTCACGAAAGCCCGCTACTAGACAATGCTACCACCAGAAATGGAAATGTTTGGTGTGTCTCTCAGCGCCAGGAGCCTCAACTCTCCTCCTTGTCTTCAGTTTTGGACTAACTTTTGCATCTGTCTCATTCTGGCCTCAAGTCTTCCTCGATACGAGTCCATCTCAGTGCAATCGCTGCTTTCCATCAGCCTTTTCAAGGGAAACCTCTATCTGCTGTAGAATCTGCCCTGCATACTCTGGACTGTAAGCGGGCTTTAGCCTTCTACCTAGAACGCACCAAGCCTCACAGAACTGCTCCTCAACTTTTCATCTCCTTTGATCCGAACAAGTTGGGACGTCCTGTTTCTAAGCGCACCATCTCTAACTGGATGGCGGCTTGCATCTCATTCTGCTAGGCCCAGGCTGGATTGCCCCTTGACAGAAAAATCATAAGCCCATAAGATCAGAGCGATGGCAGCTTCTGTAGCTTTCCTCAGATCAACGCCGGTTGAGGAGATTTGTAAAGCTACCACTTGGTCCTTGGTTCATACCTTCACTTCACACTACTGTCTGGATACTTTCTCCAGACGGGATGGACAGTTTGGCCAAACTGTATTGCAAAATTTATTCTCCTAAGTTGCCAACTCTCCCACCATCCCATTCTGGTTAGCTTGGAGGTCACCCATTAGTGAGAATACCTGCCTGCTTGTCCTGGGATAAAGCAATATTACTTACCGTAACAGTTGTTATCCAGGGACAGCAGGCAGCTATTCTCACGTCCCACCCTCTTCCCCTGGGTTGGCTTCTCTGCTAGCTATTTGAACTGAGGAGACACGCCCTTGTCTGGGCGGGAAGGCACTCGCGCATGCGTGGTGCGGGCATCTCAAAACTTCGAGTTTTTCTTCAAAGAAGCATCCGCATCGGGGCTCCGTTGGATCACGTCACCCATTAGTGAGAATAGCTGCCTGCTGTCCCTGGATAACAACTGTTACTGTAAGTAACATTGCTTTTTGTGGGCCTAATTTGGCATAGGTTTTGCAGGGAGATCCAATTCCGTAGAGTCTGAAAGAGGTTTAGGAGCTACCCTGTGGCCTTCCCTTTTCATAAGGTACTCTCAAAAATAGTGATAGCTGAGTGGAAGATGTCAGATCTTATGCTTGGAGACACTATGTTGATGAGCTAGTGGTCTTCCCTATACTGGGAAGGACTGGATAGGCTCCTTAGGGTGCTCAAGGTTGATGCCTTGGTTATGGTGGGTACCAAGAAGACTGTGATCCCAATGGAAGGCATTATGGCCTTGAAAGATTCCTACGATAGAAAGATAAAATTGCTCCTAAATCTCAAGCAGCAATCTAGTGGTTAGTTGGCATGTGTTACCTTATGCTGGGCTTAATTGATTCCCCCTACTTCTGAGATGCCCTTCTTGGAATCTGGCACATCCTTTGTGGATGTGCTATGTGATCTGATTCGTGTCTGTTCTTGCTAGATAGCCTTGTGAGTGGTGGCGTGTCACTTACTTTGGTTGTGGAATTGGATAGCAGATGCCCTCTCCAAGACTTGGTTTAGTAACCTTTGTTTTTGTGGTCTTCTACCCTTCGTCAAGGATTTAAAGAAACTTATTAAGCATCCAGGCAGAGCTTTCTCATAGTTTTGGGCAATAGGCTTAATTCCAGAGACTAGAGCCATTTGTGACCTGGTAGGAAGAGTTCCTCTTGCTTTGGGAAGCTCTTTGTGAGGCAGAGAGTATTGGGAAAGTGGCTTTTTTTCTCTCATAACTGCCAAAGGGCCCTAGTAAGATTTGGTGGGTCCTCTTTGTAGAATTAATGTAGGGAGCAGACTGATTTTACAAGAGTGAGCTCTCATTAGGTCCAACAGTTATGTCTGAAGCATAATTCAACAGAGTTGCAGAACCTGTTTCAGATTGCTTTATGGTTTACCCTGTAGATCAGGTCTTGTAAGATCTGTTCCAGCACAGATTTATTTTTAAAACATTTGAGCTGGGCCTGGAGCACAGATAGAATGGTTATTTGATTTTATTTTGTGGTTCTCAAGGAAAGGAGGGGAAGGTGGTGGTTTGCACTATTCTGAATTTAAAGGGAGTTATTTTACAAGACATTAAGTCACTTGAAAGATTTTAGTTGTCATTAAAAAGGAAAAACTATACACCAGATATCCAGTAGCTTGCCTCGCCTACCAGGTCATTTGTAAGTAATCAAATCACCTAATGTAAAATTGGGACAGGAAAAATATAATGTAAGCAAGAATACCAAGTCCTAATACTCCTGAATCTGTCAAAAGAAGGTAAAATGCCCACACATACATGCTTAAGAAAAACATGAAAATAATCCATAGTAA